>NC_058130.1:656505950-656533408 GCF_016433145.1 Gracilinanus agilis
TCTCTCTCTCTCTCTCTCTCTCTCTCTCTCTCTCTCTCTCTCTCTCTCTCTCTTTTGTTCACTCACTCTCCTAGACTATCTTCTGACTTTAGATATTATGTTAGAGCCAATATTTATACAATTCTAAATGAACTAACTGAATTTGTTCTACTGCTTTCTTGGGGGATACTGATCATTGTATTATTCTAGCATTGCAGAGACAGGTCATCCTGGAAACTTATAAGCTTTCAGTGGTCCCAAAGTGGTCTGATCCAGAAAGTCTGATTATTTGATTATTGGTCTTATTTCTACAAGTTCTTGACTTGGGTTTTGGTTTGTTTAAGCCAGTGGTTCCCAAACTTTTTTGGCCTACTGCCCCCTTTCCAGAAAAAAATATTACTTAGACCCCTGGAAATTAATTTTTAAAAAATTTTAATATCAATTAATAGGAAAGATAAATGTTCCTGTGGCCATCACCGCTCCCCTGGATCGCTACCCACTTTGGGAACCACTGGTTTAAGCAATAGGCTTTCCCTATTTGGAGTTTCAGTAAGAAAGCTGCTATAACCAGAATTCATAAAGCAAGCACTGCTTTTTCAGAGCAACAGTGTTCAGAGTGACCTCCCTTTCATCTGATATTTATGCCTAGGTTATTCCTTTGAAGGCTTTAGAGTAGATTAGAAGTTAGAACTCATATTCTGTTTCATTGGTGGGGTTGGAGGCACATAGATGTTGCTTATTTCTGATCTTGTTCCTTGCTTGCACAGCAGGTCCTGTGCCAGCTCCCTGTCCTGTAATGCTACCCCTGGCCCATGTTTCTTTAGACCATCCAGGATTTACTATAAGGAATTAGGTAGTGAACTGCTAACTGGAACCTGTTCCTTTATCCTACACAAATTTAGGTATTTCTAAGTCATAACTGAAACCTCTTCTTGAGTTGGTACTGTGATAATTAGATTAAGACTACACTGCCCATCTTTAGATTTAATCACCAAAGGTGAGAACATCTCTAATTCTGGGAGGTCCATAACCCACGTGTGCTAGAGTAAGGGATGAATCAGAATCAACTGACCTGCCCCCTAGGCGGTCTATGAGAATTGTCTATTGTGATTGGACATGCAAATAAGGAGGGAGGAACAGGAAGTGATGCATAAGTGACTCCTGTAAAAGGAGAAGGTCCTCAGTCAGCTGAAGTCTTTGGTGGAAGACAGCATCTGGTGAGGACCTCTTCTGGTTCATGGAGGAGCTTTGGAATGCTGAGACTCTGGTGGGATTGCTGACTGTTTCCCTTTGAATTATCATGTGGGTAAGTTAGGCTGACTTCCTTTCTCCTCCCTTGGCGTTTCTGGAGGCTCTAACCTCAGGGAGGCCCCTCTTGCCTCTCTAATTTTAAAAGGCCTTGTGGCTAGAAGCCTTGTTTAACTAACCTTTGTGCCCCTCTGCTGGGCCTCTAAATTCTTACATGGTTCAGAACTCTGGTCCAGGCCAGAGTTTCTCTCTCTCAATTTCCCTACCTTCAACCTTCCTAATTGTAAATAAACTTCCATGAATGTCAATTTTGACTTGAGATTATTCTTAATTGAGGATTGATAATAGTTCAGTCCTCTGGCGACCACCTTTTAATATATTGAACCGATAAAACCCCTTTTTCACCCTTACAGAACATAGCCATTCCCTGATCTAGAATGCTGTGTACTCCTGGCCAGACCTTGTTTCCAGAGTCTCTATTTCCTTATGGGGATCTGGTCTGGAAGAATGATATACAGTGATTTTTTTTCTTGGATTTTCTGAAAAGGAATTCTGTCTGGTTCATTTCTCTAGATTAGTGTGGAAGAATTTTGGAGGGAGAGGAATTCCTTACCCTTCTTCCTGTATACTATTTTAGTTTTAAATTCAATATCTTGACTCTAATAACAATATTTGATATTGATACAATGTTTTAAAGTTTGCTAAGTACCTTACAAATATTATTTTATTTTATCCTCACAATAACCCTCGGAAGTAAGTACTGTTATTAGACATGCTCAGTGTCACTTGGTTAATGGCTATGAGTGCAGATCCTCCATTGTCCATTTCACCACTTAGATGCCACTCTAAACTTTAACATCCTCATTTCACATGGCTTCCTTTTACAAGGGCGATATTTGAGGTTCATAATGATGATTTTGAGTCATCCAGAAAAATGACAAGCATTTGAATATTTTGTTGATATAATTTAGGGTAATCAGCTGGCTAAAACAATTTTTAAATTTCTTGGTTTTTTTTTCCTCCTTGTAATTATGTCCCTACTCTCAATTTCAGCCAGAAGCAGAGTGAATATGTGGGGAAATCCTAAAATGGACTGTCAAAGCCTGGGGATCAAGGGCTGAACCAGAGTGGATAGAGGTTGGAAGTCTCCCAAGCAAATTATGACACTGTAAATCAAATATTGAAAGTTTAATGTTTTGGTACAGATTGGAACTGCCTGAGCATAGTTATAGTGAGGCAAAATTGTAGTGTGCTCCTCCTCCCTTCTTAATTGACAGTGATTCCTGCATTATTTGGGCCAAGCAAGAATTTTTGTGTGATAAGAGTCATATCTACTTACCTATAAGTTTCTACTCATACTTGGCAGATTCAGAACATTTGACTTTGACCAGATAAATCCACAGTGAACTGATTTCCTCTGACTTCTAATTAGTTTTCTATCATATGGATTTTGGATATTAGTCTACTCTATGTTTCATTGCTTTCACATTTTTTTCCTATTTGTGGTTTTGAAGCATGAATATTATTTCATAATCCATAAGGAAATGGGCAGATTATATAAAAAACAATTATAGCAAAGGGCAACATTGCATATTAACTATTGTTTTTAAGTTTCAAAAAGATATAAAATGTATTAGAGGTGCCAATAAATTACAATTTTCCAGTTAATTTTCATATGATTATATTTCTTTGTCTCATCAAACACTCACATCATACAAAAAATCATCTATATCCTCTCCAGCAATTTTCTGCTTCAAAATACCTCATTTACCTTGATTTCAATTAAAAAGGTTTACTAAAGCTATTTTAAGTTAGTTAAAGTGACTAACACTAAAATGCATATAACAAATATGTCTAATATGATCCCAAGCTGCATGTGGAAACAATGGCGCATCTTTTTGGCCTCATTATTCTTCTAGAGATATCTTATGGCTTTGAGACATGGAATAATAAAAAAAAGAGAGAAATGGTGGCTATAAGAAAGTACAAATATGTTTCTGACAAGAACGGGGAATGAAAAGCACTATAAATTATATCATCAAAGAGATTTATGAATAGAAATGGAGCTGTGCTAATAATGTAATAGGAGGAAAGCATAACTAAATGACAAACCATAGGCACTGTTGATATCCTCATAATATGAAGTGATCTTGAGGAAGGGCTCCTACAAGTGATTGATTCCTTTTGGAAGATTTTCTGGAGGACATGCACAAAACTTATATAGCAAGTTTTTGGCATATACACAGAATTTAATAAATGTTTGTTAATCAAGTGTTAACCGGAAGGATGAGAAAAAGTTATGAGTTTTTATTCATTCCACTGGAGAAAATAAACACATCATTGTGATTGGAAAACCATTGAATTATTGAGCTTTGATGTTCAAATGTCACATTCAGTTTAGAAATCTTGGTCTGGGCAAATAACAGCAATTCTGGATAATTTATATTCTGACTAGAAAGAATGATACATTGAAATCCACTCAAGTAATCAGATTCCCTATGGTTAACATTCTCTGCCACATAGAAGACATTTCTTATTATCTTGAAATCCTTCCTATCAACACACTTGGTTTTATAGTTTTCATTAAGAAGTTTAGATTATAAACACCAGAACCAAAACCTGTGGACTCTAATAGTTTATATGTGCTAAGTGTACATAATAACAAGCCTCAGTGATAATGTAAGCAATAATTGATGTCTTTCTACTCCCAGAGTTCAACTAGCCTGCTCTCTTATCTTGATAACACAAATAAGTGTTTTTGATATGCCTGGGAACCCACAGAGCTAGTATTCTCAGAATAAAAATAGGACTAAGATAAATTGATATTACTAAAAATAGTGTATATAATATTTAAGAAAAATAAAATCACTAAGAGCTGATAAAATTATAACAACTTTTTTCAAGAGCAATACAATGGAGTCATTACAACAATGTTAGATTCAACATTTCACTAGTTACATCTACCTCCATTTCTCTTGTTTTATCTTAAACAAGAAAATATTTTAAGCAGTTATCAATCAAACTTGATAGAGATAACTGACTGGGTTGCTGGAGGTGGTTAGCAGAGCTGCAGTGGAGCTCACAGACCCTGGCAACTGAGTTGTGGACTACTAAAGAGATCTGGCCAAGATGGTGAACACTTGAAGACTTCCAACAATCTTCCAAATGACCACAAAAGAACAAAAATTTCTCGAAATAGACACTGTAGCAATAGAACTAACAGAAGAAGGGGTGAAGCAGTGCTCTGGCTCAGAACAACATGGAGAGACAGCAAGGAGGGCTCCTCCCACTGGGGCAGAAGGAGAAGTCTAAATAAGCCTGGAGGAACACAGACATGATATGGCACAAAGAGCAGGATAAAAGCAGAAGTCAATGTAATACAAAACAAGCAGCAGTGGGAAGAAAGTGAACAAGCAAGGCTAGCCTTTGTGGGATTAGGTGGAATCGAGCTCAAAGGAGCAAAATTGAACAGCTGCAAATCTCCACACATGAGGCCAACCAGGCCACGTCTGCAGAGTGATCAATCTGAGACCAAAACAGCTGAGGTAATCCAAGGCATAGTATAAGTGTGGGACAATACTCCCTGAACCCTAGGAATAGAGCTAAACTTCAGCATATGAACAAAAATCAAAGGGAAAATAACCCCAAAGTGAGCACAAGACAAAGGGGAAAAAACTGATGCTAGAAAATTATTTCAACCAGAGAGATGAACAAAATACAATCTCAGAAGAAGACAGAAATTTAAAAAATGAAAATATGTGAAACATCAAAGCAAAACGCGAAAGGATGTCAATCCCAAAATGAACCCCTAGAAGAACTCCAAAAAGGATAAAAAATAAGAAAATCAGAAGAAAAATTATAAAAGAAAATGATAGAAAAAAATCAACAGCTTAGACTAAAAACTTGCTGAAATAAAAAAAAAAAACAACAGTTCCCTACAAAAGGAAATACCTTAAATAGGAAAATAACTCCCTAGGAAAAGAAACACAATACCTTAAAGAAGAAAATGGCTTTCTAAAAATTAGAACTAAATAAATGGAAACTAATGACTTCATGAGACAGTAGACAAAACATGAATTCAAAAGAATGAACAAACAGAACAAAATTTGAAATTTATCACTAGAAAAACAACTGATGTTGAATATAGACCCAGAAAAGAAAATTTAAGAATCACTGGACTGCCCTGATATTGAAAGGAAATAGAAATGGAATGAATCCATGGATTATCTCCTGAAAGAAATCCCAAATTTTAAAATCCCAGGACTATTATTGCCAAATTGCAGAACTCTCCCCAAATTCAAATCTCATGGAACCATAATCAGAATTACACAGGACCTAGCAAATTCTACATTAAAGCATCAAAAGTCAGTGAATTGGATATTTCCTAAGGCAGAGAATCTAAGCTAACAACCAAAAATCACCTACTCAGTGAAACTGAGCATAATATTGCAGGGTGAGTAAAAATGGATATTTAATGAAATAGAGGAATTCCAGGCATTACATTCCATTTGATCATTGAGTTTTCTTTTTAGCTCTTGTTGTTTTGTCAGGAATGAGCACTGGTGTATAGGCAAGAATGCTGAACAAACCTCAGCAGAACTTTGATGAGAAAGTGCAAGCAGCAAGAGAAATAATAGAACCAGTTCTGTTCAGCCTTAGCAGGGTAAGAGCAAAACCCAACTCTACCCAGAACAGCAGTGGGAGGAGAGGGACCCTTCATAGTCCAGCTATAACAGAGACCCAGTGCTACCCAGCACAGGCAGCACTAGGACGAACTCAGCCCAACAAGGTCTAGACACAGCAAGATTAGGGAGAACTTAACTTGAACTAGCTCAATTGAACAGTTAAAACCTCCACATAGCAGGCCAACCAGGCCACTCTACAGAGTGCTCAATCTGAGACCAAAACAGCTGAGCACACTCCAGGCACAGTTCAGATATGGGTCAGTACTCTGCACCCCAGGAATGGAGCTAAACTTCAGCATATAGACAAAATCAATCAAGGGAAAAATAACGCTAGAATGAGCACAAGATGAGGGGAAAAGCCTGATGCTAGACAAATATTTCAACAAGAGAGATGACTAAAGATGGGCTTTGGCTAAAGGCATTTTGAAACATTGGGCAAGACTGGCTATAAATTTTCAGTGTGAGTATTCACATCTCTGGAATAGCATACTTTTTGCTTCTTGGCCTTTTGGTTAAAATCAAGTGTGGAATGGCATACTTTACAAATCAGGGCTTGATTTGTCCTTTTATTGATTATAAACATTTAAAAAAGTGATATTAATAATGTAGATTAGAATGAAAAGTGCATTTCATGTACTTTGACCCCCCCCCCCAAAGATGTTTATTAAACATGTACGAGTTCAATACCACATTTATGGATAGCTTGAGGTCAGTAAAATACCCTACAATTTCTAGAAAGTAATTCAATCTACATTGTGTTTGGCTACTTTCACATTGTTAACTCACTGAGCCTTCTATTAAAAGACTTCAGATTTTGATTTAGAGTATCTCTGTAATGAGGGACTGACCAATGAGGACCTAATTATTAAAATATAGGTGGATGTTCTTTGCTTGGTTTCAGTTTTTAGTATCTGTCCAGATACTATCTTTCTGCTTCCAGTTCAAATGTGTGGAAGGTTTGTTAAGTCTACTTCTGGTCATGAATGAATGTCTGCCATGTGTGATGACAAAAATGTCTTTTAATTGTGTGATTGGGAACAAGAAATAATGATTCACGAAGTAGCAAACAGAAACTGAATGTGCATACAAAAGGGATGACCTGCTCTTCTTTCATTCCCTTTCTTTGTTAGCTTTGAGTAAAGGGAACTATCTTGAGTTGCCAAGTATATGTGTCTAGGTGCTGTGGAAAGCTGCCAGAATTCTCCCTACCAAGTACCTTTTGGTTATGAATATATCTACTTCTGTTTCTTTGGGGTTTATTTTCTTCTGATCATAAGTGAATGAGAATTCCTAGACATGAGTGACTAAGAAACCAAAGAATTTCAGAAGATGCAAAGGTTCCATCAAAAGTGCTGCCAGTAACTACAGTATGAAGAAACAGTGGCCAACAACAGAGGAAGTTCTTGTAGACAAATGTGGAAGACATTGACCTGAGGGTGGTGTCAGATTCAGGGATTGTAGCCCCTTGCTATAGAGAGAAGACCTGGCTTTGGATTCCACTAAGGTATCAGTCCTCTGGGTAGGGACTCCCAAGTAGGGAGGTACACATAAAAAGAACTTCAAAACTCTATGAAAAGAGGAGGGCTTTCAATATCCTATTTGTGAATTTGTCACTTTGACAAATAAATATAATGTATACATAGGCCCAATTATTTCCTGAACTCATACAGTGAACTCTGTGGTCTTATATTAGAAAACATATTCAACTAAGGTTAAGGGAGATAAATTTATCTTTCTATATTTTCTGCCTAGCCTTAAATGTATTATTTCTTAATAGAACTGAGTATGACTTTTACAGTAGAGAGGAAGCCATAGGAAAACATTGTGTTAATTATACAAATATTAAATCAAATGGTTCCACTGAAAAATATATTAGGAACAATTTTATCTCATGAAAACTTTTTCCCAAAAACATCAAAACATCAGCTAGATTTCGTAAGTGTAAAAAATTTAATGTGAACTAAGTAATAAGAGACTTCAAATGCTTTGAATTTTAATCTATGAACCAAACAGCCAGTGGAGGAAGACAATATGAACAAAAATGCCTTTCTCTTCTTAAGGCAAGATGTCTTGGACATTAGGATATCAAAGAGAAAACTATGGATGGAAATGGCCACGAATGATTGATCATCACCATGAAGTCAAAGCTCAAGAACATATTTAGAGCTTATACCCAAACAATTCCAGTCTTAACATACATTTTTGTATGCTAAGGAAAAATAGCACTTCAATGAAGCTGTAGAAAGATTAGCACTTCCTCATAAAAAAATGAAAATGTACAGATATTTTCAGAGCACATGTTAGGTTAAAATTCCACCAAAATATTTTTGGCAGAAATAGTCGTCACTTCACAAAGCAATAGTAAAAGATAACAAGAGCAATATGCCAATAGATTGGTTGAACGTAACCAATGGTTTATTTCCAAATCAAGCATATGGAATAGTAGGACTCGAATAAAATCAAAAGGCCTTTCTTTAGTAACATCTACTTGAATTCCATCAACACTATATAGACAAATTAGCACTGAAAAGAAGGCTGTCATGAATATATGTATATATTTTATATATGGTAATAAAAATGGAATGCTTTATGATTATAATTCAAAATTAGGTAGCTGGCCTGAGAAATTATAGCAACATCATTTCTAAGAAACCCTGATTTTCTGATCAATATAAATGATGCAGCAAAGTGGAAGAAAATTTACAATATACTGTAGGTTGTAAAAGTTTGTCATACATTGGGCACTAAAAAAGACAACAATTATACCACAAAAGTGGTATCTTACAAGTGAATACATGGCAAATAACCACACTATATGCAAAAATTTCAAAGTAGCCTTAAGAATTTAGCAAATAAACTAAGCTTGAGATGGAATGCCATTATATACAAGAGAGTTGTCAGTCATTGTCTTCTTGTAACTGTTCCATAACAATTTAAGAACAAAGATGTTCATAGTTGTCACCATAATAAACACAAAGTACAAACTATATGAAATGAAGAACTTTCAAATAAAGATACCTGGATGGAGGGGAACAAACAAACTAAAATTTTATGGGAAGAGAGGACCATAGATAGTTATCATACCATGTCTGCTACTAAAGTTGTACTGATGATATTTTTCAATGAATCTATGGAAGATGAATGAAATTGCTTACTATGTTCAAAGAACTGAGCTAAGGTCTAAGGATACAAATAGAGAAGTAAGACAGTCCCTGTCTACACAGAGCTCACACTCTACAGAGGAAGACAACACATATGGATGTTTCCAGTTATAGACCAGATGGAAAGGTCCTATGGTCCTTAGGATGCAAAAAGCAAAACAGATGGCAATACATCTTTAATGTCATTTCCATTGATAAAGCCATGGTGACAAGAACATTCTTTCTCAGCGTTTTAATACAATGTGACTAGCATTAGCAAGTGCCATTATCAGGCTGCATCTCTACAGGGGTTACACTTAGACTATATGATTTTAACAATATATAAGGAACCAATAAATTGAGGCAGTCAGACATAGTTATAAAGACCTGACCTTGTAGACAGAAAGCACCAAGTTATATCCTACCTACCTTTTATTCATACTAGATTTATGATTTCAGGCAAATAAATTAATGTGTAAAATGCCCCAGGTAACTCTAAAGACTTTAAGTTACAGCAAGTTTTCAGTTCACATCACTGAAGGGAATTTCTTTGTGGGAGTTTCCTATAGCTATTAAATCACTTCTGGACACCTGCTCCCCTCCCATAAAACAAAACAAAAATCCCCCCAAGCTCTTAAAAAATGATTAATGGGTATCTTAATACTATAGAAAGATCAATATTATATATTTATATTACACAGTTTAATATGGTACACTTTAAATGCATGACCACTCAAAATGCCTTGAAGAAAACAAAAAGAAAAATGAATAGAAGTAAGGCAAAGCATGTGTCTACTTTTTAATTTCTTTAGAGACACAGCATCTAAAGAATAGAAGAATGATGGATGAATTCTGCAGACTGTAGTACTCAATAAATATATGAAGGCCACCTTGAGCTATGAAATCTGTCTTTATGAAGTAAACTATTTCAGAGCTGACCCATGCTTGTCACCTTTAATGTAACCACTTGCTATACTTTATGGTCATTTTTTTTTCTTCTCAGAGGTTGACTACTTATGTGACAGATATCTGGTAAGTATTCTACTCTAAGTCAAATTCTTCAGATAAATGAAGAATAAAATGAAAGAGGTTGGGAGCCAATTAGAGTATAGACTACTGTAAGTCAGTAGTTTTCCTCACACTGTTTAGCTAGGGCTAAGTTTGATACTTGCCCTCTTTTCCCCTTTATTCTACCAAACTGCCAGATCAATTCAGTCAATTCAAATCCCTTTGATGCTTATAGGATCTGTTATAAAAATGTCTTTTTCCTATCAAGTAAGCTCTATCACTAGCAACCCTTTTTGATAATAGTGCTATACTTGGAAAGAATCCTTGATCAACAGCATGAATTTTGGCATTCTGAAAGGAATGGTCCCTGTTGCAATTATACTGTGTGTATCCTTGGAACAACTAGTTTTAATAAAAGGGATTTAGGGAAGAGAGCATTCTAACCATATTTACACAGTTACTAAACTGGATCAGAATCACAGTCTGATTTAAGATTCTGGGAAAGCATAGCATCAGAAATCACCTGGCTATTATAAGAGCAAAACATATACTGATTTTGTTAAAACATAACTTTTCTGAGGAATGATTTTCAGTGTAGCTGAAACTTTTGGCTCATTACATTTTTCTGGAAACTAGAGTAATTACAGAATGTTATGGTTGCCTTACATGGAGCCACTTTCAATTCCTAGTGCTTAATTTTTTTCTCCTTTCAGAAGAAAATCATCTTATCTGTAAAATGGAATGGAAATATTTATCAAAGAATATGGAAAAGGACTTTGTAAAGTGTAAGTACTGTGTGAACGTGAGCTAAGAAACAAAACAATAACAATAAATATATTCTGTTCTTCCCTCACTAAATAGCATCCTCTTCTGCTCAGACTCTTATTCCTATTACACATTTAGCTACCAAATAGGACCAATATTAATAAGTACATATATCAGAAAATATCACCCAATAACAATATTATACACAAGAATAAGAATAAAAAGACATATGCCCTTATACTGTAGGATGTTGTAGCTGTCAATCATTATGAAGGAGTATCTAAAATTTCTCTTAAAACTAGAGAACTAGAAAAATCAGGTTTCTTGCCCTTATTTTCTTGCATGCTTTAGATGATAATCTAATATCAATACTTAACTTTTAGATGCCATTTTTAAGTAGCTATTTTACTCACCAGTTCTCATCCATTCAAACACAAACATCAAGGTAGTCCAATTGCTAAAATAATTTGACCACAACCTTCTCTCAGAGTTGTCAATTGTGGTGCATTCTCATTCCCACAGAAACAGTATACTCTTATGTGGGATCCATATTGCCGAGAGGGGTTCAGGCTGCAGCGCAGAATTCCATAGTGCCCCCCAGAATTCTAAGAGAGGGGGCAGTTAGAGGCAGCTGGAGTCCTGGTATAAAAAGGCAGGTCACCTTGCTTGCAGGGTCCTGGGTCCTGGTCCTGATCCTGGTGCTGTCTTTGCTCTTGGATCTGAGCAGAGGGGCAATCTGTGTGGCTCTGAACTGAGCCATTTAGTTGCTGGCAGCCAAAGCTGTTTTGCTTTTATTAGACCTTCAAGCAATACCAGAGTTTACCTTAGTTTAGCTATCTAGGTTTAGAAAGAAGAATATTTAGAGGCATAGATAAGAGTTTGGCCATTCAAGATACTTTTCCCCCTTTGGGGGAAGGGGCTGCTTATTTGACATAGCTGTATTAGGTAGCTTTCTCTTTACCTATCAATCCTAAACCATATTCCCTCTTCCCATTTCCTGATATCATTAAACCCTTATCATCTAGGAACAGTGTCTGGATACAGATAATTTGGGAAATACTCACATCCTCCATTAGCCAAATTCCTCTTACTAGTGGCCCTGAAGTTAATCCTAACCTCTGAAGCAGTGAGATTCTAACACATCAAGCTTCAATTCTATCCTGTGAGGAAATAATTCAGAAAAAGATATCATCATAAGGAGTTTAGCCTTCCTCACTTACCATCTTGGCCCAGTAGTTATCAAGCTAGATTATCCACCATTACTAAGCAGTTAACTCACTTCCAACTGCTTAAAGGGAGGGGGGAGGTGAAGAAGTACTCCGCAAGCTCCTGCCCCTCCCTTCCAGTCAAGCCTGCTTGTGTTTCTCCAAGACCAGGGGTTAGGGATACTTGATTGTCACAGACCTCTGTCATCATACAGTTTCCCTAATCCTACATTTATAAAAGAAGGAAAAAAAGTAAACCACATTTCTCTACCACTTTAAGGACTTAAAAGATCTCTCATGATTGACTACAACCTGGGGATTAGGTACTAAAACTAATGTGATTTTCATTTTATTGATGAAGCTATTAGGGGCTCAGGGTGAAGTTATTTCATGATGGTCATAGCGTTAAGTGTCAAGGCTGTAACTATAACTCAGGTCCTCCAAGATCATACTCGGTATTCTTTTACACTATGCTTGCTCTACTATAATCTCAAAGGACTATGGATGGTAACTTCAACCAAAAGTAATGGGAAGAGTTGTTCTGCTATAGTATATATGAATATATTCACAATCAGCTAATATATCCTAAAGATAGCAATATACTCATCACTACATATAATCATATCCTGAGGTGATAATTACTTGCAAGTGAAGTTTAAAAATGCGCATTTGATTTATTTTGCCATCTGTGTAGCACAAGACCTACTAGTATGTAGGGAAAGCTTGAAATACTTTCAAAAAATAGGCAAACCTAATTTATTTTAAACTTATGCTTTATTTGTGGCGCATGATGATATCAAATTATTAGGGAAACTGTTTTCCTCCATAATGTGAATTACTTCCAAGGTTTTGGCGTACTTGTTATAAAAATATCAGGTCTTTGATTACTGCATTTGTTGCATTTAGCTCTAACAACAGTTATATTTTCTTCATTAAAATACCAGGGCCAAGATAACCACAAGAGATTCATGATGAAAATGCTATCCAAAGTTAAAGAAGGAACTTTTGGAGTCTAAGTGAAGATCAAAGCCTGCCATCTATCACTATATTTACTTCATGAGATTTCTATTATATGTGTGATGTGTCTTCTATCATGACATGAACAATATGGAAATATGCATTACATGAAAGTACAGGTATAACCTATGTCAAACTATTCCTTGCCTCAGGGAAGAAGGAGAAAATCTGAATTCTAAAATGTCAGAAGTCAATTGTCAAAAATTATTTCTACATGTAAATGAAAAAATAAAAAAAAACTAGGAAAAAATACCAGCAGATTGTCAATCAATAAGAAGATATTTATTAAGTGAGTCATGATAGGCAAGCTGAAAGCAATGACAAAAAAGAATAATTGAATCCCTCAAGGTATATAATTAGATTAGATAAAACTATATTTACACATTTGAGTATAACAGAGGCTCACAAAGGTAACACCCTAACCTACTGGAATCTCTCAAGATGTTGGGCATGTAGCCCCTAGCTTCAGGGGCATCTACTCTGAAGGATTTGCATTTCCAGTTCCTTTATTAGTCCTTATTCTCCCTTTCACCAGTGACTATGCTAAAGAAGACTGGCAGGTGTGAAAGAAGATGCTTATTCAACTGACTCAAAAAGGAACACCAAAATTTCTTCCTTTCTTTCCTTCTGAGCATGATGAGTTTCTTTAAAGTCTCCTTTTAGCTTCTACAGAGAAGTCAAGGGGGGCAATTAGATAAATGTTCACCTGGAATCATCTAAATTCTAAATAGTAGTATGGCATAAAAGAAAGACCATTAGTCCAATAGTCATAAGTCTTATAGTCTAGTTCTTATTCTACCACTAATTAGCTTGACAAGTCACTTAATCTCTTTGAGTTTCCTTCTTTTCATCTTTGGATAATTTCTCATTTCCTTTATAATTACAAAAAATGATGACCATTTGTGATTTTGAATAAATATTAAGAATTTATCAAGCCTTAAGTAACATTTCACAACACATCCTATAGTGAGACAGAGAAGATATACTACCTAGCTATGTATAAAATGACTAAGATATTGAGAAGAGAAGCATTAATTCAGAGAAAAGAATAAAGTGATTACTTACTGTATGTGACAGGAAAGAAGAATGTGATTTAAACAATATTAAGAACTATATGAAAAGGAAAGTTTGGAGTTGTGCCAAAGATGTCCAACATAAGGTTGTTACCCATTGGTGCTATATGGCAATATGGAAGCTAAATAAAGTTCTTAGATAAATCTAGGTTTTCTGTTATTTACAACTATGAAAAACACCCACAGAGTATAAAGATCTTTTTTTAAACCCTTACCTTCCATCTTGGAATCAATACTATGTATTGGCTCCAAGGCAGAAGAGTAGTAAGGGCTAGGCAATGGGGGTCAAGTGATTTGCCCAGGGTCACACAGCTGGGAAGTGTCTGAGGCCAGATTTGAACCTAGGACCTCCCATCTCTAAGCCTGGCTCTCAATCCACCGAGCTACTCAGCTGCCCCCAGTATAAAGATTTTTCAGAAGTCAATAGTCAGTTTTCAAAAAAAAATTAAGCATTTATTATGTGGTAGGCATTATGCTAAGGGTTGGTGTTACAAAAAAAGGCAAAAGATATCCCCTGCTCTCAAAGAGCTCACAGTTTAATGGGGATAGACAACACATAAAAAGAAGAAAAGTGAGGGAGGTACGAGGAGGATGTATTGAGTGTAGAGGGGTGAGAAATGATGAGATGACTTTCCTGAATGCCCACTTCAAATGGAAGATCTGGGATGAACTTCCTGATATATATTCCCAATCTCTCCAGTTAAAGAGAGGGGAGATCTTGGTAAGGCAGAGGCAGGAAAACTATGAATTTCATAGATGTCATCTTGTATGATGATGAATTTCTGTGGATCATGAAGTCTAGGAGTGTAGCTATTGGAAGTGATGCAAATCATATGTACATAATCATGTGTTTGGAATTGGTAAACTGGCTGGACTACAAATGTTGAATGTTGTTCAGTGTCGATTTAGAGAGTAATTTCTAATAGAAGATTAAAGGGCTCTGTCCTATGCCCTGTTCTACCACATGGAAGAGGGTTTTGATTTATTGCTTAGGTGAAAATTAGAATCACATCAATGATTGGAACCTTGGGAAGGTGGATTTTGGCTCAACACAGAGAAATCTTCCCAACAATTAAAGTTCTCTATTGATGGAACAAGCTGTCTATTGTATAAATGTAAATTTAAAATGTACTCACTTGTTCTGTTTGAAAACCAGATTGTTAATACAAGCCCCTCCTCTGACTGACCACATTGCTTGTATCTAAAGTGGCCTTTTGGTGGAGGGCAGGGTTAGTAAAGGTGCTAGAGCTACTACATGTCAGGAAATCCCTGTGGGTGACCTGTCTAGACTCCAAGATGGGGACTAATGTAAAACCTGATTAGTTAGGGACTCTGAGTAGGAGGTCATTGATTAGACTAACTTTAAAAAGTCAGCAAGAGAAGCTTAAGGGTCTCTCTCTCTCTCTTTTTCTTGTGGGAACTAGAGCATTCCTGCCTCTTCTCTGTTCTCTGATTTTGTCTGGCCTTCCACTGGCTTGGATTGTGCCCCAATGGCTGAGGCATTGTCAGGACTGGGAACCTGGAGTCAAAGAGGCGTGGTGCAGCTTGGGCTTTGAATTAGACTGCTCTTGCTTTCTCTCTCTCTCACTTTTACTAATAAATATAATTCATTATATAGTCTCTAAGATTAATTTTGAACATTACGCTATAAAGATAATGGGTTGTTTGATACTAGAACTCTTTAAGAATAGTTGCATGACCTAACCACTTGGTGATCATGGGATTCATGGTGGGATTGGTAATATACTAGAAAATATCAGAGGTTCCTTTTAATTCTGCACTTCTGAGGGTCTTTTTACATATTTAAATATTTTAAATTGCCTTAGGAATGTTCATTGTAAAGATGTAGTTTTAGTTTCTGTGGAAAAGAAAACACAACTTTTTATAGCTATCACAATTTAATTAAATTCAAGAAATATTTGTTGAGCTCCTCTCTGGGCCAAAGTATCAGGCTAAGTGGTGAAGATTACTTCAAATTACCATGTAGTAGGAAAAGTAAGATATACACAAGAACATTAATACACATTACCATTTGCTAAGATAAGTCACTGTTAGAATTCAGAGTGATAATTTATATTTAGTGAACCAAAAAAGCCTTATGGAGTACATAGTATTTTGGTTGGTATTTAAAACTTGGCTAGGATTTCATCAAAGAAGGGTGGAGAATCAGGGGATGGGAAACTGAGTAGGGAAGCATATGATGTATTCAGTAATTGGAAGTATTCCATTTTAGTGGAAGTGTAGCTATAAGAAGCAGTGGTATAAGTTAATGTTGGAAAGGAAGGTTGGAATGAGATTGTGGAAAGATCTGAAGGCCAGGTAATTCAAGGACACAGTTGTCTAGGATACAGTAACCCTAGTAAACCATGGTGTTGGGTTGTTGTATGTTAAATATATTTTCTGTTAGATAATCATTTTTCTCAGCAGTTAGTAGAATGCTTACTAAGGCAATAAAATAGATGGACCACATTTTTTAACTTTCGTGTTTACTGGCTAGGTAAAATGATTTATTGCTCATGTCTCAGAATTGTCCCTGATATACTGTGCACTAAACAAGTTGTGCATTTTTCTTTTTCCTTCCCTCTCATTTACTTATATATTTATTTGTTTGTTTGTCTGCCTAGTGAAAAGTTGTAACTGTTTATTAATAGATCTACAAAGGAGAATCTCTCTGGAACTTTCTAAATGCACTTTTATTCATGTATGTATGAAACATGGAAATAAAAATAAACTATGAAATTGTGTGAATTCATAGCCTGTCATAGCAGTTTTCTCCATAAATGTTAATATTTCATTTATTTCAGGAATTAAGCTCTTTCAATACTTATTCAGCTTTTTATATTTTCTGGATGCTGATCCATCAAGTAATAGGTGGCTTAGGCTTTTGCTAACATGATTATAACCTAAATCTGTTTAATTCTGTTTTCGTTTTTCAGTTGCTTCAGTCATGTTCAACTCTTCATGACCCCAACTGGGGTTTTCTTGACAAAGGTACTGGAATAGTTTGCCATTTCCTTCTCCAGTTCATCTTACATATGAGGAAATTGAGGCAAACAAGGTTAAGTACTTGCTCAGAGTCACTTAGATAGCAAACATCTGCAGCCAGATGTGAACTTAGGAAGATTAATCTTTCTGACTCTAGGCCTGATATTATATCCACAACATCACCTAAATGTCTGTTTAATTAAGTACACACTTCAAAAACTATCTTCATCCATTCTCTCTTTTTTTCTCTTTCACATTAAAACAAAGGGTGGCCCTTCTTTTTACGAAGACTAAGTCTTCAAGCTGTGACTCTGACTTCCTCTTCTACTAGTTCCTCAGATATTTTGAGCACCAACTGCCCTCTTTTACTCATTGTCAGTCTTTCAACCTGTAATAAATCTTTTCCTTTGAAATGCAAACATGGTCCAGTTGCCTCTATCCTGAAGGAACTTTCTTTCCAGAGATACTTCTATTTCTTGAAATTTTATACTCTTTCTTTTTATTTTGAGTATCTGTCAAACTTCTAGAATGAAAAGTCTCTACTTTTAGAGAAACTCTTCTTAGAATCTCTACTTTTTCCCCAGGCATTCATTTCAACTCATGCAAAGAAATTTCATTCTCATCACTGTACTAAAATTATTAATTACTAATATAATTGTCTTTTTCTGGCCTTCCTATTCTCTAATGAGCCTGCTTTTGCATAAGATGTGAAAAAAGAATAGATTCCATTCTTTGCTTTGCCATTTATGAACTGGATGACCATTTCTGGGCCTCACATTCCTCATTTGTAAAGTAGGAATAATAACAGTTGAACTACCTAGTTCTTAAGGATAAATAAAAGAAAATGTTATTAAAATGGATTATTATTATTGACTAACTCATGTGTTTTGATTCTGTCTTCTCTCTTAACTACTAAGATGTGGTTCTGGTTCTCTTCATAACTTTCTAATTGCTCTTTAGTTTCTTTCACTGGCTCTTCTTTTCTCCTGAGGCAGCACAATCCAATTTTTGTCAGTTCTAAATGCTAGGAAGTTTATTCTCACATCGAACCGAAATCTATATTTTTAAAACTTCCACTCACTAAACCAGTTATTTCATTATCTCATCATCCTGGTTGCTCTCCTTTGGATGTTCTTAATCTAGCTTACCAGTGTCCCAAAGGCATAGTTCAAATCAAGGCATATGCTTTTTTTCTTAAAAAAAAAAACTACAAAAATTGTCAGCAGTTTTCCAGAGCCTACTAAATAAATTCATATTCCTTAGCCTGGTAATTAGAGCTCTCAATAATTTCAGTGCAGCTTATCCTTAAAGTCACATATCATACTATTCTCCATTTCCATCCATTATACTCTAAACAAAGGAGATCATATGTCATTTCCAAAACAGATCTTAATATTTGCCACATTTATGCTTTTTCTCTCATTGTTCCCTATGCCTGGAATACTTCATTCTGCCTTCTCTCCCCCCATCAACTTCTCTCTCGGTCCTACTCATTACTTAAGTCATTCCACCAAGTCTATCCTATTCACTGTCCACTTCCAGTTCAGAAGTGATTTCTCCCTGCTCTAAATTATATAGATCCATTTATTCCTCGATGATGCACTTACCACATTATCTTATAGCTTTTGCTGAGCATATATTTTCTCTCCTGAAAGATTTTTAAGCTCTTTACAGTCAGGGATCATGTCTTATTCATCCCTGTTATCACCATCTCAGTAGGAAAGACAGTGTGTTTTACATAGTTGATGCTCAATAAATGTTTCTTAAATTAATGAAGAAATGAAATGAATGAGGCAATACACAGAGTATCTTTTTTTCAATTGTAACAATAAAATTAAATTAACATTTTATGATGATATCAAAGGGAGTTAGTACATCAATAATGAAAGGCTAATACAGAAGAAATTATAAAATATAGTTAAGAAAGATTGTATATTTTTTTGAAGATTCAAAAAGTCTGCTATTATGATACAGTAATTCAAGTTGCTACAAAAAACTATTATTTGAGGGGCAGCTGGGTAGCTCAGTGGAGTGAGAGCCAGGCCTAGAGACGGGAGGTCCTAGGTTCAAACCCAGCCTCAGCCACTTCCCAGCTGTGTGACCCTGGGCAAGTCACTTGACCCCCATTGCCCACCCTTACCACTCTTCCACCTATGAGACAATACACCGAAGTACAAGGGTTTAAAAAAAACAACAACTATTATTTGAGTGTGGCGAAGGAATGCAGTATTTAGTCAGCTTTTTGAGTACCATGTGCTTGGTATTATATTTCAGTATGATGTTATTAATTATTTTACTCATTTCATTCATTGATGTATTCATTCAAAATATTTACTGACCATCATCTGGTATACAACTAACTTCTCAGCAGTCTGATTGATATAAAGATGGAAAAAAATATTTTCCTTTAACAAATTTACTCTCCAGGAGTTTACACTATAATGAAGATGCCAGTATCTGTAGACAGATACTTGTATGTAGATGAGAAACCATTAAGAAAATATGGCATACAAAGGTAAAATCAAAATAGATACATGGTTTAAAATTAAAGGGTGATATGGAACCATGGCTCGAAGTGCCACCAAACATTTGACTCAGCAATGCCACTACTAGGTCTATATCACAAAGAGATCAAAGATAGAGGAAAAGGACTTTCTTTCCAAAAATATTTATAGTGGCTCTTTTTTGTGATGGCTAAATGAGTTGTGGTAAATGAATATAAATAAATACTATTGTGCTTTCAGAAATGATGAACAAAATGATCACAAAAAGAAACTAGAAAGACATAAGAAATTATGGAAAGAGAAGAGAGAAGAACCAGTAATAGTAATAGCAATAAAATACAGTGATCAACTGAGAATGATTTAACTATTATCAGCAATGCAAGGATCCAGAACAACCTCAAGAGATTCAAGTTGGCTATCAAATTGACTTAAAGAGGCTATTAAGTGCCATAGAAGGTACTGATGGAGTCTGAATGCAGATTGAAGCATATCATTCTGCATTTTATATCCATGAACTTTTCTCTAGTGTCAGTGTAACTTTTATTGTATGATAACACATGTACAACACATATATGCTCTCTTCTGGAGTGGGGAAGATTAAGAAAGAGATAGAGAACATGGGTTGCAAAATGTTGGAAAATGATAATAAAAATTTATTGACATAAAAATAAATTTAAACTAAAAAAGGAGAATGTGAAAATACAGAATTACAGAATCAAACAGAATCTCAGAGTTGTAAAATACTTTTTGTAAAATACTTCAAGGATCTATTATATACACGAGTGGTCGAACCCCTCTATAAGTGACCTCAATAAATGTTTAGCCCTACACCTCCACAATCTTATTCCTATTACTCCGATTTCTCTCCTTTTTCTTCCCTCCCTTTCCACTTTTCCCTCTGGAAACCTTGGTCAATTGTCAACAAAATCTTTTTCACCCTACTTGGAGAATCAGTGATTAATGGAGTAACAAAGAGCCAAGGTGAGGATGAAATAAATTTCAAAGGACTGAAGCAAAGAGAAAGAGGGAAGTATAGGAGCTTATAATAAGAAATGGGGATTTTTGTGGTCAAGACCATGAAGATGACATAGTCAGAGGTAATTGTTAGATCAAATTCTAAGCATACTTGTAGATAACTGAAGTGGAGCAAAAATCTAACTAATACAAGTTAAAGAGGTTGATAGTATGTGAGGGGGATCAACATGTATATTAATGACTAGAGCTTATGGATCAAGCTCTGGCTATGTCCAGAATACACTGCATCTCTGGCTAACCTTACCTAATTCTATATATTACTTATTTTGATGATATCATTGCCCACCCAAACACAGTGGGCCAGAAGGGTCAGTGCATTTGTTATCCCAATACTACTCTTAGGCTTTCTCTATAATTAGGAATTTAGAGCTGGACAGGATCTTAGAGATTTATGTAGTCCAACATTCTCATTTTATAGCTTGGGAAATTAAGGCTCAGAGACTTTTGAGTCCCTCATTAGATTGTCAACTCCTTCACAGTAGGAGCTATCTTTTGCCTTTTACTATTTCTTCAGCACTTAGAACAGTGTCTGGAACATATAGCAGGTGCTTAATAAATTGTTCATCGAATTAAACTGACCAAGGACATACAATTAGTAAACTAAAATGTTTACCTTAATATCAAACTGAAGTTGAGATGTCAACCAACTCAGGATCATTTCAGATTTAATGACTTTTCTATATCTCTATGTTGCCTTTGCCACCATCCCTCTACAAAACTTTCTCCTTCATCAGTCTTTCTCACCCAATTCAGACTCTTTTTTTCTCTAATTTACCAGATAATTCTCACTTTTTAAGATGTACAATACCTGGCTCAGTTTTCCTTGTCTATTTTACTCATGTTGCTATTCTTGGGGAATCCAATTTACCTTTCGATGTCACCTAAACCACCACTGATCTTTTCAATTCTTATCCCCTAGATTTATCACTCTACCTCACTCATCCAAAGAGGTCTTTATAACTTAGATTTCATCTATCACTATGCATCTCCATAATCTGAAACTCCAAAATTTCTCTGTAGAGAAAAAGTTCCTTTACTTCCATTTTTTCTCTATGCTTCATTCCTCCTTAACTTATTTTTTTATCTTAATCATAATCTCTATGTCTTCTGATTTTTGCTCTTCTCTTAATCCATCACTCTGTTTTGGCCTCATTATCCTTTTTTATGCAGTCTCAACAAAAGCAACTATATATCCTGTTCTCTGTCCATGTATTAGTCAACTGATAAGCATTGCTAAGTATCTTTTGAATATAGGCCCTGTACCTGGTGCTGTGGATGCAAAGGAAAACAAAAAAAAAAACAGTGCATGATCTAAATATGCTTACCTTTTACTAAAGAGGTGAGAATGTTTTTAAATGGCAAAATAGCTACATGCAAAATAGGCACAAGATGCTTTTGGGGGTGGGGAAAGGTGATCAGGAAAGGCTTCACATGAAGGTGGCACTTGAGCTGTGTCTTAAAGGAAACTAGGGCTCTCAGATATAGATGTGGTTAAGGAATACATTCCAGGTATGGGAGAGAGTCAATGCAAAAATGATGGTGCTTCATATATGAGAAATAATAACAGAAATGTAAAATCAGCTAAACCAAATGATGTGAGAATAGAAAGTGAAGTTGGGACCAGCTTATTAAGGTCTACCTTTACAATATCCCTCTCATACATCCCTAACTTTCCATTCATACAACCATAATTCAGAGTCATATATCTAGGAAGTGGCTTCTAATCCAGTGAGCTTTCTAGCTGCCACCTGAATGACATAGTTTTTATTAGTGTAAGGGTTAAAATTGGGCTTTTTAACTCAATAAGAGAGTTATAAATTTATACTGTGGTCACCGATTTTTAAATATTAGAGCTTTAGGGGCAGCTGGATAACTCAGTGGATTGAGAGTCAGGCCTAGAGATGGGAGGTCCTAGGTTCAAAATCGGCCTCAGACACTTCCCAGCTGTATGACCCTGGGCAAGTCACTTGACCCCCACTGCCCACCCTTACCACTCTTCCACCTAGGAGCCAATTGGCAGAAGTTAAGGGTTTAAAAAAAATATTAGAGCTTAAGTCAAACTGACTTTTAGCAGTTTTTATTTACAAAGAGGTGGAAAGAGTGAAAGTGGGAAACATAGTTAAGAGACAGCCTTAACAAGCCTATCAGCTCTTCTCCAGTGAAGTCCAGCTCAGCCGCTGGCAGGGGCTTTACCAAGTCCCAATTTCCAAGTGGATTTCCCAGTAATCCTCAACCAGAAGTCCCAGTGGTGTCTTCAACCAGAATTCTACCAACACAGAGTGACTCCAAAGAAAAGAAAGTAGGTGCACTAATCTTTGCAGAATCTAGGGAAAGAGTCTCCTCCAAAGTCAAGGCAGAAATCTCTGGAAACAATTTCCCCAAATGCCAGGAAAGGAATGAAATGTCTCCAAGCCAGAAGACAGCAAAGAGTCCTCCTCCACCCTGGCTCACTGATGCAGAGTGAGTGACTGAATCCTCTGGCTGGCCTTTTTAAAGTGGTTTTCTCAAGGTCACTTCCTGTCCCTCCCTCACTTTATGGGAACCAATTGCAGCCTCCTAATTTGCCTAGCACTGCTGGGGGAAGAGGGCAGAGGCAGTGGTCTTTGGAGGTGTCATTTACTCTAGTAAGTGATTTTAAGTTCTTGATTGATTGAGTTAAAGTTTGCTGATTGATTTCATTAAAATAGACAAAGAGAGCTGATTCTACCTTCACATTAGCAATACAAAGATCCAGGACAACTCCAAAGGGAATCAATGCAAAAGCTATCCTGAACCATAGAGGAAACTGATGGAGACTGAAAGCAGATTGAAACATACCATTCTTCACTTTATTTCCTCCATGAATTTTTTCTAGTGTAAGTGATACATGTCTTCTCTGACATGATGAACAGAGAAATATGTATAGTATAATACCGTGTACAACCTACATCATATTACTTGCCATCTTGGGGAAGGGAGAGGAATGGAAGGATAGAGAAAATGTGGATTGCAAAATGTCAGAAAACAATTATAAAAATTTGTTTGACAGGTAATTTAGCGAAAAATTAAAAATTAAAAATATATATCTTAGACTTGCCCGGGGTCACAAAGAAAGTTTCATAAAGCATATTTAACTCAGTTCTTTCCTCATTTTTAATTGTTAGTATGTTCTTCCTTTTATGGAATCCAAATTCTATCTCTTTGCATCTCCTACTCTTGCTCCTGTAGTTGAACAAAACAAGTTTAATTCCTTTTCCACTTGACAATACTTCAGATTTATTGACAACTATAATTCCTGCCCCAACAAAATATTCTTTTTTAAAGTTTACATTCCAAGTTACTTTAAAAAGATTAAAATAACTATAATCCTTTCCCCCTGCCCCAATCAAGTCTTTCTTTCTTCTAGTTCCTTTAGCATCTTATTTGTCCTGATCTGGATGTACTCCAGATTGCCAGTATTTTTCCTAAAATGTAGTTACCATCATTGAAAGAATACATTTTTCTTTCAGAGTAGAAGGATAAAAGAATGGGTAACTATGCAGAATGTAGTCAAATGTAAATATGTGAAGGTAGCCATAGTATATTTGACTCTGTCTCTGAATAGACTTTATCTCTTAGTTTCCTCTACAAACTAATAATCTGTTAGAGGGTCTTCAGGAGGAAATAGGATAAGAAGTAAATAAAAGATTCTGAAGAATTGAATTCTGTTTTGCAAGTGCTTTTTCTGCTCTTCCTGAACTCCACTGATACTGTTTTGTAAAACTCTATGTCAAATAACCTGATATTGCACAAACTCCCTTTTGTTGTTGTTAAGTCATTCAGTCCAGTCTGACTCTTCATGATCCTATGGACCATAGTGTTCCTGGGGTTTTCTTGGCAAGGATACTGAGTAGTTTGCAATTTCATTCTCCAGTAGATTAAGGCAAACAGACTAAATGCTGCTAAAAGAAGTTGTTTTCTCCTTCCTCAAACTAATATCAATGTAATATATATTTTTTAAAACCCTAGAAATACATAAGGATCACCTTTTTATCCTTCATTAAAAAGGATTCTTATGTAATACATTGCATTGTCCCTATATGCCTTTTATATCTAATCACGTAATTTCCCTTGCCACTATAAAATGTTGCCATCATCGACTCCTATGTTTCCTGTCTAAAAACCAGGTTTATCCCCATATGTGATCACCACTCTTGATGTTCCATTTTGAAGGGAAAGTACATTCTTGCCTTAACCATACCCAAACCCTTACCTTCAAGTCATGAACAAAATCATCAGGATTTATGATAAACCTCTTATCTTTCTTTGCTACCCAGTTGAAAATAAACACAGTATTGTATTAGATCTCACATTGATGCCAAGAATAAAGTATTTTCGAGGTAAAGTAGGAGCTTTAAAATTTTATTTCCAGCCTTTTCCATTTAGGTGTGTTTATACAAACATGGTTTTCATCTTCTCAATATTGCCATACAAGAGTAATTATTTCTTCCTAGGTTTAATATGAAAGCTTAATGCCATTGCAATTTAAACCTTCATCAGTTCTATAACTTTCACAGATATTCTCTAATGTTAGTAAATTAAAATACAATGGCATTCTGGATAGGGCTTATATAGCAATTCAACAACAAGAAAATAAGAGAGGTATTCCATTGTGGCTAGCGGCCAGACTTTCAATTTCAGTCAGTTAATCAATAAACTCTTATTGAGAACCTACTATGAGTCAGTCATTTTGCCTGCAGAGGATACACCAGATGAGAAAACTTTCAATTAAATTTGGCTGCTTATCTGAAACGTTAGTCTTAAAGACCTGCCTAGAGAGCTGAAGAATTAATAGCCCAAGGTCACCAAGCCACTATGCATTTCAGTTAGGGCTTTAATTCAATCTTCCTGGCTTTGAGGTCAGATTTCTATATATTGTGCCAAGAAGCTTCTAAAGTAGGCATAGTCATTGGGAAATTTTGATAGTACAATATGCCATTTTCTCCTCTATCATGGACTCTATACTTGGCTGATGGACAGACTCCCATAAAACCTCATCTGGAGACTGATTAGGTCAAGTTGTGTCTGTACTATAATGAAATTCATTGGATATTTATAAGATTTAGTACCTGAGCTGAAAGGAAAGATGTGAAGAGTAATATCAAAATTTCTTTGGAGTTAGAAATAATGTCTTTGGGAACAAAGTCAACAGTGGAATTCAGCTGATTCACTAACTTTATTATTTCCTGCATGTACCTATATTTCTATCAATTAGTTTTTCTATCCACTAGCCAAAATCAATTTCAGTACGTCATAGCTATTTTATGGTCAAAAGGCAAAGAAAAATAAAGAAAATTTAAAAATAACTATGTGACATAAGGAGAGAACTTATTGATAATTTTAAATTATTTTTTCATTATTCCATGAGATTGCATTTTTATTTCATTATGATCTCTTTCATACTGTTTACATATAACATGATATCAAAAGAAAATCTTAGTGTTTCTGGATATATCATTTTGAAATAAACACATCAAATTATTTCACAAGCCAACACCAATTCCAACCTTAAAACAAAAATATATCAAAGTGGGATTTGTGGTACAAGCATGGTAGAATGAGGAAGAAACTTTACTGATCTCAAATTTGCCTCCAAGGCTCTTTATAAAAATTTTTTTTTCCTTCTATCTTAGAATCAATTCTGGGTATCAGTTCCAAGACAGAAGAACAGTAAGGATTAGACAATGGGGGTTAAGTGACTTGCCCAGGGTCATCTAGCTAGGAAGTATCTGAAGCCATATTTAAACCCAGAACATCCTATCTCTAGGCCCAGCTTTCAATCCACTGAGTCACCTAGCTGTCCTCATCCAAACTATCTTCATGGTTTTAATTTACTGAATTTTAAGAGAGTGAAGCAGTTCTCTTACCCAGAAAAGCTCAGAGAATCAGGAGGTTGGATTGGGAGGGAGCAAGCAGTGTGAGCCAAAGCAGGCAGCACCCAAGCAGTGAGGCTCTGCCCCACAGCCTAGAAGTTTCAACCCAAAGCAAGCCAGTAATACTCTGGGCAGAGTGGAAGTTAGCTGAGAGGCCTCAACTGGATGTTAGCCTAAAGCAGGGCCCCTGCCACCAGTGCAGGCTGGGAGTAGGGCCTCACCCACAGGGCAAGTCAGTAGCAAGGCCCTGCTGCCACTGCAGCAGAATTTCAACCCTGCACAAACTGTTAGCAAGACCATATCTCCAGGGTAGGCCGGTAGTGAGGCCCTCCCACAAGGGCAGGCTATCAGTGGGGCACCACCTTCCAGGCAAGCTCTCCCACTGTGCAAGCAAATAGTGAGGGCTTTCATTGTGCAGACCAGTAGCTGAGGCCCCCCACTGAAAAAGCCAGCCTTAAAGATCCCCAACTGGTAAGAGTTAGCAGTGAGGCCCACAACTGTGAAAATGGTACGGCTCTGCTAGTGTTCAAGCAAACAGCAAGGCCTCCCACTATGCAAGCCAGCAGTTATGTCTCCCATCAGTCAAGCCTGCAGGGAGGCCCCCAACCAGTTCAAGTCAGAAGCTAGATTCCAAGACTCTCACAAACTAGAAGAAAAACCCCAAGTCACACAAGAAGAAGCTTGGGACGTTGATTTCTCCAACTCAGGAAAAGAACTTTAATATACAGTGAAAAGTGATATAATTAATTTTAAAAAAGAACAAACAAAAAACAAACAAAAAAAGAACCCAATTAGATAAAGTTATTATGGTGAAAAGGAAGATCATGACACAAACCTAAAATAAAATTTTAAATGTTACAAATCAGCCCTCAAAGAAACATATAAACTGCAGTCAGACATTCCCCCCCCCCCAAAAAAAAAAA
>NC_058130.1:656533441-656616297 GCF_016433145.1 Gracilinanus agilis
AAAAAAACAACTTCTGGAGATTTAAAAAAGTACTTTAAAATCAAATAGGGGAGATGAAAAATTAGGAAAAGAAATGAGAATAATGTGAGAAAATCATGAAACAAGAGTCAATAGCTTAGAAAAGGAAGCATGACATAATGGGGAAATATGTGCAAAAATTCACCAAAGGGGGGGAAAAAACTCCTCAAAAGTAGAATTGGCCAAATGAATAAAGGAGCTAGAGAAGGTCACTGAAGAAAATAATTGCTTAAAATTTGAACTGGACAAATGGAAACCAGTGACTCCAGAGACATCAAGAAATAATCAAACAAAATCAAAAGACTGAAAAATAGAAGAAAATGTGAAATTTATCTTTGGAAAAATAATTGACCTGGAACATAGATTGACAAGAGGTAATTTAAGAATTCTTGGATGATTTGAAAGTCAAGATCAAAAAAAGGACCTGGATATCATTTTTCAAGAAATCATCAGGAAAAATTGCTCTGATATCCTAGAATCAGAGTATAAAACAGAAATGGAAGAATATACTCATAAGCTCCAGAAAGAGACCCCCCAAATAAAGAATCCCAGGAATGTTACAGCAAAATCTCAGAACTCCTAGGTTAAGAAGAAAATATAAGCATCCAGAAAGGAATAATTCAAATATCATGGAGCCATAGACAAGAGAACACAAGATTTAACCATTTCTACCATAAAGTATTGGAGGACCTATAATATGATATTCCAGAGGGCAAAAGAGACAACCAAGAATTATATGCCTAGCTTTAATGAGTATAATTCTTCAGGGAAAAATGGATATTAAATGAAATTGAGTACCTTCAAACATTCCTAATGAAAAGATCAGAACTGCATATAAAAATGGCACTTAAATTAGAGATTCAAGAGAAGGAAACAAGGTAAACAGTAGAGAAAAGAGAAGATATTCAATAAGATCAAGCTGTTTATATTCTTATAAAGGAAGATAATACATGTTATACTTAGGAACTTTATAAATTTTAGGGCAATTGGAAGAAATACACATAGAATATGTAATTATGGATGAACTAAAATGGTTTGTAATCCAAAAAAACAAACAAACAGAAAAAGGACTATACAGAGTGGGGTGGGGAAGAAGAGGGAAGGGAGATATTGAGTGGAGTGAATTATTTCAAACAGAAGAGGCCTGAAAGAGCTATTACAATGGAAGGGAAGATGGGATGGATTTACGGGCAATAACTGTACCTTATTACTCTTATCAGGTTTGGCTCAAAGGGGCAATAATATACACACTGAATTTGTTTGTTTTCTTTTTTTTTTTTTAAACCCTTGTACTTCAGTGTATTGTCTCATAGGTGGAAGAGTGGTAAGGGTGGGCAATGGGGGTCAAGTGACTTGCCCAGGGTCACACAGCTGGGAAGTGGCTGAGGCCGGGTTTGAACCTAGGACCTCCTGTCTCTAGGCCTGACTCTCACTCCACTGAGCTACCCGGCTGCCCCTGAGCCTACAGCACCCGGCATTCCCAGGCCACACTGAATTTGATATTGAAATCTGTCTTACCCTATAAGGGAGTAAAAAAGAATAGGGATAATAGAAAGGAGAATGAGGGGGCTGGTAGAAGGGAAGACAAATTTGAGATGATGGTGTCAGAAATAAACCACTAATGAAGAAGAGAGTGAAAAAATAAAGAGAAGATAAAAGGATAAATGTAAAGATGGAGGGGGAAAGAGTTAATTATCTTAACAGTAAATGTGAATGGGATGAATACACCCATTTAAGATGGAAGCGTAAAGGAGAATGGATCAGAAACCAGAATCTTACTATATGCTCTCTATAAGAAACACATTAGAAGCAGGGAGACACACAGATACTGGCTAGTGCAAAAACTATTATGTTTCAATTTAAGCAAAAAACGCAGGAGTATCAATCATGATTTCAGACAAAACTAAAAATAGATCTAGTTAAAAGAGATAAGGAAGGAAATATATCTTGCTAAATTAAGTATGTATGCACCAAATGGTAGAGCATCCAAATTTTTAAAGAAGCTAAATAACTTATAGGAGGAAATAGTAAAATTGTATTGGGTAAAAATCTCACCTTTCCCCCTATCAGAATTAGATAAATCTAAACAAAAATAAATAAAAAAAGAAGTTAAAGAGGCAAGTAGAATTTTAGAAAAATTAGATCTACCTCTGGAGAAAAGTGAATGGGACTAGAAAATAATATACCCTTTTCTCAGCAGTATCTGGCACCTACTAAATTTGACAAAGTACTAAATCATAAAACCTCATGGACAAATGCAGAATAACAGAAATATCAAATGAATCTTTTCCAGATTACAATTCAATTAAACTTATATTCAGTAAGGGGATAAGGAAAGACAGGTTAAAAATTAATTAGAAACTACATAATTCCAGAGAATAAGTGAATCAAAGAACAAATCATAGAAACAAGCAGTAATTTAATTGAAGACAGTGACAACAATGAGATGCCAAAATTTAGGGGATATAGCCAAAGCAGTTCTTAAGGGGAAACAATATCTCTAAATGCTTATATTAATAATTTAGAGAAAGAAGAGATCAATGAATTGGGCAAATGATTAAAATATTAAAAAATAACTAATTAAAAACTGATTTAAATATTAAATCAGCAACTCTGAAAACCAGAGATGGAATCAATAAAATTGAAATTAAGAAAACCGCTGAATAAATACATAAAGCTAATAGCTGCTTTTATGAAGAACAATAAAATAGAGAAAATATTTGTTAATTTTATTTAAAAAACAAAAGGAAATCATATTATCAGTGTCAAAAATGAAAAGAGTGAATTCACCACCAAAGAAGAGGAAATTAAAGCAATTATTATGTGTTATTTTACCTAATTATATTCCAATAAATTTGATAACCTAGGTAGATGAATATTTATAAAAATACAAACTGCCCAGAATAACAAAAGAGAAAATAGAAAATTTAAACAATTCCAACTGAAAAAAAAGAAATTGATCAAGCTATTAGTGAGCTCCCCAAGAAAAAATTACATGGCCAGACATACTCACAAGTGAATTCTACTAAACATTGAAAAATAATTAATTCCAATAATATAGAAATAATTTGAAAAACTGGGAAAAGAATCCTACTAGATTCCTTTCATGACACAAATATGGTGCTGAAACCTAAACCAGGAAGAGTGAAAACAGAGAAAAAAAACTATAACCAAATCTCCCTAATGAATATTGTTACAAAAAATTTAACTAGAGTATTATCAAGATCACAAAGATATATCACAAGGATTCTTTGCTATGACGAGGTAGGTTTTATACTAGGAATGTGGGGATGGTTCAATATTGGGAAAACTATCAGTAAAATTCACCATATCAATTAATAAAATTAACAGAAATCACATAATTATCTCAAAAGATGCAGAAAAAAGTTTTTAACAAAAACACCCATTCCTATTTTAAAAAATGCTAGAGAGCATAGGAATAAATGGAACTTTCCCTAAGTGATAAATATTATCTATCTAAAATAATCAGCAAACATTAACCGTAGTGAGGATAAGCTTGTAAACTTCCTAATCAGAGCAGGAATGAAGCAAGAAAGTCCATTATCACCATTATCATTCAATATTGTATTTAAAATGCTAGCTATAATAATAAAATGAGAAAAAGAAATTGGGAAAAATAGAATAGACAGTGAAGAAACAAAATTATCACTTCACAGATGAGATGATGGCATAATGAAACAATACTAGAGAATTAACTAAAAACTTGGTCTAAATAATTAACTTCAGCAAAGTTTTAGGATATAAAATAAACCCATAAAGGTTATCAGCATTTCTATATATTACCAACAAAGGCCAACAGCAAGAGAGAAAAATAAATGTCATTTAAATTAATAGTAGCAAAAAATAAAAATAAAAATAGACCTTGCTCTCAAGGAAGAATGTATGTTGTAAAAAAAAATTTAATTAATTAATGGTAGATAATATAAAATACTTGAGAGTCTACCTGCCAAAACAAATGTAGGAACTGTATGGACTTAATCACAAAAGATTTAATACAAAAAAGTCAGCTTTAAACAATTGGAAAAATATTAATTGCTCCTGGGTAGGATGAGCAAATAGATTAAAAACAACAATTTTACCTGAACTAACCTACTTATTCAGTACCATATCAATCAAATTGTCCAAAAAGTATTTTGTGGACCTAGAAAGAATAATAACAATATTCATCTGGAAGAATAAAAGACCAAGAATATCAAAGGAATCAATGGGAAGGGGAAAAACATAAAGGAAGGTGGAGTACTAGACCTCATACTGTAATACAAAACAGTAATCACCAAAACAGGCCAATTGAATTTAAAAAAAGTGAAGAATTGCATGAGATAATGAACAGTGAAATGAGTAGAACAAAGAGAACAATATACACAGCTACAGAATTAAAGCTGGAAGAATGAACTGAGAATATTATCTCCAGAAAGTGAACTGAAAGGTGAAAACATGAAAAAAATTAATTTATATGAATATGTTGGTCTCCTGGACAATACCTTCTGTGATGAGGGGAGGGTGTGAAGGAGCTGGGATACTTCTTGATGGGATTTATTACGTAAATATGAAGAAAAGTAAGTCATGTTATATGTTATAAGAAATGTATGATTTCATTTATATGCAATCTTCTTTTTCTTTATATATGTAAATGCTTGTTTTATCTGGTTTTGTAAAACTTTGAAGAAAAATACCAAAAAAAAAAAAAAAAAAGCAATAGAGTGGTGTGGATCAGTGGAATAGATTTGGTACATGAGACCTGGTAATAAATGACCATAGTAATTTAATGTTTAATAAATCAAAAGATCCAAGGTTTGGGGAAAATAATTCATTCTTTGCCAAAAACTTTTGGGAAAATTGGAAAATGGTATGCCAGAGACTGAGAATAGATCAACATCTCTCATAGTATGCCAAGATAAGGTCAACATGAGTACATGATCTAAGTCTAAATGGTGATTCTGTAAACAAATTAGAGGAGTACAGAATAGTTGACCTGTAAGATCTATAGATAAGGGAAGAATTTCAGCTCAATAAAGAGATAGCATTATAAAATATCAAATGGATACTTTTGATTATATTAAAGTAAGAAGTTTGTGTATAAATAAAATGAATGCAAGAAAATTAGAAGGAAATTGTAAAAGCTAAGGGAAAATTTTGCAGCAAAAACAACTGATAAAGGAATAATTTCTCAAATAGAGAAATAAGTCAAATTTATAAAAATAAAAGCCATTTTCTACTTTACAAATGGTCAAAGGTTATGAACAGGTAGTTTTCAGATGAAGAAAGCAAAGCCATTATAGTCATATGAGAAAACGCTCTAAAAAAGAATGATTTACAGAAGAAAAACAACTGTTTGAACACATGGGCTGATGGTGATATTATTGGGGATGTAGACACGAAACGATAACTCTAGTCCAACTATCAATAATATGGAATTAGGTCTTGATCAATGATACTTGTAAAACCCAGTGGAATTGTGCGTCAGCTAAGTGGGGCTAAGGGGGTTTGGGAGAGAGGGAAAGAATATGAAATATGTAACTATGGGAAAATATTCAAAATAAAATTTTTAAAAATAAAATAGAGTGATTTAGAGCAGCATTATATATATATAATGGAAGATAAGGGATATATATATCCCTTATCTTCCATCTTAGAATCAATACCATATATTGGTTCCAAGGCAGAAGAGTGGTAAGGGCTAGGCAATGGGGGTTAAGTGACTTGCCCAGGGTCACACAACTAGGAAGTTTCTGAGGCTAGATTTGAACCTAGGACCTCCCATCTCTAGGTCTGACTCTCAATCCACTGAGCCAACTAGCTGACCCCTCTAAATCATTCTTAATTAGAGAAATTGAATTCTCTAATGGAAATTAAAACAACTCTGAGATAACCCTTCACACCTATCAGATTGATTGATATGACAGAAAATGAAAATGAAAACTGTTTGAGGGTATACAGGAAAATTGGGGAACTAATATGCTCTTGGTGGAGTTGTGACCTGATCTAATAATTTCTAAAGAGCGATTTGAAACTAAGTTCAAATGACTATAAAATTGTGCATACCCTTTCATCCAGCAACATCATTACTAGGTCTGTCTCCCAAAGAGATAATAAAAAGGTAAAATGACTTATTTATACAAAAATATTTATTGCAGATTTTTTTGTGGTAACAAAGAATTTTGAAATTAAGAAATTATCCATCAAATGGGGAATGGCTAAACAAACTGTATATGATAGTGTGGGAATACCATTATGCTATAAGAAATGACAAGCAGAATGATTTCAGAAAAATCTGGAAAGACGTATGAGAACTGATACAAAGTGAAGTGAGCAGAACAAAAAAAAAACAACACTGTAAACAGGGACTATTATTTTTTGATGAGCAACTATGAATGACCTATTCATTTTCAATAATGTAGTACTTCAAGACAAATCCCAGAGATTCAAGATTAAAAATGCCATCTTTTCTCCAAGAAAGAATTTATAGTGTCTGAAAGCAGACTGAACCATACTATATTTCTTTTTCATTTTTTTAAATTTGAGATCACTTCCACAAAATGAATAATATGGAAAAATGTTTTATATGAACGCATATATAAAATTCATATGCCTTTGTTTACAATCTCAGAAAGAAGAGGGTATAGAGAGAGGAATGGAGGGACAAGTGAGAAGGAGAGAGAATTTGGAATTCAACACTTCAAAATGAATTTTTTAAAAATTCTTTTACTTTGTAATGTGAAAAAGAAAATATTTTTAAAGACACATCAAAGGGAAACAGGCAACTAGGCAGGAAGAATTTATCTAAAGTTTCTATGATAAGGATATAATTTCCTACATGTATTTATATATGCAGCTGATTGTTATTTATAATAGTATATCCTAATTGATAGTCAAAGAATATGATCATATAGTTTCAGAGAAATCTGGAAGACTTGTATCAATTGGTGCAAACTAAATTGTTCAAAACCAGGAGAACATTTTGTACAATAACTACAATATTGTCATCAAGCAATTTTGAAAGTGTTAAGAATAATAATCATTATAGTGACCAGCCACAATTGCAGAAAATCAATGATGAGGCAGGCTACTTATTTCCTAATAGGAAGGTAAGAGACTTCTGAGAGCAGATTGAGACATATTTTTGGATGTGGTACAGATTTGTTTTGTATAACTGTGTATATGTGTTACAAGGATTTTCCTTTATCCTCTCAACTGGCAGAGATAGAAGGAAAATATAATAAATTTCTCTTTATTGAAAAAGAAAAAAACAAAGCTATGAGTATTAATTTATTGTTTCTAAAACATTTACTATTTTATATATGCATAATCATGGAATTTCAGAATATGAAAAATTTGCAGTGGGCTCTCTTGAACCAAAAACAATTTTCCACTCCACTGTACCTGACAAACCATCATCTAGTCTTTGCTTGAAGGTTACCATTATTTCTTTATTAGGAGAAATTAATTTTCTATATCACTCTAAGATTACAAACAATTTCACCTGTTATCTCATCTTATTCTCACAACAACCCTAAAGAGTTAGTTACTAACTATTATCTCCCATCTTGAAGATTAGGAAATAGGTGGAATGTTCAGGAACTTGTCCCCGGGTCACATAGTAAGTATTTGAAGAAGAATTTTAACTCAGGTCTTCCTGAAGCCATGTCCAGAATTCTACTGACTACACCACCTGGCTTCTTAAGCTACCTATCTTCAAGGTAGCCATTTAAGTTTTGGATGACATTATTAAGAAATGTTTCCCCAACTCAAATCTAAATTTCTCTCTTTGCAACTTCAACTCAAAGCTTGAAATCTTATCAACTAGAACAAACAAGATGAGTCTAATCCCTCTTCCATAATGATGACCTTCCAAATACGGTTGTTTTGTTACATCATCAAAACTAGTTCTCTTAAGAATAATGAAAAATTTTAAATAAAATTGTACAAATTTATATAATTTTATAATGAATTACATATTTGTCCCCATGATGTTCCCTACACTGAGTGGGATTCTGGATAAATTCCGTTGTTGTGAATTTCCTTTTTTTTGTCCCTTCACTTCTGACTCTAGCCCACTATATATATTTTTATAGAATTGAGGATTAGATAAAATGATTATGCTTAATCCATCCAATCAATGGCATAAAAATCAGGAACAGCCATGGGCTATAACAATATTAAGCAGTATTATAATGAAAATGAAGAAGTCAGAGGAGGAGTTATCATAAAGATAAAAATCTTTTCTATAAAATGATATTGAATGTACTTCCAAAAATTTTCAAACTTTCCTTTAATTTCAAGAGAATTCTAGATTAAGAAAATATTTCACTAAAGTATATGGATGGATATATAATTTTATATGAAAAAGATGTAAAAGGCTCAAAAGACTTTATTTTCTATACTTTAAAATTCTTATCTACTTCATAAATCATAGAAAAATGTATTAAAAAGCAAGGTTACTTGAAAGGGATTGTGAATCAAATAGATTGAAGACAAGAAGAACAGCTCTGAAATGTTTTTTTTTTTTTAACCCTTACCTTCTGTCTTGGAGTCAATACTGTGTATTGGCTCCAAGGCAGAGGAGTGGTAAGGGTAGGCAATGAGGGTCAAGTGACTTGCTCAGGGTCACACAGCTGGGAAGTGTCTGAGGCCAGATTTGAACCTAGGACCTCCCATCTCTAGGCCTAGCTCTCAATCCACTGAGCTACCCAGCTGCCCCCTGAAATGGATTTTTTTAAATGAGTGATTGCTAATTATTTAAGACAAATAGGTTAGTAAAAAGTTTTCCAACAATTAAGTAGCCTTCTAAGTAAGGAAAACTTCAAAATAAATGTCTCTTTTTACTTGTCGGTTTTTATTTCAAATGAAATGCCTACGTTTCAAACATTGTAAGTTGCAGGATTTAAATAGTTTGTCAAATGGTTGAGAAACTGCATCTTTTAGACAATAATTCAGAAGATACCAAGTTATACTATAAACAACACATAGAAAATAGATGGTGGATTGATATAAAGTTAAATTTACTTGAACATATCCTATGAAATCATAAATATAAAAGTAAAGAATTTAAAATGACAGCGCAAATGGATTTACTGAATGCTGCTTCATACAGTGCTACTATCAGAAATACAAATCAGAATATTTAAACTTGTGAATTGTTTGGAATATGGCAGGTGGGAGAGGTATTTTGTGGTTAACATATTTTTGTAAGAAGATGATTTTAGCACATTTAAAAAATAAAGATTGAAGTATGCAGCTGAAAGTTGTAGTTGGTCAAATCAAATACTTAGTTCAAGGCCAACTTCACTCTTTGAGTCATATCAAGTCACCAAATTTTTATTGACTGCTTTCTAGGTATATAACATTACACAAAGGGCAGTGGAGGTGTGGGGGAAAGAAGTATTATAGATTCTTTGACTTCAAGGACATTAGAGAACTTATGAGTTAAGAATTATATTGATTCATTTCTCCCAATGAGTCATCTTACTCCACTTAACGTGAGTTATAAGAATTCTTATTGGTGACTCAACCAGGTTAAAACAACCAGTAAATCTCAACCTTGTATTCCACTTTTAATCTAGTTATAAGTTTTAGACTAAATGGGAAAAATCTTTTGAATCATATTCAGATAGAAAAAAAAATCAGTTGTATCCTGGGATTCATTTATAAATTACTGAACTTGTTTATATCTGGAATGTTTAGAGCAAATATGGCATCCCAAATATATCTCTAAAAGGAAATGCATTAGGACTGTGGTGGGGGCAAATGGAGGAAGACAAGCTTCACCTCAATCCTTTGCCTAAGTCTTCTCTTCCTTTTACTTCCACAACCAGTTTAGATCTCAGATTTTTAAAACATTTGTAATTAAGCCTGATTTGTACTTATAACACATGGTACCTGAGGATCAGTAAAGCATTTTGCAGACCATATTGTGGCATGTAAATATATGCTATTATTTTTATGGTATCTATATTATATTAAGCAATCTTGGGGATGGTGACATGTAGGTAAACTCCTGAAAAACCTGCTGTTTAAATTTCAGGGAGTTGTAATGAGGAGAGAATATGTGCTACTAGAATCAGTTTCAATTCAGCAAACATTCATTAAGAACCTACTATGGAGTGCTTTCTGTAAGATTAGTTTTGCACATGTGATCAAAGCTATGACATATGCCTTGTGGAACTATTTTTCTCTTCAAAACTGGGAAGATGGTGAAGTAGGGTTTGAAACACAATATTTCAAAGAACAATGGAATTGTGTTTACAAGCAAAAATAACATATACAGCAAAGCTGAACATAATTATACAATGTAAAAATGGATATTTAACAAATTAAAGGAATTTCAACTATTCTGGAGGAAAAACCCAGAACTCAGTAGAAAATTTGATCTAGAAGAAACATATGAAGGTAATTATGAAATCAACCCAAATGGTCAAATTGTTTAATTCTTATATGGCAAATGTCACTTATATCCCTTAAAAATGGCATCATGACCTGTATACTTTGAAAGTACATATATATATATATATATATATGCATAGACAGATAGATAGATAGATAGGTAGAAGACTGGAAATCAAATTGAATAAAAGGAAATGAGCTAAAATAATAATAAAATAGCTCAGAAAGAGGTAAAATGGAACAATTATATCATCTTAAAGAGGAATAAGTAGAAGAATTGTCAAAAAAGGGGGGTTGAGAGAGTGAAGGACTGATAGTATTAAAACCCTATTCTCATTAGTTTTAGGTTAAAGAGGGAGCAATATATTCAATTAGAAGAGTAAATGTCTACTTAAATGTATAAAGAAAGAAGAGGGAAAGGGGTTAGAATATGGGAGAAACTAAGAGTCCCCTTAAGGGACATAGGGACTCAGAGAAGGAAGAGTAGATAAAGAGAAAGGAAAGCAAGGGGATAAGAAAAGGGACAGATACCTAGAAGGGAGTACATAACAAGAAATAAGGTAGGTAAGATGAGAGGATTAGGAAGGGAATCTTAGGAAAAAATGAGGGAGGGATTTTTAGAATCAAATTCATATTAAAAAATAGAAGGGTATTGTTCAGTGGATAAAAAATAAAAGATTTTTGAAAATTCAGATAAAATAAGAATTAAAATGTAAAGAGGACAGGATGAGGAAGGGATGATTAGAAAGAAGGGCCAATTTAGAAATAGGAGGGCAAAGGGAGAGGATAAGGGAAGGTTTCTAAGAAAGGATACTAATTGTAGAGGTAGTGGACCGAATAAATTGGACTTCTGAGGAGGGATATAGCAAAAAAGAGGAAGTAAAGGACAAAGGGTAAGGAAAAAGAGAATGTTGAGAAATACACAACTAGTAATTATGACTATGAATGTAAATGGGAGAATTTCACTCAAAAGATAAAGACATGGCAAAACAGATCAACGACCAAAATTCAACAATATGTTGTTTATAAGAAACACACTTAAAAGTGAGAGACATATATGGAGTAAAAATAAAGGGCTAGAAGAATATGCTATGCCTCAGATGATAAAAAGAAATCGGGAGTAGTAGTCATCATCTCTGACAAAGTTAAAGCTAAAATAGATGTAATCAAAAGAGATAAATAGGGAAATGATCTTATGTTAAAAGGTACCACAGATAATGAAGCATTATCACTTTAAAACCTACATGCACCAAATATTATAGCATCCAAATTTTTAAAGGAAAAACAAAATGAGTTAAAGAAGAAAATAATAACAAAACAATAATACCAGAGAATTTTAATTTTCCCATTTCAGAACTATATAAATCTAACTAAAAATAAAAAAAATTGTCAAGGAGATGAATAGAATCTTAGATAAGTTAAATATGATAGATATTTGGAGAAAATTGAATGGGGACAGAAAAGAGTACATATATTTTTCTTAGTGGTACATGCACCCTTACAAAAATTTATTATAAATTAGAAGACAAATTATCATATTAAAATGTTAAAAAGCAGAAATACTAAATGCATCCATTTCAGATTGTAATATAATAAAATTATTTGTAATAAAGGGTCATGGAAATAAAAATTAGGGTTAAAGAACAAATAATGAACATTAAAAACTAAAAACTAAAACAATAAATAATTTCATTAAAGAAAATAATAATAATAATGAGACAATATACCAAAACTTATGGATGCAATGAAAGCAGTAATTAAAGGAAAATTATATCTCTGAATGCTTATAGTAATAAAATAGAGAAAAAAAGATAAATGAATTGGGAATGTAATTTTAAAAAGCTAGAAAAAGAACAAGTTAAAAATTCCCAATTAAACATCAAATTAGAAATCCAAAAACTTAAAGATGAGATCAACAAGTTTGAATATAAGGAAACCATTGAATTTTCAAATAAATCTATTAATTTGTTTTATTAAAAAATCAACAAAAAGTTAAGCCATTGGTTAATGACTTTAAAAAAAGAGGAAAGAAAACCAAATCACTAACATTAAAGATGAAAAGGAACAATTGCTTGAATGCATGGGCTGAGGCGGACATGAAGGGGAAATAGACCCTGAACAAGGACACATATTACAACCAGTGGAAATGTGCGTTGGCCATGGGTGGGGGGAGAGAGAGGGGCATAAAGTATGTAAACAGATTAAAAACGAATATTAATAAATGTCTAATAAAAAAATAGCTAAAGAAAAAAAAAGATGAAAAGGAGAAATATACCAGAGGATGAAATTAAAGCAGTTATTAGGAGTTATTTCGCTCAATTATATGCAAATAAATTTAAAATGGAAGAGGAATGGAAGAATAGTTTTAAAAAAATAAACTGCCAAACTATTAGAGGAAGAAATGATATCTAAATAAACTTATTTAGAAAAAGAAATTGAATAAGTCATAAATGAACTTCATAATTAAAAAGTATTGAAGGATTACCTAATTTCAATATTAAGATATTTATATTTGAAATAAAAAGTAAAGGAGTTTTGCCAAACTCCTTTTATGAAGCAAATATAGTTCTGATACCTGAACCAGGAAGAGCAAAAACAAAGAAAGAAATTTTAGTGCAATCTCAATAATGAATATAAATGCCAAAATACTAAATAAAATACTAACTAGAAGACTACAATAATGTTACACAAAGTTTATACATTGTGATCAAACAAGAGTTACACCAAGAATGCAGGCATGGTTTAATATAAAGAAAACTATTGATATAATTGATAATATCAATCACAAAAGTAATAGAAATTCATATGATTTTATCAAGATGCAGAAAAAGCCTTTAACAAAATACAACACTTATTTCTATTAAAAAAATAAAATCACTGGAAAGCATAAATGTAAATGGATTTTTTTCTTAAAATAATATGAAGCATCTACCTAAAACCATGAGTGAACATTATTTATAATTGGGTGAAGCTAGAAGCCTTCCCAGTAAGATCAAGAGTGAAACAAGGATGCCCATTATCACCAATATTATTTAGCATAGTATTAGAAATAAGGGGTGGGGGAAATTGAAGGAATTAGAATGGGCAAAGAGGTAATAAAACTATCTCATTCACTGATAACATAGTATAGTGGAACATCCTAGAGATTCAATTTAAGAATTAATTGACTCTATCAATAATTATAGCAAAGTAGCATGATATAAAATAAACCCACATAAATCATCATTATTTTTACATACTAATAAAAAAGCCTTGTAAGAAAAGATACTTCATTTAAAGTAACTACAGACAGAATAAAATATCTGGGCATATACCTGCCAATACAAACAGAGGAACTTCATGAACATAATTATAAAACATTTTTAAAAAAATAAAGTCAAGTCTAAATAACTGGAGAAATATTAATTATTTATGAATGGGCAGAATTGATATAATTAAAATGACCATCCTACCTAAACTGACCTACTTATTCAATGCCATCTCAATTAAATTACCAAAAAGTATTTTGAGTCAGAAAAAAATAATAAAATATATTTGGAAAAAAAAGATACATTCAAAAGATTCAATAAAAAATGTAAACAAAGGAGGTCTAGCAATACCAGGTTTTAAATTGTATTATAAAGCAGTAATTATCAAAACTATCTGGTACTGGCTTAGAAATAGAAAGGTAAATTTGTGGAACAGAACAGACATACAAAAAATAGCAGTAAAAGATGATAACCTTGTATTGGACAAAAGCATAAGTTCTGGTTTTGAGGATAAGAAATCACTATTTGTTGAAAATTGTTGGGACAACTGGAAAGTAGTTTGGCAGACACTAGATATAGACCAGTACTTATACCATTCACTAACATAAGATCAAACTGAAAACATGTTATTGACATAAAAGGAGATATTACAAGTAAATTAGAACAGAGAACATATTACCTATGAAATTTATAAACAGGAGAAGAATTTATCAGTCAACATAAGATATAGAGCACAGTGAGTTGTAAAATAATTAATTCGGAGTACATCAAATTGAAAAAAATTTTAATAAATAAAACAACATTGACAACATTAGAAGGAAAGTAGAAAATTGTTGGGGGGGATTTTTATTGCTAGTCTCTCAGAAAGAGTTCTCAAATCTAAAATTTATAGAGAACTTTGTCAAATTTATAAGAATAAGAACCATTCCCCAATTATAAATGAGCAAAAGCTATGAACAATTTTAGGATGATGAAATCAAAGCTATATCTACACATATGATATATGCTCTAAATCACTACCGAGTAGAGAAATGTAAACCAAAACAGTTCTTAGAAATCATCTTACACCCATCAGATTGGCTAAACTGACCAAAAGGTAAAATGACAGATCCTGGAGGGGATGTAAGAAAATGAGGACATGAATGCACTGTTGGTAGAACTATGACCTGATCTAAGCATTTTGGAGAGCAATTTGGAATTATACCCAGAATTATAAAACTGTGTATACCCTTAGACCCACTAATATGATTGCTTAGTCTGTTTTCAAGGAGATTAGGGAAAAAGGAAAAGAACCTACATACTCCAAAATATTTATAGCAGCTCTCTTTGTGTGAGCAAAGAATTGGAAACTGAGGGGATGTCCATTAATTGGGGAACGGCTAAACAAATTGTAGTATATAATTGCAATGGAAGACTATTGTGCTAAAAGAAACTATGAGCAGACTAATTAAAAAAACTTGGAAAAACTACAGGAGATAATTAACAGTGAAATGATTGGAATCAAAAGAACATCATACACAGTTATAAAATTAATAAGAGAAGAATAAATTGTGAATGTTAGTTCGAGAGAGTAATCTGAAAGATGAAAACATGAAAAAGTTATTTTATATGAACATGTCTGTCTCTCATATGATACCTTCTGTGATGGAGGGAGGGTAGGGATGACCTGGGACACTAATCAATAAATTCTATTAATAGACAAACAAATAAACACTAAAAAAGAACCTATTATGTGCTGGGCATTGTACTCGGCGCTGGGGATATGAAAACTAAACTGATAAATGCAAAAAAAATTCAACAGGAAACACTAAGAACATAATTATCAGGAGGAAGGGATTGTATGAAACATTGTAAGGAGCAACGGAATGTAAGACAAGCTTCTGAAAGCTTCTAAATGGTAGAGGTGAGGCAAGAAGATATTTGCCGCATGGAGCATTCCTTTGCAAGTTGTCATGCCCTTGGAAGAAATTATTTGTAAATCTTAAACTGTGGGTCCAATTCTTCAAAAATGTATGATTTTCTATATATGGGTGCCCCCTTGACCTACTATAACTTAATAGACAGTGTCAGAGAGTTGCTGTTAGGAATACAGAAGTAAAAAGTTATAAACATTCTCATAAGACATCTAATCTAACCTATAAAATGAAAGGAACCCCAGTCTCTGAAGCACTCTAAGGAGGGGGGAATTATCATCTTTTTAGATCAATCATTCCATTTTTCCATAGTTATAATTGCTAGGGAATATTTCTTGACATCAAATTTAAATTGGCCTCTGAAACATGTAGCCATTACTTAGAGTTCTATCCTCTGGAGTCAAATGGAACAAGTCTATTGCATCGTGAACATGCCTACCTTTCAAATACCTGAAGACAGTGATCATATCCCCAAGAATACTTATGATTAATGAAGTAAATGAAGTAATGAGATTCTGTACTCTTAGCTGCTCTAGTCCTGGGACTCATATCTCTTACCAGCCTGTTCTTCTAGGTCTTTCCAGATTGGTAGCATCTGTAAGAGCTCACAATTCTATAGGATTAGGTAGTCTAAGGGCAACCTCCTGATCACATTGAAGCATCAAAGGCCATTAGGAGAAAAAAAAATAGTGTTCTGATATTTCTGATTAAGTATAAATAAAGCTTAAATAAAAGCTGTATTTGTAACTCCTGAGCCCAATTCTTATCCATGGTGATTTCCCCTACAACTTTGCCTAGCATATTGCAGATGTCACTCTTTCAATTCTCTGTCATTTGAAGTGGTAGGCTTGGAGGAGGCAGCTTTTTATAGGATGCCTCTTTCTGGCCATTCTCCTAACGTTTATAAACTTGCTTCTCCTCTTTTCTATTCTAAGGCCTCCTCCACAGCACTGTTTTAGTGGGAGTACAATGGCTTCTGAGTACTAAAGAGGTACTAAAGAATTCCTGGCCTAAACTATTACAATGCTGGAGATTAAAAAATATATATCTATATCTAGATAGATAGATAGATACATACATACATACATATATATATATATATACACATACATACATATTTTCCTTTCCAAAATTTTGATTTACTCATTTAGAAATTTCTATATAGTTCCTGAGGATCCATGTAAATGAAAGGGATGAAGAGGCTGAAGTCCATGCCACATGAACCTCATGTGAAAGAGTAGGGGATATTAATCTAGAGAAGAAGGTTTAACAGTAGTGATGTGGGAAAAGGATTAATATTTTCCTACTTGGCCTCAGAAAGTATAACCAACATTCATTGTAAAGAGAACATAATGACAATTAATTCTGGGTAAAAATGAAATGGATTGCCTCAAGAGGGACTAGAGGTCTTTGACCTGGCTTGAACATTTGGCAGGAATGTTAAAAGTGGATTCCTCTCCAGGTACCAGTAGGATTAGAAAACAACTGAGGTATCTTGCTAATGTAAGACTCTGTGATATAGGACTGGAAGATCCAACAGAATGGAGATTGTTTTATCTAATACATGCCTATTAATCCTCAAACATCCCTTCCCCCTATATGGCTCATGAAGTATTTGACTGGCTGACCAAAAGAATAGCCATTAATGTAGCAATGTCAACTTTATAGAAAATATCCCAAGGAATATTTGAAGGCCTTGTGCTTGTCCTTGTGCTTTTGAACATTTTAAACAATTTAGATTATAGCATAGATTGCATGTTTATCATACTTATAGATAACACAAAGGTAGTAGCTATGGCTAAGGCACTGAGTAACAAGAGGCAGGATCCAGAAAGACCTTCAAAGGTTATAACACTGGGCTGGATTTAATTTTAAGAATTTTCATGAGGATAATATAAAATATTAGATGTAAATATATAAAAAGTATTACAAATTGCTTTCAAAGAACTACTTTCACAAAAACAAGACAGTGATCATGTTGAGATAAAAACTTATCTGAAAAAAATTAGGCCTTTGGTTGGACTACAGGCTTAATATCTAAAATAACAGAAGGTGATATGCCTACCAGAAGTAAAAAGGTATATCCATTATATTTTGCCCTGTTCAGACTCTAAACAGAATATTGGGTTCAGTTCTCAAAGCCAATTTGAAAAAGTAAATTGATAAGCTGAAGGGTTCAGAGTAGGGAAACAGAATTTTGGAGGGTTTGAGTTAACAACATATGAAGATCAATAGGAAGAACTGAGTATATTTGTCCTAAGAGAGAAGACTTGGGGTAAATGATAGTTTATTTGAACATGTGAAGTAATATAAAGTTAAAGAAGGAAGAGATAGATGCCATTTGACCTCAAGGGGAGAATTAGGAGCAAATGGTAAAAATTGCCAGAGGCAAATTTTGATATAAGGAAAATCTTCTTAAAAATTAGGATTGTGGAAGAGTAGAGGGGGCTGTCTCAGGAGGCAGTGGTTTCTTCTAAGATAAAAACCACTCACTGGGTAGGTTAGAGAGAGAGAGAGAGAGAGAGAGACAGACAGACAGACAGACAGACAGACAGAGACAAAGAGAGAGAGAGAGAGAGAGAGAGAGAGAGAAAGAGAAAGAGAAAGAGAGAGAGAATCCTTTTTTTCCTTCTATGAGGAAAGACTAGATTATTTACTAAGGTCCTTTATGACTCTGTAACTTGCAATTCTCTAATTCTATAACCCTGTGATCCCTGCCCCTCTGTCCATATTCCTTTCAGCATAAGGAAAATTACAATGAAGAATCTCTGCTACTACCTTGGTTATGACCCCAGCTATTTGCTGAAATTGACTGAGGTCAACTACATATACTTTAAGGACATTTTTCTGGACACAATCCTTGGGACTCAAAAGATTTCTCAAGAGAACCGTTAACTAGAACTTGTAAGTATATCCTAGGGAATTAGTGAAGAACTGCATTTTCTGTTTCACATATTTCAAATTACCTCGGAGAGGAAATTCCACTGAGATTACATATTCCAAGCATAGGATACAAAGGGGTGATGCTATAGACATTTTTCCCCTCAACCTCTTGAGAATTTTTACAACACTCCATAGTGGACACTGTACCCAGTAAAATAAAAGCATCATACTTTCAGAACTGGTAGGTACCAGAGAGATTATGAAGTCAAATCCCCTTTTCCTTACAGATGAAAAAAATTTAGGCTAGAAAGGTCATACATTTAATTAATTATATATCTGGGAACAGAATCTATGTCTTCTAAATGCTAATCTAATGGCTTTTGTACTATATCATCTTGCTTTTTTAGGATAAAAGCTATTTTATGCTCTCTGCCTGTCTTTCCACTGCCCAAGAATTAAAGAATCAGAGAATCTCATATTTGGAACGGGTTTCAGAAGTGGTGTACTCCATTCAGCAGTCAATCAATCAATCAACATTTATTAAGCACCTACCATATACCAGGTACTGTGTGGAGGGATCTGGATAGAAAAAAGCAAACAAACTAACAAACAAAAAATAGTCCCTAATCTCAAGGATCTCACTGTCTACTGGGGAAGATGATGTATAAAGACAATGTGCAGATAAGCCATACACAGTATTCTAATTTAGAATTATTTATTAAATAGTAAAAAAAAAAAAAAAAAAAAAAAAAAAAAAAAAAAAGGGAAAGACACCAGTCACGTGTGGTTGGTTGTTTCCTTAGAAGTCTCCTTCCTGAGCTGGCTGCATCATTTACAAGCTAGATTTTTTTGGTGTTCCTTATCCAGCCCCAAGCCAGGCTATGCATGCTGAGCTCCCCTAGTTAGCCCTGAGCCAGACCACCCATGATGGTACTCATAGGCAAATCACAAATGCACAAGTGCTTTCTTAGCCACCTCCTCTGTCTATGAATCCAAGCCAAGAAGCCTCTACTTATTTCTTTTCCTCTAGATCATGTTCCTTGTGACATCCCTTTCCTAAGGCCCCCTGATGTGGAGGACTTGGAACTGTCTGGACAAGAGGTGACTCTTACAGACATCAGGAGTTACCACTGGGTCCTTATAATGGCCCCACAGCACCAGTACAGCTTCTACCAGCTTAGTAGGGAGGACTCCACTCATTGCTTCAGAGTGACACTGTTCAGAGGTTCAGAAGGAACATCTTTTGCTTTAAAATCCAAAGGTTGTCTTGGGGAGTCCAAAAAAAAGAGTAGTGCTAAAATTCCATAAAGGACTTAGGAGAGACTTCATGTAAAATGTAGGATTTTAGTCAAGACTTGAAGGAAGCTATACTTAAACTAGAATCTTGTCTATAAAACAAAAGCACATAATTATCTAGCCTTTTCTTGAACATCTCCAATGAGAGGAAATCCACTATCTTATAACACATCCCATTCCACTTTGGGGCAGTTGCATTCCACTTTTTAGAAAGGTTTTCCTTACATCAATCCTAAATCTGCTTCTAGTCAAAATTGACTCATTGGGGGCAGCTGGGTAGCTCAGTGGATTGAGAGCCAGGCCTAGAGACAGGAGGTCCTAGGTTCAAATCTGGCCTCAGACACTTCCCAGCTGTGTGACCCTGGGCAAGTCACTTGACCCCCATTGCCTACCCTTACCAATCTTCCACCTATAAGTCAAATGCACACAGAAGTTAAGAGTTTAAAATTAAAAAAAATTGACTCATTGTTCCTATTTCTGCCCTCTAGGTAGATAACTGACCAAACTGAATCCACATAAAAATCTTTTGAAGTGCTCAGAAAATGCTATAGGTACACTTTCCTTCTTCAGGCTAAACATCCCTAGTTCCTTTAACCAAACTTCATATACCATAATTTGACTGTCATATTGAGTGTCCTCTATTAGACACTATCCATCTTTTCACTGTCATTCCTGAAATGTGGCATCTGATATCCAAAGTGATTTTTCCCATTAAAATACAACTGTTACAAGTAATCCTTTACCCCAAGTTCTTGTTACAGTAGATTAAAGGCAATATGTCATTTTTAAAACCACATTAAAAATAAGGGAAGTAACATTTAGGGTGACAAGGTAACAACAGCAAATTATTGAATCTCACCTACCATAGCAGAAGTTCTTGATCTTTTTTTTAATATCCTGGGCCACTATGGCAATCTGGTAAACCCTTACAGACTTCTTTTAAAAAATGTCTTAAAATATATAACAAAAATAGAGAGGACTTCAAAAGAAGATTGTTTTATTGAAATGAAGGTTATTTTTTCCCAACAGTTTATTGACACCCTGAAATCTGTTTATAGACACATTGGTCACTTGTGGACCATTTTCTTATAGTAAGACTTTACTGATGAAGTAAAATTTAGTTTACTACAGATTAGGTAGGTCCCTCTCTCTTAGAGACTGGATTGAGGGAATACATACAGAAATAATTAGAATAAAAAATCAATATATCAACTAAGTGCAATGGCTGATGAGCAAAGACATTTTTTAAACCAGTTCCTGTGTTTATTCTAATATAGCTACTTCTGAATGGAATACTTAAAGGTCCCTAGGGTTTGTTTATCCTTGACTGGTACATTTGAAAAGGGCACCAGTTCCCTTTGACTTCCTGTCATTAGGTCATCCTCAAGATTAAAGATGTTAGTCCAAAATCCAGACAGAGATGCACAGATTTTAGATAGGCCTAATATATGCTGTGGCATGTCCTAGATTGAGGGGTAAAGAGACTCTGGGAGGATATATAACAAATTGGCATATACCTTCATAGTACAATTTATTCTATTTTAAAATTATATCTATATATGTTCCTTTGAATGCAAAATTGTTTTTCCTATTGAATAGCCCACCCAAATCAACCCAAGCAGCTCTCACTTAACTTTTCCAGTTCTGAATTTATAAGTCTCATATTGTCTATAACACTTAAAGCTTATGCTTCTTTAAATTCATAGGTGCATTTTTCATATGTGAATGGTTTAAATATTTATTAAATACCTAGTATTTCACAAGGCATTGCATGAAGCCTTAGGGATAAAATAAGAAGATAGTCTTTACCTTGAAAAATTATAATTGAGCAGGAGGGATATGTCTTACCTCCCATCAGGACAATATTTATATTCTCTTCAGTTCTCCACATTACCTGATAGAATTGATTAACCAAGAAACTGACTGACAAAATACACTTTTCAAGAAAAAGTAGATAGATAATAGTAAATAATTTGAAACATTTGTTATTAAATTATCCCTTGAGGGTTAACTGATTTTGAAATTTTTATAGCAAAAATTGCTCAGAAATCTTAATCAAACCAGCTCACTGGGGGAAATATATAAAAATAAGGGAATGAGAATTCCAATGAAAGATAAAATGATTTTAGTATTATTAAACACTAAATTTCACTTTCCTGAGCTATCTTAAAATAATGCCTAGATAAAAGAGTATATAGCTAGCTAAGTTCTAAAGATACTTCCTAGTATTACTGTATACACCCACAAAGGGAGGGATGCTGGCATCTTCTTTGCAGGCTCCTTGACAAAAATTGTATGGTGCCCAGCTGTTAGGTTAGAGTCATATTGCCTAAAATATTCCTTTATTTTGTCAACAAGGTTTTGACAACCAGCTGGGATTATTGAAGTGCTGTGGGAAGGGACAGACGATTTCTGAAGGTCTCTCTCTTCCTAGCTCTCTATTATAAATATGCTGTTAGAGACCATGTCCTTGATCTTTTTTTTAAAGAGACCCATTAATGGTGAATAATATGGCAATATAGAAATGTGGCACTGGACATTATTTCCAAATTATATACACTTGGACTATGTCCTCTGAGAAACATCTGTAGCCTCTCTTTTCAAGGCTTATTAGAACTAGCACAACTTTTTATTTTCTTTTTTAAATTTAAATTTATTCATTCATTTATTTGTAACATGAAAAGACTTAATTAACTTATATCCTCCTTTCTCTCCCTCCAATAGAGAAGGCATCATTTGTATAAAGATATACGTATATACAGATATACATATATATGTATAATAAGTGAATATATGGGGCATAGTTTTATTTATGTCTAAAAACCTATGCCTTACTTATTTCTATTACTTAGTCATTATTTGGAAGTAGACATTCTTCAAACAATATTTCTATCACTAGATAATAATTTTCTCTTAGTTCTGCTTATTTCACTCTTCATAATTCATGTATTTTACTCTTCATTATTTCATGTCTCTGTATATTTTAGATATGAGACCTCTATCTGTTATTAGACCTCTTTCTGGGGCTTTGTCTCTAATTTTCCTCCCTCAATGTATTGTTTTCATTCTAAGAGATGCATGGTAAGTTCCCTAGGAGTCTTAGTAGGGCCCTCATGCTTGATTCTGTGATTTAGTGAATTCTTTATGAATTTCTTTGTTCCCTTCTAATTGTCAAAGCAAACTTCACAATGACTACTTGAGTATCTTGTTCTCATTCACTTTATGCATGAGGAACTCATGGCAATTGCAGTGTGAGAAGAGAGACTTAGTTATGGCGAGGACTGCATGTGTTTCAAAATAGATTTTGACATTCCACTTGAGGTTTACTGAAAATATTAACGGAAATATTCAGAAAGTCAGAAACTGGGTTAGATTTCAGAGTTGTACAATAGGGACTCAGAGAACACGCCTCTCTTTAATCTGAAGTTTGATGTCATATGCGACATCATTTAACTTTCTTCTTATTTTTGCTTTTTCCTAAATAACTTTTATTTGTCTTAAAAATTCCTAATATGACTATCTATTAATTTAATCCAGTGGTTCCCAAACTTTTTTGGCCTACCTCACCCTTTCCAGAAAAAATATTACTTAGCGCCCCCTGTCACATACTATCACCACCCCCTTACAGTTATTCACCGCCCCCAAATGCACCTGTGGCCATCACCACCCTCCTGGATCGCTGCAGCACCCACCAGGGGGTGGTGGCACCCACTTTGGGAATCACTGATTTAATCCTTCATGATAACAAGTGTTTAAAAATAAGTAAGATCCAGAGAGAACACAACTAACAATGAGTGCAACATCTGATGTTCTGTCATGCCCCAAAGCACTATAGAAAAGATGAAAGTATATTTCCTTTGGGACCAACATTAGCAATTTTAATTAATCTTATTTTGATAGCATTTAGAATTTACCACCTTTGCTATCTTTCCATACTGAGCTACTTCATTCAGCTTTTTATTTTTATCAGTGACTAATTTAATAACATACTCATCAAGTGGCAAAAAAGAACATATACATTTTTTTAAAATGTGGTTTTATAGGACTTTGATTACCTTTCCTGGCTGTATAAGAGTATCAGAGTGAATGGCTTCCCTATTCCTATATTCAAGCAAGGATAAAATCACAAAAATCCTCAGTCTTATTGGAGGACTATTATTTTACCTGACAATCCTTTGAAGCCAGTTATGGTAGAAGAACTTTCCACTTTTTCCTGAAAATATTGAAACATCTTCTGATTGGGGCCTCTGTTGCATCTTCAAAATTGCTCTACACCCAAAAAACTATTATTTTGGTTATAAGGATATGGCCAGATTAGGTTATACCAATTACTAATGAAAGTAATCTCATTGCTGTGAAGTCAGCTTCAGATACTGATTAGCTCTAAAATAATCTAATAATGAACTGTTGGAAAAATGATTTTTTTTGTGGTCCTATAAAATAAGATAACAACTCAAGCACATGGTATAGCTGAAAAATTATTTGGTAATTTATAGAACTTGGATCAACTCTTGGTCCTGCCACAAACTTAATCTATGATTCTGAATAAGGCACTTTAATCCTTTAGGGTTCAATCTACTTATTCACAAAACAGTGATATAAGGTCTTTCTCCATCTGATAAAAATTGAAAGTCTATGTGTATAACTTGAATTCTCTAAGCACTTTATTTAATTTCTTTTCTACCTCAGCTGGGGAGAATAAAAGAATAATGTGTATATATTTTTTAAAATAAAAGATGTAAAAAATAACTGGGAAGAAATATTAATTTAAAAATTATTTCTAGTGAGAAATCATGAATATGATTTTAACTGTATCATTCATCACTAAAATACCAAAAGATAAATGCATTTAGCTTTATAAATACTGAAAATACAGCTACACATGCATATATCAATCATTAAACATTTTTAAGAACCGTGTGCCAGAAATTGAACTAAACACTTTATATATGTTTGTGTGTTTGTAGGCATATGTGTATGCACAAACATAGATGATAGATATTAGATAGTTGTTAAGGGCAATTTGTAAATAAACAATAATTTCCTATTTGAAAATTATGTAACATTGATGAAATTGTAGTCCCACCTTCCTTAAGTTGTTTAAAAAACAACAACACCCTATTTAGTTTAGGAGCAGTATTCAGGGAATAAGGGTGACCTGAAGAATTGATATTCTCTAAGGAATCTTCTCATTTTAAAATCATCTCCAAATTCTTCACACATCACAAAAATTTAATTGCAAAGTGTATCATTTTACATACATCTATGTGTACATGTGAATATACGTACACATATAGTTTTATATATACACATTTGCATATATAACTATGCAAGTACATACATATTCATATAGTTTTATGTTTGTATAAACATACAAAACTATAGTTATATATATGTATATAGTTTTAGATGTATATATATATATTATATAGATACATATATATGTGTGTATGTCATTCTCCAAAAGTTTTAGCCTAATCTTAAACTTAATTTAAAGGCAGCTATTTGACATAGTAGATAGAGCACTAGATCTGGAGTCTGGAAGACCTGAGTTCAAATTTTACCTAAGGGGGGAAGCTAGGGCTCAGGGGATTGAGAGCCAGACCTAGAGATGGGAAGTCCTAGGTTCAAATCTGGTCTCAGATACTTCCTAGCTGTGTGACCCTGGGCAAGTCACTTAATTCCCACTGCCTAGCCCTTACTTCTCTTTAACTTTAGAACCAATACACAGTAGTGATTCTAAGATGGAAGGTAAGGGTTTTTAAAACTATCGTCCTAATATAAGCGTTTTAGCTGTGAAACTTAAGGTAAATTATTTTATAGCTCTCTGCCTCAATTTTCTCAACTATAAAATGAAGATAATAATCTCCTGGGCTTACACACACACACACACACACACACACACACACACACACACACACACACACACACAAACACAAACACATATATATCACAGTGATGAGATAAAAATAAAATCTATAAAGTATTTCAGAATACGCCTGGCCTAGAGTAAGCATCATATAAATGGTTAACAGCTTAAAATGACGTTAAAACTTATGGAATACCCTGAATACATATGTAACCTTTAAAAGTGATTGAATTTTTATTAATAGATACTGATGATTGTGCAAAAAATATTGGTCCCCTATCCTTGGGTGTTTCAGCATATTTGGTCTATGTATTATAAATGCCTATGGTAATATTTATAGAATCATGAAATTATGGATTCTGGAAGTCACACACAAGATAATTTAATAAATAATAATTCAAGTTATATAATTTCTCCTTTGGTATGTTCATTTGGCCTACATTTTAACTACTGAATGATGATTGAAATGATTTTTTCTGTGAATTAAGCTCTGCTAATATAGAACAAATCAAACATTACTGCTATACAGCTACAAAATTCAATAAAAAAGAAATAAGGGGCATAGTTTGATTCTTATTTTCGCATGTGACACAATTTTCATTTTGTCACAGGTATATATTGGCAAGTGAATTTAAAAGAGTCATACTGGTTACTTTATTCAAATCTGCAATCTTTAGGAATATAAAGTAAAAGGTAAAATTACCTTTCTTTAAAAATCCTCAAACTTTTAAAATGCATATGGAGATAGCAAAATGTTACAAAATATAATTCTGTCATAGAAATCCACAAATAATTTTTCCCATTTAGTGTATTCAAGCCTAGTATGTATTAAAAGGTTTTAATTAACAATGTTTGCTTTTATAACATATTTGTTTCCAAATATATGCTTTTGTTACTTTAAAACATAGATATACTTTTAAAAAATCATGAAATCCAAAACACTGACTGTATCTGGCTACGTATACAAAACAATGCAACTTATATTTTTTCCAGCTCTTTAATAAAATAAGGAAATACTTTTCCTAATCCTCTCTCTGGAACAAAAGATCTTCCTCATAATTACATTACTTAAAGTTTTATTTTATTTCACTTTATTTTTCCATTTACATTGGTGAAACCAATTCTCTATTCTATACTAAGGGATATTCAGTGTTTAAATATTCAAGAGGATGAAATCTTATCCATTTATTGTTGAACTGCATTCTCCAATAGAAAATGACCTATGCATGTCTGATGATTTTCTCTATTTCTGTCAGCCCAAGGACTGAAAACAAAGGAGCACTTGCTTAGGAGTTTTTACCATGTTCTCGGGAATTTCACTGGAAAAAGAGGTAAAATCAGATACTTGTCACATTGCTATTTTTGTACAAAAAACTTCCTTACACTTTTTCATGATACTGCATGCATCAAGTCAAATCAGCAAGCATTTATTAACCACCTACTATGTGTCAAACACAATTGAGCATTGGGATAGTACAAAGAAAGTGTTAAAATAGTATCTACCTTTAAGGACCTTACAAATGAAGTGAACAACATGCAAACAACTACAAGAAAAAAACAACAAGATTATATATATGTGTGTGTATGATTATATATATATATATATATATATGATAAATTAGAAATAGTCAACAAAGGGAAGGTTCTAAAATGAAAGGGATTAGGAAAGGCTGATCAATAAAAGCTGGAATTCAAGCTATGACCCAAAAGAATCCAGAGAAGCAAAGAGACAGAAATGAGGAGGAAGTAAATTCCAGGTATGGAGGACAGAAGGTGAAAATTCATGGAAGGGCCAGCTAGGTGGCTCAGTGGATTGAAGGTCATGACTAGAGACAGGAGGTGATTGAAGGGTTCAAATACATCTCAGCTACTTCTTAGCTCTATGACCCTAAGCAAGTCACTTAACTCCCACTGCCTCTTCCTTACTGTTCTTTGGCCTTGGAACCAATACATAAGATTTATTCTTAGATGGAAGGCAAGATTAAAAAAAAAGAAAAGAAATGCATATAGTTGGGACACTGTTTTGTTAGAGAAAATGCAATAGTAGGGCTAGACGATTGGATTGCAGAGTATGTGGAGGAGAGAAGAATAAGACTTAGTATGAAGGACAAGTAGGAAAAATGTAAAGTAGAAAGAGGACAAATAATGGCAGGTTTTAAATCCCAAACAGAGGATTTATATTTGATCCTGTGGCAACAGGGAGACATTGGAATTGATTGATTATTGGGAGGGGACAATGGGGGTGGCAGGATGGTCATACATAAGATCAATTTGACAACTGAGGATGGACCAGAATGAGAGAATTGAGACAGAGATAGCAACAAGAATGCTATTATATAGGCTTTGTGTGAGGTGATAAGGGCCTGTAGGAAGGTGATGTCATTGTCAGAGGAATGAAGTGGGGCATATTTGAGAAATGTTGGGGAGATAGAAATGACAAGATTTGACAACTGATTGGGAGAAGGGAGACAGAGAGAGAGAGAGAGAGAGAGAGAGAGAGAGAGAGAGAGAGAGAGAGAGAGAGAGAAAGGAGAGAGATTACTCTTTACCACACCTTTCTCTTTTATAAATATGAGATAATTTCCCCTAATCTCCCTTATTTTCCCTTCCCTCAATCCAGTGCATTCCTATTTTGTTCTTTTTCTGTTCTCTTAAGATCATCATTAACTCCCACCTTTTGCCTAAATAGACACCTTAGGTTGTGAAGCTGAGTGACCAGGAAGATTATGGTGTCCCTGTCAGTAAAAGAAGTGGGGAAAATGAGAGGGTGCAATATCTTAGTGAGCTTTCTGAGTATTGTATAGCTCACTGTGAGGAAATTTAGCAAGTTGTACATATTTGTTTGGGTGCATTATATATTGAAAGAGTGAACATAAATACTTTTATCTGTAAATTATTCCTTTGCCAATAATGAAATGTAATGCAGTGAATATACAATGTGTCATATATTACAAGAAAAATATGTTTATTACATAATAATATCATGCAGAATATATATGTAGTGCTTGGGGACACCATCTATTTACACATGTGGAGACTCAGCTAAGGTATCCTACAGTTATTCTCTACTCGAAACCACATATCAGGAGGTCCTTCCTTTTTGTTCACTTCTAAAAATCATGACACAATTAGTACAAAGGTATTTAATGAAATAGCATAGTAGGAATCATAGCAAATGAACATTTCTCCACGAAAATATGGGTTGTACTCATCGAGAGACAGCCATTGGGAAGGATGGACATGCACAAGATTCTCATATGGGAACACAATTAGGCAATACATGCAAAAAGGTTATACATGAAGGAGGCATGTGAATAGGGCAAATGTGTCTGATGCTGCTGATTTGCCAGTAGCTTCTGGTGATGTTAGTGGGTTGTTCTTCCTGGGCTCATCTCCTGCTAGAAGTTGTTTTCTGCTTGGCCTGTATTACACTGTACTGACCCTGTAGCCATCAGCTTTGTGTTCTCTTCCCCTCACCACTTCCCTCCTATTAGATGTCACATCTCTGCTACTTACAGGGTTTCTCTTTCTCTTGCCTAGTGCTTCTTCTTTCTCCCCTGAGGGAGTACCTTGGTTAATCTAGTCACTGCTTTGTGTTGCTCCCTGCTACCAATCAATCAATAAATTTATCAAGTGCCTGCTATGTGCCTGGCCATACATAGTTTATTTCTAGAGGGCAATTTGTGAGTCATTTCAATTCAGGTCCCCAAAAATGAAGTCATAAGGATACTTTTGTTTCATTTGGTTTTAAACAGAGGAGGAGAGAAAGAAGACTCATAAGGTAAATTAGCAGCCATTGTAGCCTTAATCCATCAAAAAAAAATTGGGGAGAAAGTCAGTGTCACTCAGTGTTCCAAAGCTAACACAGTTGCTATTGTTTTTCTAACAACTCCCCTCTTTAGATGGAAAACTGGGGAGAGAGATTCAGCTTTAACTGACATATGAGGTCAGTCTTACTTTGGGTTAAAATTTTCAAAGAGCTTCTCTGGTTTAGAAGGCAAATAAATATGAGCCTGAAAGAAAACTGTTAAGAAAGAAAATTCATAGCCTCTTACCCACTTTTATGATGTATTATCTTTAATAAGTAGAACTCTCTGGCTATATTCTTGACAAAGAAAAACCTTCCAGTTCCCTAGCCAATATGTTGATTTTTATATTGATATGTACTGAAGTACAGATTGATATTTCAAAACAGATAAGGTTCCATTGGTGACAGCACTCCCTCCCTCCTCTGATGCAGGTGATGACCATTTTATGGTTTCATGAAAGAGTTGCTGTGATTAGAAATAATTCTCACTGGCTAATGAGTTCACTCTCTATTTTCTCTCTTTAGTCCAACTCTTTGATTTTATATATGAGGAAACTGAGGTTGAAAGGTTAAGTAGTTTGTCCAAGGCAGCATAGGTTGTATGTAACTCCAAGCGCTACAGTCTCTTTTTGGTAAAAGCCCTACTTTGTGAATCCCTATGTATGTTATGTTAAATGCCAAAAGTAGGATCCTAGTTATTATTTTTTAACTTTTTGAATAAATGAGAGATCAGGGAAGGACAATGTTCTAAATGATGGCAAGCATTTTGCTTCAGGATCAAAAAATGCTAAAGCTAAAAAGAAAGAGGCTTAGAAAATAATTGTAGTCCAAACCAGGGATTTAACAGATGAGACAACCTTAGCCTCTATCCATTTCTCAAAACAAATTTCCTATTAAATAATAACTCTCTGGTAAACAATTATTTAAGCATTTGTCTAATGAATAGAAGTAATACAAATGAAAGTAAGAGAAGTCATATTTTTTATTTTCTCTTTTACAAAAACTGGAAGAAGAAAAAAATGGAAAATGATAGTTTATTTTTAAATAAAAGAAACAGGAGATAATATCAAAATGAAGTGAGAGTTCTTTCTTGGGAAATGTAGCAGTAAGAGGAGAAAATGATGATTGGTGGAAAGCAAGATTGCATGTCCAATTTCCTTTTAAATTTGGAAATCTTAAAATAGTAAGGTTAGTCATATGTTGTTATAACAACAAAACAAGTAGAAATGGCAGGAAAAAATAGAATAAAGTCCAGAAGCACATATGTGTGGAAAAGAGGGAAGGGGGAGGATAGGAAGGAGGAAGATTGGGAAAAGGGAGATAAGAGACATAAAGAGACAGACACAGAGACATAGAGGCAGAAATATTTTATAAACAGAGAAACAGATACAGAGAGAAATAGAGAAAGAGGGAGGGAAAGCAAGAGAGAAAGAGAAAGAGATAGAGAGAAACAGAAAGAGGGTGGGAAGGGAGAGAGAGGAAATGGGAGAGGGAGAGACAGAGACATGGAGAAATACAAAGGAAGATGGAGGGAAGGAGAGGCAAAAAGGTAGGAAGGGGAAATGTTTGGTGATATGTGGTCTTGTAATCAAGGGGTTTTAAAAAGAATCTGTGAATAGGTTTCAGAAATAAAGAGTTTGTTATATAGAAATAGATAATCTGCAATTCTTGGAAAGAAGGCTTCATTTGATAAGGATAATTACGATAGCAGACATGCTTTTTAAGTGCAGCAAGCACTAATTATTGATGAATAGTTGTGTGAAACTTATACCAAGTATTAAATATAGATAGACTACTTTAAAAATGTCAAGCAAAGGCCAATGTACTGAAGGTAGTAAATTGGAGAAAGCTATTTGCTCAGAACTAACACAATTGAAAAGACAAAAATACCCTCCAACCATCCAAAATACATGAAAACATTTCCCTTATAAAGTCTTTAAAAATTATACATCAAGAAAGCAAAAATATCAAACAGGAAGAGATTACTAGATATAGGTATTATATTAAGATATGGTCCCTGTCCTTGACAAGTTAAAACATAGCAAAGATAACTAACAATATAAGAGAGTTAATATTAATAATTCAGAAATGCCATCTCACTTGATGATAGGGAGAATCACAACATATATATTGCTAGAAAAACACTTTGTGATGAAAATAGGATTTGAGGTAGATTCTAAGGAATGTGTAGATTTCAAACTGAAAGAAAGAAGAAGATAATGCTACAAAAATATTGATGAAAAAGTATAGTGAAAATATGTTTGGAGAATAATAAAGAGATCCATTTGGCAGCTTATGAAAGTTCATGAAGAGAAATAATGCAAAATGAATTTGACTGTTAAAGCCGGCCTATGATATCCTCAATATCACAGAATAGATGTGGTACAGAAAAGTTGTGTGTGAAACAATGTTTCTCATATCACATCTTATTTTCCCACTGACAAAAAATACCTTAATAGATTCAAAAAGTGTCCTTAAAGTTAGTTTATGCCATGCAAGAAAACCAGTGTCAGTACATTTATTGTCACACCTCATTTTTGATGAAAAAGAAATATTACTGACTTGATTACCCACATCATTCACCAGACTGAATTCCAAATAGCTTTTGACTATTTTCAAAATAGACAAAATGCAGTCAAGCTTGAAAACAGTGTGCCATTACTGAAAATATTCAGAAGAATACAGTACTTAAAGATTCTGAAAGAAATTACTAAGGAAGAATTTCCAAAACATTTACATCAATGATAGTATATTATAAAGCATGTTTTTTTTTTCTTATTGGGTGATCACTTTGTATATATGCTGCTGAAGTAATAAGCACTAGGTGATCACTTTATTTTTTTTAGATTTAAATATTTTTTTTTAGAAAACTTTCCATGGTTACATGATTCATATTTTTACTTTCCCCTTCACCCCGACTTCACCCCCTCCCATAGCCAACGCACATTTCCACTGGTTTTAACATGTGTCATCAATCAAGACCTATTTCTATATTATTGATAGTTGCATAGGTATGGTCGTTGCAAGTCTACATCCCCAATCAGGTCTGCATCAACCCATGTTTTCAAGCAGTTGTTTTTCTTCTGTGTTTCCACTACTGTGGTTCTTCCTCTGAATGTGGGTAGTCTTCTTTTCCATGAATCCCTCAGAATTGTCCTGGGTCTTTGCATTACTGCTAGTACAGAAGTCTATTACATTCAATTGTGCCACAGTGTATCAGTCTCTGTGTACAATGTTCTTCTGGTTCTGCTTTTCACTCTGCATCAGTTACTGGAGGTCTTTCCAGTTCACATGGAATTCCTCCAGTTTATTATTCCTCTGAGCACACTTCCATCACCAGCATATACCACAATTTGTTCAACCATTCCCCAATTGAAGGGAAATGTCCATTTTTTTTGCTGCCACAAAAAGAGCAGCTATAAATATTTTTGTACAAGTCTTTTTATCTATGATCTCTTTGGGGTACAAATCCAGCAATGGTATGCCTGGATCGAGGGGCAGGCAGTCTTTTAGAGCTCTTTGGACATAGTTCCAAATTGCTATCCAGAATTGTTGGATCAGTTCATAACTCCACCAGCAATGCATTAATGTCCCAATTTTGCCACATCCCCTCCAACATTCATTACTCTCCCCTGCTATCATTTTAGCCATTCTGCTAGGTGTGAGGTGGTACCTCAGAGTTGTTTTGATTTGCATTTCTCTAATTATTAGAGATTTAGAATACTTTCTCATGTGCTTATTGATAATTTTGATGTCTTTATCTGAAAATTGCCAATTCATGTCCCTTGCCCATTTTTCAATTGGGGAATGGCATGATTTTTTATACAATTGATTTAGTTCCTTGTATATTTGTATGGTGTTTCCCTTCTGATTTTGGTTGCATTGTTTTTGTTTGTACAAAACCTTTTTAATTTAATGTAATCAAAATTATTTATTTTACATTTTGTAATTTTTTCTAACTCTTGCTTGGTTTTAAAATTTTCCCTTTCCCATAGATCTGACAAGTATACTATTCTGTGTCCACTTAATTTACTTATTGTTTCCTTCTTTATATTCAAGTCATTCACCCACTCTGAATTTATCTTGGTATAGAGTGGGAGATGTTGATCTAAACCTAATCTCTCCCATATTGTTTTCCAATTTTCCCAACAGAATTAGTCAAATAGTGGATTTTTGTCCCCAAAATTGGGCATTTGGGGTTTATCATACACTGTCTAGCTGATGTCACTTATCCCAAGTCTATTCCACTGATCTTCCCTTCTGTCTCTTAGCCAGTGCCACATCGTTTTGATGACCACTGCTTGATAGTATAGTTTAATATCTGGTACTGCTAGGTCACCTTCCTTCAAGTTTTTTTTTTCATTATTTCCCTTGATATTCTTGATCTTTTGTTCTTCCAAATGAACTTTGTTAGTTTTTTCTAATTCACTAAAAAAGTTTTTTGGTAGTTTGATAGGTATGGTACTAAACAGGTAAATTAATTTGGGCAGAATGGTCATTTTTATTATGTTAGCTTGTCCTACCCATGAGCAATCATTGTTTTTCCAATTGTTTAGGTCTAGTTTTAATTGTTTTGAAAGTGTTTCATAGTTTTGTTCATATAATTACAGTGTTTGGTTTGGTAGATAGATTCCTAAGTATTTTATATCATGTAGCGTGATTTTGAATGGTGTTTCTCTTTCTACTTCTTGCTGCTCTGATGTGCTGGAAATATATAAAAATGCTGATGATTATTGTGCATTTATTTTGTAACCTGCAACTTTGCTAAAGTTGTTGATTATTTCTACTAGCTTTATAGTTGATTCTCTAGAATTTTTTAAGTAGACCATCATATCATCTGCAAAGAGTGATAGCTTAGTCTCCTCATTGCCTATTTTGATACCTTCAATTTCTTTTTCTTCTCTAATTGCTACTACTAGTGTTTCTAGTAAAATGTTAAATAATAGAGGTGATAATAGGCATCCTTGTTTCACTCCTGATATAATTGGGAAGGCTTCTAATTTATCCCCATTGCATATGATGCTTGTTGATGGTTTTAGATATATACTGTTTATTACTTTTAGGAAAGGTCCTTCTATTCCTATACTTTCTAGCGTTTTCAATAGGAATGAATGTTGTATTTCGTCAAAGGCTTTTTCAGCATCTATTGAGATAATCATGTTGGTTTGTTTGTTGATATGGTCAATTATGTGAATGGTTTTCCTGATGTTGAACCATCCTTGCATTCCTGGTATAAATCCCACCTGATCATAATAAATAACCCTTGTGATTACTTGCTGGAATCTTTTTGCTAGTATTCTGCTTAATATTTTGCATCTATGTTCATTAAGGAGAATGGTCTGTAGTTTTCTTTCTCTGTTTTTGATCTACCTGGCTTTGGGATAAATACCATATTTGTATCATAAAAGGAGTTTGGTAGAAATCCTTCTTTGCTTATTATGTCAAATAGTTTGTATAGTATTGGAATTAGTTGTTCTTTGAAGGTTTGATAGAATTCACTTGTGAATCTATCTGATCCTGGGGATTTTTTCTTAGGGAGTTGTTTGATGGCTTGTTCAATTTCTTTTTCTGTTATGGGATTATTTAATTATTCTATTTCTTCTACTTTTAATCTAGGTAATTTAAATTTTTTTAAATATTCATCCATCTCACCTAAGTTGCTATATTTATTGCCATATAATTGGGCAAAATAGTTTTTAATGATTGCATTGATTTTCTCTTCATTAGAGGTGAGGTCTCCATTTTCATCTTTGATACTGATGATTTGGTTTTCTTCTTTCCTTTTTTTAATTAGATTGACCAGAACTTTGTCAATTTTATTTGTTTTTTCAAAGTACCAGCTTCTAGTCTTATTTATTAATTCAATGTTTTTTTTACTTTCAATTTTATTGATTTCTCCTTTAATTTTTATTATATCTAATTTGGTCTTTAAATGGGGATTTTTAATTTGTTCCCTTTCTAGTTTTTTGATTTGCATGCCCAGTTCATTGATCTTTGCCCTCTCTAATTTATTAATACATGCACTCAAGGATATAAATTTCCCCCTGAGTACTGCCTTAGCTGCATCCCACAGAGTTTTGTAGGATGTCTCATCATTGTCATTCTCTTCAATGAAATTATTGATTGTTTCTATGAATTGTTCTTTAACTAACTGGTTTTGGAGAATCATATTATTTAATTTCCAATTAGTTTTTGATTTGCCTGTCCATGTGGCCTTACTAATTATTATTTTTATTGCATTACAATCTGAAAAGGTTATATTTATTATTTTTGCTCTTTTGTATTTGTTTGCAAGGTTTCTATGCCCTATTACATGGTCAATCTTTGTGAATGTACCATGTGCCGCTGAAAAGAAGGTGTATTGCTTTTTGTCCCTATTTATTTTTCTCCACATATCTATTAAATCTAATTTTTCCAGGATTTCAATCACCTCTCTTATCTCTTTCTTATTTATTTTTTAGTTTGATTCATCTAGATCTGAAAGAGGAATATTTAGATCTCCAACTAGTATAGTTTTACTATCTATTTCCTTCTTGAACTTTGCCAGTTTCTCCTTTAGGAATCTGGATGCTATACCATTTGATGCATACATGTTGAGCACTGTTATTTCCTCAATGTCTATACTGCCTTTTATCAGGATGTAATTACCTTCCCTGTCTCTTTTAATCTATTTTTACTTTGGCTTTGTCAGAAATCATGATCACCACTGCTGCCTTCTTTTTCTCAGTTGAAGCCCAAAAGATTTTGCTCCAGCCATTGACCTTAAACCTGTGTATATCTACCCACTTCATATGTGTTTCTTGTCGACAACATATGGTAGATTTTGGTTTTTAATCTACCCTGCTATTTGCTTCCATTTTATGGGTGAGTTAATCCCATTCACATTCAGAGTTATAATTATCAGTTGTGTATTCCCCAACATTTTGGTATCCTCTCCTAGTTCTACCCCTTCTTCTTAGGCTATTTCCTTTTAAACCAGTGGTTTGTTTTAGAGCAGTCCCCCTTGTCCCCTCCCTTGATTTACTTCCCTTTCCACCCCCTCCATTATTATTCCCCTCTTTTTATTTTTTAAGGTCTAATGAATCCCCCCTCACCTCCCTTTTTTGACCTCAGCATTCCCCTGTTCCCCTTGGTTTATCTCTTCTGACTTTCTCAGTAGGGTTAGATAGAATTCTATATCCCAATGGATATAGCTACTCTTCCCTCTCAGAGTTAATTCTTCTGAGAGTGTTATTTTTAAAAATGATGAAAGCTGATATTATGAGGGAAATATATATTTTACTTAGAGCCATGCTGATAGAAATAAATCGACCACTCACCTGTAAAAAAATCTATTCAAAATGCCCGCCAGTACCTATCTCCTTCCATCTTGTCTGTCTACAGCAATACATCCCTTCTTTGGGGGTTTATTGTTTAAGAAGTAACAGATTCTCTGGGGAAAAGCGTATGTACCTGCTCCAAGAGCAACTAGTACTGGTGGCACTGCCCTCTGTGGATCTGCCATCATTCCCTGCAAAATGAATCTGGCCCAGGAGCAAACATTTATATTTATGGCTTTGTCATAGGAAATAATTTGTCAAAGGAAATGTAAAAATTCTAGTCCAAAATATTACCTCTAGTAGAAATGAGAGTTAAAGTAAAATATCCAGTCAGTTGGGTCACATATGTTGGATTATTCTTTATTTTCTGACTTCACATTTGTTGGTCATATGATATGTACATAGCAATAAGCTTAATTCTTTTAGGGAAGATAAAAGATATAGTACACAGCTGCTTCTCTAACAATGCTTACAATGTATTATATAGTTGAGGCACCTTTTATGTCTTTTGGAGGAAATTAGAAGACAAGAAGAAAAAAATACATTGTAGAAAGAAGCTTATAGCTGGGAAATGAAATTCCAGCACTGAAAAGTTTTGTAAGAACTTGATTTTGTGTGCTTGTGCTCATACATGTGTAAGTATATGTGTCTCTATATAAGTGTATATTTTTTCACTGCTATCCTCAATGCTGATCTATATTAAGTATCATAGATGTATATTTACCTGTGTCTAATACCAGTAGGGTGACAAACAAACAAAATGGATATCTTATAGGTATTGTAGAATGCAACAGATGTTGCATGATCTGAAAACTTTTCTAATCATACATCTGCTTTCTGGCTTATTTTTCCTAGAAAAAATGCCCAGGTTGAAATATTTCAAGTCTATACAATCATAGAACACTAATTCCAATTTCCTTTTTCCATAGAAAGTAGAATAAAATTTTCAATTTTCAATATATATATATTTCCCTTAGGCTATCTAAAATATAATTTTTCAAGTAAATGAATTTGAAAATGCAAATTCAACTGTTTTGTTAGGTGTGAAACAGATAAATTAAATCATGTGAGTCAGCAAAACAAAAAATAAACATCTGTATTTTAATTGTAATCAGTGCTGGATTGCAGTGTTAAACAATTAGAGATCATTATGCCATCCTGAAATATCAGTGGGAGAGTGTCAGAAGTGATGAGTCTTCCATGTTTACAAAAGACTCTGCCTGCAGCATACCGGGTGTTTTTGTGAATCATTTATCTTCTAGCTTAAACCTGTCATGCCATGAAATATTGCAAGTGTGATTCTGCGTGACAGAATAATAACACATGAAAAACAACTGTACCCAATGACTTTTCTGTAAAAAAAATGTTGCTAGAAAAAGTAACATGTGGAATCTTTGTTTTTCCCCTTCAAAAATCTTTACTATGAATGTTTTTAAAAAGGCCTTCTAAGCCCATAGGATCATATACTGAAAAATGAAAATATTTTCAAGAATCATCTAGTTCAGTTATGTTATTTTACAGATAAGAAAATTAAGGCCTAGAGAAATTCAATGATTAATCCGAGGTCACACTAATAATATAACTCAAGGAGAATTGAAACATATCTCCATATTCAGAAATTTTTTCACCACATCATGCATATACTACCTCTCATTTGTCTCTCAAAGAACCTGCATCATCTTTCTAATAAGCCACTTTCTTTTTATGATTCCAATGAGTATTTCAGTACTTAAATAATTCATTTCCTTCACTAATATATCCTCTTCCTGGTCATTTGGTAAGTGTCATATTTAGAAAAACGTTAAACTGTGTTGAGTGGTAGGATATGAAGAAAGAAAAATATGATCTGACCTTATAATGAAGAAAAAACATGTAAAATAAAATGTACAGACTCAATACATACAGTGTATATAGAAGGTAGTTTTAGAGCATTATTTAAATATAAACTATGAACTTTGATTTATAGTGTCCTTGCTGTCCTTTGGGCGGCTGTTAGCACAGTAGACAAAATTCTGGGCTGGGAGTCAGGAAGACCTGACTTCAAATCTAACCTCAGAAACTGAACAAATCTGTGACCCTGGGCAAGTGACTTATCACTGTTTTAGTGTCCTCGTCTGTAAAATGATCTGGAGGAGGAAATGGCAAACCACTCCAGTGTCTTTGCCAAGAAAACCTCAAATAGGGTCATGAACTTTTGAACATGATTGAAATGACTGAACAACAATAAAATGTCCTTTAGAGTTGTAAGGGACTTAATATCATCTAGTTCAGAGGAATCAAAGGGGCAAACCGGATAAATGTGGAAATGGTAAATTTAACAAAATAAATAAAAATACAGTAGAATATAATATTAATGTGTTTTTTTCCAAGTAAATTTACAGTCCACGGGGAATATTACATATTGTTTAGTAGTTGTCTCTACTTGTATTTAAGTTGGACACCACTGATTTGGTCTAAAAATTTCTTTTCATGGATGAGTAAAATAAGTCCCAGGGAACTGAACTGACTTGTCTAATGACATATGGATGATGAATCACCTCTGATAGATTTGAATTCAGCTTCTCTAAATGTAGACACAGGGTAACTTCTACAACAAAACTCAGAATGTGTATCTTATGTATTAATGGAAGAGTCATGAAGGTGTTTCTCCTATAGAAAGGACAATATTATTAAGCAGCGACTAAGTAGCATGTTATTCTATCACCTCCTTCTTTATAATTAAGTATAACCTTTAGAAAAAAACATATAGTGATGGCCCTTCATGGTCCTTAGAAAACCCAGAATTTTTTCTATTACCATTAAAATATATATAATCTGTAATATGACAATTATATAATGCATATGATTAGGTATAAATATGAACTAAATTAAAATGCTTGTGATTATTATTCAAGATTAATAAATTCTCACATTACCTATCCAAAAATCTGTCTCATTTTATTTTCATCCTTCTTCTCAACCCTTCCCCCTCCCCAAGAAGGAAGATAACATGATATAGGTTTTACATATAATCTCATATAATACATTTTTCTTGTTTGGCATATAGTGAAACAAGACAAATATTGCTTAGACTGGAGACAAATCCATGGAAGAAGTAAAGTGAAGAATGGTATATTTCAATCCTCATTTGGATTCTATCTGTTCCTTTTATGGTAGTGGATATACCATTTTGTCGTTGGTCCCTTGGCGTTGTCCTGAATCCTTGCCTCGTTGATAATAGTTCAGTCATTCACAGTTGATCATCATACATTATTGTTGTAACTGTGCACAGTGTTTTCCTGGTTCAAATCAATTCACTTTGCATCACTTCATGTGAGGCCTGTATTTTTTTTTTTCAAATGATCATCTTGTTTGCCATTTATGGTACAATAGTAATCTGTTATAATCATATACTATAACTTGTTTGGCAATTCCCCAATTGATAGACTTCATTATAGTTTCCTATTCTTTGCCATCATAAAAAGAGTTTCTAGGGGGCAGCTGGATTGAGAGTCAGGCCCAGAGACAGGAGGTCCTTGGTTCAAATCTGGCCTCAGACACTTTCCAGCTGTGTGACCCTGGGCAAGTCACTTAACCCCCATTGCGTAGCCTCTTCTGCCTTAGAATCAATACATAGTATATTAGAATCTTGATTTTAAGATGGAAGGTAAGGGTTTAAAAAAAAGAGCTTCCAAAAGTATTTTAGAACATATAGGGCAGTGATTCCCAAAGTGGGCACTACCGCCCCCTGGTGGGTGCTGCAGCAATCCAGGAAGGTGGTGATGGCCACAGGTACATTTATCTTTCCTATTAATTACTATTAAAATTTTAAAAAAATTATGTCCAGGGGACTAAGTAATATTTTTTTCTGGAAAGGCAGGGGCAGTAGGCCAAAAAATTTTGGGAACCACTGATACTAGGGTCTTCTCTTATTCCCTGATTACCTTAAGAAATAAACCTAATAGTGATATAACTGGGTCAAAAGATATACACAGTTTTATAACTCTTTGAGTATTACTTTAGAGTGTTTTCCAGATTTGTTTGGTCAGTTTAGAGTTCCACCAAAAATACAGCAGTGTCCCTATTTCTCTACATTCTCCCTTGTTATTTTGTCCTTTCATTATTTTAGTCAATGTGAAAGGTATGAGAAACCTCAGAGATGTTTTAATTTGAATTTCTCTAATCAATAATGTTTTAAAGCATATTTTCATTTGGTTAATTATATTTAGCTTTCATGTCTTTATTCAAATACTATTTGCTCATATCTTTCGTCCATTTATCAATTGGGGAATGGCTTATATTCTTATATATTTCAAAGAGTTCCCTATAAATTTAAGATATTAGAAATATATCCAAGAAATTGTCTATAATTTTTTTTCAAAAACCTATTTCCTTTCCTTCTAATCTTGGCTATTTCAGTTCTATTTGTATAAAATCTTTTCAATTTAATGTATTCAGAATTATCTATTTTTTATTTCACAATGCTTTCTACTTCTTGTATATTCAAAAATTCTTCTCCTATCCATAAACAGAATAAGTAATATGGTCCCCATTCTTCTAATTTATTATTTATTTATCTAGATCATCTACTTTATATTTAGTTCATGTATCCATTTTGATCTTAATTTGATTAATATAATAAAGTATTGGTGACTATCTAGTTTCGGTCAAACTGTATTCCTAATTTTTCCCCCAACAATTTTTACCAAAAACTTGGAACTTTACCTTTGTCAAACACAAAATTACTATAATCTTTCATGACTATTTTATGTCGGTTCTGTTCCACTGATATATATTTTCCATTTCTTAACTAGTGCCAGATAGTTTTGATAATTATTGTTTTATACAGTGATCTGTCACCTGTTGCAGGAGTTGCCTTCCAGAGACCACAGTGATAGGTGAAAATCTGCAAAGCAGTGACATTATATTTATTTTATTATTCTTTGATGGAAAGCATCTTCCTCTGTGCTTGGATTCACTGCAAGAAGCCTTAGACAGCACAGAACGTTTGGGTGGCACAGGGCTCAAAATAAATTCAAACTTTCATGAAAACTTCACAAAAACCCAACACTACTGAGCAACACTATGAGCAGTGATCAGACGTTGAGGTGAAGTGGACAAGGAGAGATGCTGAACATATGGGTACAGTGTGGGACAGTAAATAGATTGATGCTACAGTTACTGAGTCAATCAGCATCCAGGATACATAACACAGAGCTGTGGTTGGGTGCCTTTCATTCCATCAGTCAATAGTGTGTGTGTACAGTCTCACGTTGGCAAACTTGCACAAAAGGTAGTGGTGTACTGTATTCCATTGTGTACAGCTAAGTTATTCATACACAAAATATCGTGATATAGCGAAAACTCTGTGATATAGAATTAGATATATATTTTTAAAAAACCCATGATACAGTGAAGCTGTGATAAGTGAACTGCAATATAGCAAGGGACAAATGTAATATAGTTTGAAATTTGGAACTGCTAGACCTCCTTCCTTAATTATATTTTTTATTCTTTTGATATTCTTAACCTTTTGTTTTCCCAAATGAATTTTCTTATTTTTCTAGTTCAATAAAATATTTTTAGAAAATTTAATTGAGATGGCATTAAATAAGTAGATTATTTTAGGGAGCATTGCTTTAATTATAATGACTGTTCACCCCTGAAGAACAGATATTCTCCTCTTATTTAAATCTGGTTTCACTTGTATATGAAGAGTTTTATAATTATATCAATATTTTCTGGATTTATTTTGGAAGATAACCTACTAGGCATTTTATTCTATCTAGGTGTAATTTAAATGGGTTGTCTCTTACTATCTCTTCTTGCATTGATAATTAATGGAGTTAATTTTATATGTTGTACTTTTGCTAAAATTATTGATAGTTTCAATTAATTTTTTGTTGAATTTCTAGGACTTTCTACATATATCATCATATTATTTGCTTGAAGAGATATTTTATTAACTCTTTACCTATTCTGATACCTTTAATTTTTTTCTTCTCTTATTTCTATTACTAACATTTACAATACAATAATAAATAATATTGGTGATAATAGGCATTTTTGTTTTACTCCTGATATTACAGGAAAGGCTTCTAATTTAGCTCCATTTAAGATAATGTTTGATGATGGTTTTAATATATACTTTTCATTAATCTGAGGAAAAATCCATTTATATATATACAAATATATATATATATATACTTTCAAGAGTTTTATTTAAATGTAAGAATGAGTATTGTATGAAAACCATTTAATGCATCTATTGATATATTTATGTGACTTTTGTTACTTTTTGTTGGTATAATCAATTATGTTAATAGTTTTCCTTATAGTAAATTATCCCTGCATACATAACTGGTATAAATTCTGTTTGGTCATAACATATAATCTTTGTGATGTATTGTTGTAGTCTCCTGGCTAATATTTTATTTAGAATCCTTACATCTATATCCATTAATGAAAATGGCTTATAATTTTCTTTCTCTGTTTTTGCTTTTTTCTAGTTTAGTTATCAGAATTATGTATTTTACATTAAAGGAGTTTGGTAGGACTCCTTCTTTACCAATTGCTCTAAATAATTTAATATTGGAATTAGATAATCTTTTAATGTTTGGTAAAATTCACTGGTAAATCCTCCTGATCCTGATGCATTTTTTAGGAAGTTCTTTTATTGTCTGTTCAATTTCTTTTTTTTATTCTAAAATATGTTTACTGCATTTAATGATTCCATTTCCATTAGTCTAAGCAATTTATATTGTTGCAAGTGTTCATCCATTTCACCTAAATTGTTAAATTTGTTGGCATAAAAAGGTGTAAAATAACTCACAATACCTGTTTTGATTTCATCTTCATTACTGGCAAATTCACCCTTTTCATTTTTGATGCTAGTGATTTGGTTTTCTTCTCTCTTTTTTATTTATTTATTTATTTTTAAACCCTTACCTTCCTTCTTGAAGTCAATACTGTGTATTGGCTCCAAGGCAGAAGAGTGGTAAGGGTAGGCAATGGGGGTCAAGTGACTTGCCCAGGGTCACACAGCTAGGAAGTGTTTGAGGTCAGACTTGAACTGAGAACCTCCTGTCTCTAAGCCTGGCTCTCAATACACTGAGCTACCCAGCTACCCCCTCTTCTCTCTTTTTTAAAAATCACCTTGACCATTGTATTGGTTAATTTATTACTGGTTAACCAATCTATATATTTTTGTTGATTTTTCCATAAAACCAACTTTTGGTTTTATTTATTAATTCAGTGGTTTTCACCTATTAAACTTGTAAATCTCCCCAAAAGTTTTGGTGTCATTATTATAATTTCATTTAGTCTAATTATTTATTTTTTCTATGATTTGTTCTTTAGCCTACTCATTATTTGAGATTATATTATTTAGTCTCCAATTAATTTTAATTTTGTGATTCCATAGTCCCTTATTAAATATAATTTTTACTACATTATAACCTGAAAAGGGTGCATTTAATATTACTATTTTCTATATTTAAGTATAATTTTTTGTCTTAACATATGGTCAATTTTTGTAAAATTACCACGTGCCACTGAGAAAAATATATGGTTCTCTCGAGATATCTATCATATGTAACTCATCTAAGATATTATTTATCTTAACTTCTTCCTTATTTTTAGGTTCTTCCCATTCTGAGTAGGGAAAGGTTTAAATCCCTCACTATAATAATTTTGTTACCAATTTCCATCTGTAACACTTTAAGTTTTCCTCTAAAATTTGGATGCTATAATATTTGGTGCATATGTATTTTTCATTTCTTCTTCATTAACTATGGCACTTTTAAACATAATTTAGTATACTTGTTCATCTCTTTTAATTATATCTATTTAAGTTGTAACCGTATCTGGGATAACTATTGCTAATGCTTTTTTTTTTTTTTTTGTCAGCTGAAGCATAATACATTATACCTCATCTCTATTTTATTTGATGTGTATCTCCCATTTTTAAACATGTTTCTTGTAAACAATAGATTGTTGGTTTTTTTTAAAACCCTTACTTTCCTTCTTGGAATCAATACTGTGTATTGGTTCCAAGGCAGAAGAGTGGTAAGGGCTAGGCAATAGGGGTTAAGTGACTTGCCCAGGGTCACACAGCTAAGAAATGTCTGAGGCCAGATTTGAACCTAGGAACTCCCATCTCTAGGCCTGGCTCTCAATCCACTGAGCAAACCACCTGCCTCCTGGATTTGGGTTTTTAATTTATTTTCCTACCCACTTCCACTTTATGGATGAATTCATAACATTCGTATTCAAAGTTATAATTATTAGCTGTTCATTTTCCTCATTATTTTTTGTCCTTTATCTCCCTGTTATCTTGTTCTTCTTCAGAAATCTAATTTTCATCTAATTTCTATCCCCCTAATCTCCATCCTTATTTAAGTTCTACTTTTATTTTTATTCTCTGTTAATCTAAGGTTCCCTCCCTTTTTTCCTACCTCTTACCCTCCTAGTTGTTCATCTATTTACCCTTTTATGAGTTTTCCTTTATCTCTTTCTTACCTTCTTATTTGTTCATGTAAACATCCTCTATCATTCCCTCCCTTGTATTATCTCCATACCTCTTTCTTATCAATCTATATGCCATTCTAGGATTCCCTCTTTCGAAATGTATCCCTAATTTTCTTATCTCATTATAATTTAAGGAAAATTTTACCTTTCTATATGTATGTATTATTTTTACTTTATTTAGATCCAATGAGAAAAAGGTACTAGCATTACCATATGCCCATCTCCTCCTTCTCTTCTTTGTAACATTTCTTTTATTCTTGCATCTTTTATATGAGATTATTCTAATTTATCTTTCCCTATCCAGTTTTATCTTATTTTCAAACTCATTCTATTATATTCAATTCAACCTCAAAGTTTCCATTAATAAATCCTCCTTCAAAGCAACCAATTAATGATATCATTTTAAAAATTTAAACATACCTTTTTCCCATATGAGAACCTAACATTTTGACCTTATTAAATCTTTCATAATTGGTCTTTCATATTATCCTATGTTTCTTCTCATTCTTGTATATCAAAATTTTTATTCTATTCTGGTATTTTCTTCAAGAAATTTGAAAGTGTTATTTTGAAAAAAATAATCATTTCCTTTTTCGTATGATGATATAATACTCAGCTTTGGTTACTCCTTTGTTCTTCAAAATATTGTATTGCATGCCCTTTGTTTTAATATAGAAGATATTGAATTTTATGCTATCTTTCTTGTATTTCCAAAGTATTTAAGCTGTTTCTTTTTAATTACTTGTATTATTTTCTAATTAACCCAGCGGTTACAAAACTTAGCTATTAGTGTTTCAGTGCATTTTTCTTCTGGGATTTCTTACAGGTATTCTTTCAAGTTCTATCTTATCTTCTTGTTCCTAGACTTCAGAGAAATTCTTTTGAATAATTTATTAAAGGATAGTGTTTAAACTCATTTTTATCATAATTTTCAGGTGGTCCAAGAATTCTTATATTATCTCTTTTCAATCTGATTTCCAAGTCAGTTGCTTTTGTAATGTTTCATATCTTCCATTTTTCATTTTTCAAAAAATTTGTTTTATTATTTCTTGTGTTCTTATGAATTTGTCAGCTTCCTCTTCCCCCAATTATAATTTTAAAAGAATTATTTTCTTCATTGAATTTTTGGATTTCTTTTTCCAATATTATCTTTCTTTCATAATTTTCTTATATTTTTTTTTCAAATTTTACCTCAATCTGTCTTATTAAGCTTTTAAAGTCTTTTTGAAACTCTTCCAATAACTTTTTTTGTGATTTGGTAAATTTTGCATTTTTGTTTAGGATTTAAAAGTGAATGCCTTAATTTCATTGTCTTCTGAATTGAACTCTCATCTTCTTTATTTCCAAAGAAGCTGTGTTTGTTTTTTTTCCCTTTTTTTAACTCATTTTTAAAATTTTTAGTGGTATATTTCTTAATTGTCAATTTTATGCTTGTCAGATTCTTCTCTCTGTGTGGAAGGGATAATGTCTCAGGATTGTTTTATTGTTTTTGCTCTTGTTATTTTCTGTGCTCTCTAGAGGGTCTTAGGTCTTTTTGTCCTAAACTGTATGGTCCCCAATAAAGCTATGACTTTCAACTGTATTACCCCTATGCTCTGGTGCATCAATCAGGAACTCCCTTCTTCTAGGGTTCGCTCATTTGTGCATACTTCTTCCTCTTCTGTAGCCACAGTTTGATATAGCATCTAGTCAGTGAAGTTAGGAATCACAGTCTTCTTAGTCAACTGCCCACCTCAGTAGAAGCTGAGGTTTCACCCTACAGCTGCCTCAAGGCTCTGCCTTCTGTTTGTTTGTTAGAGAGACATCTTGAACCCTTCCAGCTTCTTTTCAAGTTCTGTCACTTTGGGCAGTTATTTCTCCTTGACTAAACCACTTTTTCAGGATTGTAAACTGCATAGGTTAAGAGGGAGCTCAAATCTAATAAAATAGTAGATTTGTGCAGTATTATTTAAACACAGTTGGCACATAGTTTGAGGGATAGACTTTTTTGACTTCATTAGATGCTGCTGTTGTTCCCAAGTTCCAACATAGTTGCCACCTCATCCATAGTGGCTTCTCAACTTCCCTTATACAAAGTCAATTAGTTAATAAGAACTTATCAGGTGATTATTATTCTTCAGACATTATGCCAAATAGTGAGAATGCAAAGAAAGGCAAATATATGTTCCCTGCTCTAAAGGAACTCATATCATAATGGAAGAGAAAATCTATAAACCAACAAGATATATACGTAATAAATGGCAGGTAATCTTGAAGAAAGAGAATTGCGAAGAGATCAATCAGAAAAAGCCCTCTGCAGATAATGAGATTGATTTGGATCTTGAAGGAAGGAAGCTAGGGAAGCTAAGTATTGATGAGAGAAAAAAAATATAGCAGAATCAGAAGACTGAATGTGATGTGAGAGGAACAGCAAGGAGATCATTGTCACCAGATTACAGAGTACATGGAGTGGAGTAAAGTGTAAAATAACAGAAAAATTAGGAATGGCTTAAGTTACAAGTTTCATACATGAAATATCAGTTTATATCCATTTCTAATGGTAATAGGGATACACTTGAGTTTCTTAAGTAAGCAGTGGTGTGAGGGATGAGGGAAAGAGAGTTATTTGGTGAAGAAGGACCACCATTATTTTAGGAAAATCAATTTGCCAGTTGAAAGGAGATTTTAGATGGTAGTAGTGATACTTAAGTCAGAGAGAGCAGTTAGAAGGATAATGTGATAGTGATGAGAGCCTTTATTAAGGTGATGGCTCTGTGAATGCAGAGAAGAGGTTGCATATGATTTGTGTTTGAAGACAGAAATGACTAAACTTGACAATAGATTGGATATGTGGAACGAGTGCCCAACACTGTACTAAGTGGTGGGGATATAAATAAAATTTGTATATGTGGGATGGTTAATGGTTCAAAGATGCCATCTTTCTCTGAAGTGCTTACATTCTAAAAGAAGGAAGGGAAGAAAGTTTTCCAGCCTTCACTGAGAGTATAATGGTGCCTTGAACTATAAGAGGTAAGTTAAGACAAAGAGGCTTTGGAGAAAAGTCACTATGATCAAAACATCACTCCAAGTTTACCTCAAAGGAAATTAATCATTTTCTACTATATTTTCTTATATTACTTTCCCCCGGGTCTCTCTTTTGACCCTTTTGGACTGTTCATTCAATCATAGTTATTAAAGTATTTTTTTTAAACAGAAAAGGTGCTGGATTTGGAATCTAAGAACCTACATTCAATCCTTGGTTCCCTATTCTTGTCTATAGGTCTAAATGCCTGCAAGCATAAAATGAGCAAGTTGGATTAAATTTCTTTCAGGGTGCTTTCCAAATCCAACTCTATAATCCAATGAGTTTTTCTTCCTTTTCTTCTTTTAGATTGTAAATACATCAGAGAAAATGTTTTTATATACATTTAAAAAAGATATTTTATACATGTATGTATAAATGTGTCTATATTATCTATTTGCATTTATATTTGATATGTGGACATTATAGTGTGTTTCACAGAACTTATAGCTAATAAATACTTTTTGAATCTTGTCTTATTATTAAAATCAAATACATATTATCTACTTTGAAATACTTCCTCAAATGAAAGATTTAATTGCCCAGAATCAGCAACATTTGGTTTAAGTATTGAATCATATTTACAAGCCTAACAACATAGAATTTAAACAACATAGAATTTACAAACTTTCCTCTGACTCAATAACCTAGGCCTAACCATCTGTCCATATTTTTCTGTTTATGTCTATAGACAGTGAGCTCCCAGGAGAAAAATGAGAATGATGAAATCTTAAGGAGTTAAAAAAGATTTTAGTGTTTCTCACATCCTAACCTTTTACCAAATATGTCTTTTTCCACTATTAGAATATAAGTTCATTGGAGGCAGGGACTATCTTTCTTGCTTATGTTATTCTCAATGACTACGCAAAGTGCTTGGCATGTAGTAAGGGATAAATAAATAGAATTCCTTTGTTTTCTTTATTTAATCTAAGATTCTCTAACTCTTTTGCTCCCAACTTCTGGAAAACCAAGAAAGAATATTTATGTGCTATATCTTAAAAATCAATATGTCAAGCATGACATTCTGTCCTACCTCCCAGCTTTTAAAAGTTGTGTGCCAATAGGGCAGAGTCAAATTCTAGGCTTGGTATGAATCTTAACCTCCTAATGATTCTGAATAAAAGAAAATGATGTCTGACTTAGGGTTTGAAAAAAACTTTTAACATAAACTTAAGTCCATGGAAAGGCATGTACTTCCTTGTCATACAAGGTCCAAATTATGCTGGGAATTCAGATTGTTGAATTATTCTCTTCAGCTACAGATGAAAGGAGATTATGAAAGAGATGCCTGTCATGGAAGAAATATAGAGTAGTAATGGTAGAATTCATTTGTCTAAATATCTTCTGCTATCTCTACCATAAGCAGAGTAGTTAATAATTTCTTGAGTTTTCTTTTTGTTGTTGTTGTTATTGTTACTTCAAAAATAAACCAAACAACCTTACCTTCTGTTTTAGACTCAATACTGTGTGTTGGTTCCAAGGCAGAAAATTGGTAAGATCTAGGCATTGGCAGTTAAGTGACTTGGCCAGGGTCACACAGCTAGGAAGGAAGTATGTGAGGCTAGATATGAACCCAGGACCTCCCATCTCTAGTCCTGGATCTTAATTCATTGATTGACTTAGCTTTTCCTTTCTGGGTTTTCTTAATAATAATTTCATTCTCCATAAGGCAGAAGAAGCTATGAGAGAAATATTTTTTCAGTAAAAACATCTTTTGTTGAAGATTATTTATAAAAATTCATTCATTTTAAGATGGGGATAGCACATGCCAAGTCTGATCCCTTAATTCCTAGTAGAAACAATTCAGCAAAAATTCCTCTAATGAGGAAGAGAAGATAAAACAAGGAATAAAATTATGTTACTTGATATAAAATGGGGGACATGATGGCTGACATGAGAAGAGCAGAACAGCTCAGTTTTTGTTTTCTCTCTAATTTTCACATTGAGAACAATCTTTAGGCTTCAATGAACAAAAGGAATGGGCTGAATATGCAGTTAATACTGAAAATAAGTACAAAGATAATAAGAGAGTCAAGATGTCAAATCCAAATGAATTGTGTAAGAGTATTCAAAGAATTGGTGGAAATGATTCCTAAGCTATAGTTAGCAATATCCAACAACTACAGGGGTCAGATAAAACATCTCAGTATTAGAGTCAGGTGAAAATGACAGAGAGTCAAGAATTCAAAGAATGTCATCCTATTGGAGCAATCACTTCTTTTACATAATAACACTTTGAACTCACAATTATGTTCTAAATATTTTTAACATAATTCATCATGAAATTGAAATTTTATCATATTATATATTAAGCATATTTTGACAAACATTCTATTTTTGTAAGTCTAGCCTTAATCACAAATCACAGATTTTCAGATGAGTTCCCAGGTTAATAAAGTAAGTTTATATCCATCTCTTGGATGAATTTCTTAAACTTTCATGGCATATAGGGGCATAGTGCAAAGTCATATAGTACTTCTCCATTTTCATGTGGGAATTTCTGTAAGTCTAGAATAATTGTTCTTCTGAATCTATAAATATTTGAATCAGAGTTCATCATTTCTTTAATGGACATTGGACTTATAGGTCCACTTGAATTAAAAAGAAATTCTTAAAACTCTTTTTGAGGGAATTTGGAGGTATATGAAGGTTGGTGAATATTTTACTGTCTGCTAAAGATATCCAAATATGCTTTCCCTTGTATAATTTTGTTGACATATAAAAAAAGAGAATTTCAGACATTAAATTAATATTTACATTATTAGAATTTCGGTATTTGTGTTTTCTTGACTATGCCAAGTTGACAAACACACCTACCAACACATATATTTATAGAAATTGGTGAGTAGTTTTTTTTCCCACCTTAAACTAAGTTGCATTGATTTTTGCACTTCAAGAAGCCTAGCATATACTTAATAGAGAACTTAATACTCAACCCTTCCAACTGTCAGCTTCTTCCTAAGGTCTTTTCTTTTTCCAGAGAATTAATTAAATTGTTTTAAGGTAATATTTTGTTAGTTCTTAGTATTGTTTTTCATTTTCTATTGAGTTTTACACTTTGATATGTAGAATTTTTATAAGGTGCATCTGAATAGAACAATAATCATCCCAACAAAAATAATATATAGCCCTTAAAAATTGCTATTAGGTTTGAAAAGTATTTTGCAAATATCTTATTTTATCCCCACTAAAATCCTAGCAGGTAGGTACTATATCCCCATTTGACAGATGAGGTAAATTGGAAATAAATTCAGTTAAATGTCCAGGGTCACAAAATTAATAATTTTCTGAGGACAGTTTTGATCGCAAATCTTCCTAACTCCAGATGTAGTACTCTTATCCACTATATCACCTTTGCTGCTTGAAAAACTTGACAAACTTGACTTGCCCACAATAGCTGCTGCAATATCACTAATTGTTTTTTAACCATGTTCTTTAAAAGCTACAAGTTTTGTGCATTTTCTTGGAATAACATTCATTCTTAAGTTCACAGAATTAAAAATAGAACAAAAGAGAGCAAAGAAACATTTATAGAATATGAAACAGTATTCACCTGATAGAGCTAACTAAAAGAGTAGAAACAAGTTTAGTCCAGTTTAATCTGGTCAGGGTAAATTTTCTGAATTAGTCTACTATCAATAGAAGAATATACACATGACTAATCATGTCACAAAATAAAATATATCAAACTTATTGTTTGTCCTAAAGAATTTGCCAACTACCTTAGAAATGAGTGATGTTTACAAAGTGTCAGTAAGGCCTCATCAAAAACAGGTCATGTTGGACTACTGTCATTTCCTTTTGTGGATAGGGTTACAAGACTGGTAAAACAGAAGAATGCCAGAGATATAGAGTACTAAGATTTTAATAAAGCATTCTTTATTTCCTCTATTGGGATCCTTAAGTATATGCTGAACAAATGAGGGCTAAGCAATAACATAGTGAGGTGGACTGAGACCTGCTTGAATGTCAGGACTCAAAAATTAACCATTAATTGTTTGAAGTCAACTTTGGATATGGTCTTTTGTTGGAGTGACCCCAAGGATTTTTGCTTGCCCTTGCAGAGTGTTTTAATTTTTTAAATGCATAAATATTGATATAGATAGGATACTTATTTACTTTGAATGGTAGGGTCAGTGTCCAAAAAGAAATAAACACGCCAGAAAATTTTTTAAATGAAACTGAATATAGATAAATATAAATTTTACTCAATGTTTAAAATTGCAATATAAATATTACTGAGGAAAGATGATCAGTTTATTTGGGAAAAAAGATTGAATTTTTTTTACCATTTATTAATATTAATTTTTAACATGGTTACATGATTCATGCTCCTAACTTTCCCCTTCACCTCCCCCACACTCCCCCCACCCATTGGATTTCAGTGTGACTAGGTAGCCAAAAGAGTTAATGAGATTTTATTTGTATAGTATCAAGGATTAGGTAAGTGTGATAATCTCATTTGTTCACTGTCCTGATTAGAGAACATCTAGATTAATATGTTAATTCTGCATGAAACATAAAAAAATTGTAAAAGTTTTCAGGATTTCCATGGGTTTCAATGATCATGCCATATGAAAATTATTTGGAGGAACTTCTTTTAGGCGAAAAGAAACATTGGGGAATTGGGAGAGAAAGGAGGTGAAAAGAAGGAAGATAGCTGCTTTCAAATGCCTGACAAGTCACAATGTGGATAAGAGATTAGATTTGTTTTACTTGGCTCTACAGGGAAGAACTAGGAATAGAAAGTGCAAAGAGGAAAACTTGAGCTCAATATAAAGAAAATTTCATAACAATTAGTGGGATAAAATAGTTGAATGAGCTCCCCAGGTGATAGATTTAATTTTGCTAGAGTATTAAAGCAAAGGCCAGATGCCCACTACTCAGGCAAGTTGAAAAGAGCCTTCTTGCTGAAATATATATTGGATTAGATGCCCTATGTAACTCCTTTCCAATTCTGAGAATTGGTGGTTCTGTGAAAGTAGTATCCCAACAATTTGTTTTCATTACTGCTTAATAAAGTTTCATCATTGTACTCCTCTTGAGCATTACCACTCTCCAAAGATGTTTAATACCCTCTGGTAGGATAAAATCTCCCATTTGCTATTGTAGTAACTAGCCTATGACTGCTTTCATCTGAAATACTGATACTCTGCTTTTTCAGATATGTACTTGCCTTATTAATTGCCTAACTTTTCCTGATACTATAACTATATAAAGTAAAATGTATAGAACTTTGAAAACCTAAAATTAGTACATAAATACCAGTAATTATATTTAATATTATTCCTGCAAGCAACATGCATTTCAAGAAGTAAAAGCCAAGAATGTCTAAACAAGGTGCAGCAGAGATATGTAATTAAATACATATATATGTTATTTAACCAAACTGATAAAAGAAGGAAAATAATTGCCCTAATTTTCCTTTCAATTCATTTTCTAAAATTATTCCTTTTAACAAACTATTCAATATCATTTCATTGTGAATTATGCAAAAGCCACAGTATCTAAAGGTGTGTTACGGAAACATTGTACCTATAACAAAATAAATGAAAATATATACTTGGTATACAATAATACACTTTCATAGAATAGTATTTTTGAAAATTCAGCCAACCCACTCTAAGAGAATGTTATAATTATTTTCTAAGAAACTGGCGGATAATCATTTCACATGTAATGAAAAGAAAGTAGATTAAATCTAGTAAAGCAGCTTTCCCACTTTTCCATTTCAAAAAAGATGTCAATATCTTGACTTCAAATTCTAATGACACAATGTACAGGCCACTGTATCAAAACTTTAATTATATATCTCAAAAATGGTTAGACTTTACTGATTCCAGTAATGTAGTCAGGAATGGCAAAGATATTTCTCTTTATATTACAAAGATAGTAAGAAGCAATTTCTGCTGATTGCTACAAAAAGAATCATCACTTGTGAGGAAATGTTTTTTTTAAGTTGCTGTTGTTTGAATAAATTATATAAATATGGTATCTAAATAGATTCAAATTTTACATGCTAGCACCAGGCATGTATGTTCTTTAGATAGAAAATAAAACTGGTTTTGTTTATACGAATGTGTCACGAAGAGAGTTTCATGAATTACAGGCATAAAATATTCAATCATTAGCTTACTGCCCCAGAGCTTCATTCAATACTAAAAATTACCTATCAGGGAATAATAGAATGTCAATAAGATTATTTATTAACCAAGTAAAATAGTAAGAGAATTTCAAGAACTTTTTATTTTTACCACCATGTTGTGAAATAAATTCCTGAAAATTAAGTAAATAGGTATTCACAAACAAAAATTGTTAAATTGAAATACTAAATTAAACATGTTAAAAGAAATTAATTAAAATTAATTTATTTTTTCATTTTCTTATAATTTATAATTTTAATAAAATAAAATAAATAAAAGTTAAAAGAATAGAGATCTAATGTGAGCAACCACAAGTAAGTTTAATTCATAAATTTTGAAAGACAGCATATGAAGAATAAAATAAATGAACAAATAGATACTAATAATTATAACCATACTTCTTTAGACAGGGAAAAGAGGTATACCTTATATATGAATGCCAATGATAAACTAGAGTTTGATCAAATTATCTGTATGCTCAATTAAAAAACATTCACATATTTCAGAATGTATATAAGTGATATGGTTAAACTATGCACAAATGAATCTAATTTTTTTTCCTTTTCTTTCCTTGTGCCCACCATGAATGTTCTAATTTAATTTAGAAAATCAGATTTAATTGGCCATAGTAATTCCCACTAAATGACTCACCAAATGAATGAGGAATATTTCAAGGTAAGGAAGATATGTTATTTTGATGATTTAAGTTGTTTTAAAAAATTATGTAAAGGGGCAGCTATGTGGCTCAGTGGATTGAGAGCCAGGCCCAGAGACGGGGAGGTCCTGGGTTCAAATCTGGCCCCAGAAACTTCCTAGCTGTTTGACCCTGGGCAAGTCATTTAACTTCCATTGCCTACCTCTTACCATTCTTTTGCCTTAGAAACAATACCCAGTATCAATTCTAGGATGGAAGGTAAGGGTTTTAAAAAATATTATGTATAGATATCTATCTTTTGTTTTCTCATCACTTTAATTAAAAAATATATCCTCTCTTCTTAGCCAATCAATTCTTAAGAGAGAGCAAAAAAGAGAGAGATAAAATTAGCAAAAGTAAGCATCATAATGAACATTTCTGATAGTATATGCAATATTCTGCACCCACTTAACTTCTGCTTCTGGAAAAAAAATGACCAAGGTCCCATTTGAGGAGCACATCATAATGGAAATACTCCTTCTCAAGTATTCTGTACCTTACAAGTTTTCATTCATTGAACAAGTCATTTATTACATCATGAATGGAAAATGAATCAAGATACAAAAGTCATTCAATTATGAATATAAAATTATAAAGATTTTAAAAGAAAATATATCTCAAGGTAAAATGACTCTTTTTCTATTGCAGTAATATTTGACATGAATCCATAATATAAAATATTAGTAAATAAATTTGTGTTATGCCTAAGTCTTTCTTAGGAAATTCCCGTTCAATTAAATCTCTATTCAGCTCTCCTTTACGACCACTCTGTATCTTTTTCAGATGTGGTTAAAACCAAATCAATCATCAATTTTTTTTTAAATTTTCTTCCTGATTGTCACAATTTTCATAATTGTTTTCTGACAATTTGAGATATATATTCTTTCCTTCCTTGTCACTGCTCCCTCTGCCCCAAGAGGACAGATAATATGATATAGATTGATATAATACATACTTCCATGTTTATCATGTTGGGAAAGAAGACACATAACACTTACACTAGAGAAAAATGAAGGAAATAAAGTGAAGAATAGCATGCTTCAGTCTGCATTCAGACTTCATCAATTTCTTCTATAGCAGTGTAAAGACTTTTTATCCTGAGTCCTTTTGAGTTGTCCTGCATCCTTGCATAGCTGATCATAATTAAGTTGTTCACAGCTGATCATTATTGCTGTCACTGTGTACATTTTCTCAGTTCTGCTCACTTCATTTTGCATCACTTCATATTAGTTTTTCCAGGTATTTTGTGATCATCTTGTTGGTTATTTCTTATGTGTGTAATAGTATTTCATTATAATCATTAACCATTTCTTTAGCCATGTCCCAATTAATGGGCATCCCTTTGTTTCCATTTTTTTTTTTGCTATAACAAAAAGAGCTGCCATGAATGTTTTTGTGCAAATAGTTCTTTTCCCCTAATCTCTTACCTCTTTGGGATATAGTCCTAGTAATGGCATTGCTGAATCAAACAGTATGCATAGTTTGATGTCCTTTTGAGCATGGTTCCAGATTGCATTCCAAAATGGTTGTATTAATTCACAGATCCAACATCAATGTATTAAGGTCCCAATTTTTCAACATCTCTTATGTTTATCATTTTCCTTTTTTGTCATATTAGCCAAACTTATAGGTGTGAGGCGGCATATCAGAGTTGTTTTAATTTGCATTTTGTTAAACATAATACTAATTTAGAACACTTTTTCTTATGACTAGAGATAATTTTACTTTCTTAATCTAAGAGTTGTCTGCTCATAAACTTTGACTACATATAAATCAGGGAATGCTTTGTATTCTTATACATTTGATTCAGTTCTCTATATATTAAAGAAATTATGCCTTTTCAGACATACTTCCTATAATTTTTCCCTCTAGTTTGTTGTTTCTCTTGTAGTCTTGATTGCATTGATTTTGTTTGAGAAAAACCTTTTTAATTTAACATAGTTAAAATTAACTATTTGACACCTCATAATTTTCTTTCTGTCTTATTTGGACCTTCCTTTACCCATACATCCCAAAAGTAAACTACTTTATGTTCCCATAATTTGTTTATAGTTTCATCCTTTATTTCTAAATCATGTAACCATTTTGACTTTATCTTGGTATATTATGTGAGATGTTGATCTGTAACTAGTTTCTTCTGTGCTATTTTCCCAGCAGTTTTTACTGAATAATGAGTTCTTCAAAAAGTATAGATCTTTGGTTTTGTCAAACATTCAGTTACTATGCACATTTACTACTGTATCTTAAGTGTCTAATCTATTCTATTGATGTACTCTGTTTCTTCATCAGTACCAGTTTGTTTTGATGGCTGCCTCTTTAAAATACAGTTTGAAATCTGTTACAGCTAAGCCATCTTCCATCATTTTTTTCCATTAATTCCCTCGGTATTCATTCCCTTTTGTTCTTTGAGATTAATTTTATTATTTTTTATATCTCTATGAAATATTTTTGTGTAGTTTGATTGGTATGGCACTGAATGAGTATAATTTAAGTAGAATTCTCATTTTTATTACATTGGTTTGGCCTATCCAATTAGGCAATTAATGTTTTTTTTCCCGATTGTTTAGTAAACAAATATTTTAAAAATTACTATGTATTAGTGCTTAACACTGTCTTATTTACAATAAGTGTGCAATAAATGCTTATTGACTGACTATATATGTGAATGTCTTAACTTTTGATTTTTAAGTATATTAAGTTGGAAGATTGGCACCTTGCACTACATAAGTGAAAGCATTTGAAAGGCTCCCTTGTGGACAAGTGGTTGATTTATATAGTATAACTTCAGAGGAATAACTTGGAAAAGGGGTGTGAGTTTTGAAGATAGGATATTTTCAGATGAATTTATAAAAACTTAATGAATCTGAAAACTTTCAAATATATACTATGTATCTACCTAACAAAAAAGGTATAACAAAAATTTTTGTGCAAAGATAGATAGTGAATGAGAAGACTTTTAAGGTATCTTCTAACTCCAATTATACTCAAATAATCACAAAATTGTGTATACCAACTCCAAAATTTTATTGTTCTAATCATATTATTTGAAGAGAAATTTAAAATAATATTGAAAAATATTGTTATAATTAATGGAAAGGAAGTATGACATAGAGGATATCGGGTTGACTTTAGTGTTAGACAGGAATTACAGCCCATCAAGTACATAGTAGCTATGTGACCATGAGCAAATAATACAGGCAATTCACTAAGACAACATTATAGTCCATATATCTAGATGAAGGGAATGTCCATCTCAGTAGTTCACAGGAACAAAAAAAAAACAAATCAATAAATAACATATTGGCAATTTTTAATGCTGAAATCCATAAAAACTACCTTCTTCTTTAGTATTTTCTTGCCAAAATAATGCATATTTTACCAAATAATGCCAGATAAATATGACTAGAGGTAATATATTTCTTAAAAAACTAAAAATGAGACTTGAAGGAAACAAGGGAGCCACTAGTCAAAGGGAAAGGAAGAAATCATTGCAGACAAAGAATTAGTCAGGGAAAATGCAGAGTCTAGAGATTGAGTGTTTGGGGTAAGAAACAAGGAGGCAGGCCAATGTCACTGGAATGGAGAATTGACTAGGGTGTTAGAAGACTGGAAAGGTACAAAAGTACCCAGTCATGAAGAATTTTGAAAGCCAAATAGAAGATTTTACATTTGATTCTGGAGGTTGCCCCAGAAGTTTAGTGAGAATGAGGATAATCTGCTCATTACAGGGCTTTAGAATCAGTTTGACAGTTGAGTGGAAAATGAACTGGAGTAGGTAGAATCTTGAGACAAGGATATTAGCTAATAGGTTATTTAAATAGTCCAGCCACATGGTGACATCTATCATTGTGGTGATAGTGTCAGAGGAGAAAATTGAGTACATATACAAGAGTTGTTGTGGAGGTGGAATTGATAAGATGTGGCTCTCTGACTGAATGTGGGGAATGAAGAAAACAAGCATTTATTAAGCACCTACTATGTTCCAGGAAATGTGCTAAATTTTTTTATGGATATCACATCAGTTGATCCTTATGAAAATTTGCAAATATAGGTTTTGGTTATTATCCTCATTTTATAGCTGCAGAAACTGAGGCAGATAGAGGTTAAGTGACTTATGCCAAGTCACATAGTACATACATTTGTGAAGCCAGTTTTGAAGTTAGGTCTTCTTGGCTCCAACCTCAGTGCTCTATTCCCTGTGCAACCTAGTTGTCTGTGATGATGACAGTGATATCCAATTTTTGAGCCTGGGTGATTGGGACTATTGCAGTTTCTTCAATGTTAATAGGGAAATTGGAAAGAGGAGTTTTTTGGAAAAAATAATGAATTCTATTTTTGACATGCTAAACTGAAGGTATCTATAAGACATACAATTTGAGATGTTCAGTAGTTAATTGGAAATGAGAGACTGAGGGTCAAAGGCAGACCAACAGTTCTGAGAATAGCATCATATGGAGTGCATATGTGTGCATATATTTTTATGGCATGTCTATATTTATATATTTATTCAAATATATATATATATACACACATATATATGGCACTCATGTACACTATGCTGTCATGTTTATAGATAGAAGGATACATTTCACTATCTACCTTTACCCTATTTATGGCTCAGCTTTATATTAAAATTAAAGGCATGGGACCTAAAGAAGAGTGAGAAGCCATGCATATCTATAGTCCTCATCTAGAGTAGAAGGCCAAGCATTCCCAGTAAGACATTGCTAGGAGGACAACTGCCAGGAGGCAGGGAAGGCAGTTTGCTGCAGTGAAAAAAAGAGATGGCCTTGACTCAGGAAGTCTTACATTAATAGAAATAAAATAAAAAACAAAAACTAAATATGTGATATTAGGCAAGTCATTTAACTTCAAAATAGTCCAGGTTACTACTACTACTATCTGAGATAGTAAACTGCAGAAAGAGTGCTTATTTATTTGGATAGATAAGTCCCTCCCTGGAAGCCCCCCATGCTGATGAAATCACAAGTTCTCTATAGTCCTTCCCATTCTCTGTTCCTATGTCCCTGGAATAGTCTGGTCACTTAACAAAAATGTGATGATTAAAAAATAATTTAACCTATTCACACAATATAATTTAAATGCTAAGAGTGTGGGTAGGTTCCCTTATATGAAAAGGAAAAAAAATAATTGTGTTGTTTTTTTTTCTCATCAATTATCATTCTATTTATTTAGTACTGAATATTGACTCTTCACATTAACATGGGGAAATCTTATTAAAAAAAACAATCAAAATAAAAAAGATCATGCCATGGAAGACTGACATTTATGACACCTTTCATCTCTTCAGAGTTTGTATAGAAATTACCAAAGGTTAAAGATCAATCTTTGACCTCTAAGTAGGTCATTTCACATAAAATTCTGGGACTCTCAACATACTGATGGAATAGAAAAAACAAACCTACAAAGAACCTCATTCGCTTGTGAGGAATTGGACTGGAAGCATCAGCGTATTTTAAATTAGCCACAAAATTATGTTTTTTTCAAGATGTAATATAGCAATCAAGATGTGTCAAAGTCCTTCTGCTAAGAATCCAGTCAACCAGACCCAGCAGTCAGAATAAATTCATGTTTCTACCATTTCTAATGTCACCTTATACTCTAATGCTGAATCATTCCTTCAGTTCCATGAGTTTTTATGCTCCCTCTCATGAGACACTGTTCACTAAAACTAACTCCTTTTCCCAAGGAGTCAGAACCTAACTTAAAGTGGTTTGCATCCAGCTGGACCTCAATTCCATAACCTTTGAAAAGCCAGCGAACTGACATCAGAGACTTTCAATCAAAGGGAATCGGCAAAGGATGCTGTCTTTTTAATGTCAAGGCTGCACAGACGATCAGTGGCAAGAACAAAAATGTCCTTTGCTGTCTTTCTAACCTCTTCTGCCATAGATGTTTAAAATGAATGTCATTGACTTCTGGGCATCTTTAATAGAATTTGAGCCAAGGACAGGGTCCAAATATTCTGTATCTTACTTTGCAACTGTTGCCACAACGCTATCTTCAACCATATGCATTATTTACCAGTTTGCTGATCTTATTTTTCTTTGTATTTTGGAAATTTTTCATATGCAAACCCACGTTTAAGACACTTAAAAGGTAATTTAATAGAATATAATTTAAAAATTAAAAACAATCCTGTTTTCATTTTTGTATTGTTGTTCACCTGTTTACTTGTCTGTAAATTCAAATCGAATTGATGACCTCAAAACTTTACTATTACCAATCTAGCTAAAAATTACCAAGTATTTTATTGACCATAAATATTTTGATGATAAAAATAGACATATACTTTGAAATAGCATGTAGCAAAATAAAGCATGACCAGATAAAGATAATATATGATAAATTTAATCTTACTTACCAAATTCCTTGGGAACTGCTATAGAGTAAACACAATTGTGTCCCACACTGTAGTTTTTGGGATAGTTTGGTGATAAAACAGTGCCTTCGGAACCTGTTGAACGACTTCCACAGGGAGCTAAAAAAGTTTTTAAAAAATTAATTAAAAATTATGTAATGTGTCATAACACAATATAGATAAAATAATTAAGTATAATTCCAAAATGTAATTATATTATTTGTAAGAAGTAAGGAATGAAAATAGAAAAACTATTACTCTGGACTTCAACATGTTGTTTAATCTCTAAGTGGATTCAATTGTCATTTATTTCAACAATAAATTTGTGTATCCATACAAAATGTTCCTTAGATACATAGTTTTCTAACTATTTTATATACTGAATTAAAATTGGAACTGATCTGTTTGTAAACACAAAGCATTTACCAAGAGAAATGAAATCACTAGTGCTTGACTACTTTTCCTATTTGTAACAGAATAAATTGAATTTATTTTCTGATGTGGGGCACAAGACTGAAAGAAGTCTTTGGTATCCTTTTATTAAATTATGCAAAGTGGGGTAATATCTTCTCTACGTTTTTATCAGGCAAAACGCCTGAAAGCAAGCCTGGTCAAATGTTCTTAAACAATAGCCTGGCCAGTAGCGGACAAGCATGATATAAGCAACAGTTTTCTTCATTGGAGTCCTTTTCCCCACATGATTGTTAAAGAGAAATCAGAAGAAACATAATAGAATTCAAAAAGAGAGACTGTTGAGGTACATGTGAACAAAATAATAAAAGCTAAAGGAATTCTAGAAGTAAAAATTAAGATATATCAGCTCTATTATGTTGAACAGCTTGGCTAATTAATGTTGAGTCTATTATTTGTTTTTAGTTATGTACATGTTTAATAAATACTTTGAAATGAAATATACAAAGATTAAAACTCCTGAGAAACAATGGCAACTTGATGGCGATCATGATAATGATCATAGATTCATCACTCATCACTCAATATTGTTTGAGATTGGACAAGGTAGATACCGTCTCAACACTAATATTTTATTCATCTAATAAAGCTGTGGATGAGAGAATGATTCAGGAATGAGAAAGATAAACTGCTTCATATAAACTTAATTTCTTTTTGTAAAGAACACAAAATTGAAAATCCCCAATTTTTTAATGTGGAGAGCAAAGCCTTAGAGAGTTGTCTAGGACACTGACTCATTAAAGTGACTTGTCCTTAGTCACATGACTAGTTTGTTTCAGAGGCAAGACATGGAATTGGGTCTTCTTCCTCTAAAGCAGAGTGCCTATCCATTATTTTACTTTACCTTAACATTTTTAGCATAGTATTATAAATAACAAAAACAATTTTAATTGTTAAACCTGTTAAGAAAGACACTCATCCAGTGTGTTATCTGTATTTATAAAAACAGTTTAAGGATCATGAAGCAATGTGGTATAATAGATATAGCCTCAGAGTTAGGAAGCTCTGGATTTAAGTACTTTTCTTATATGTACTATCAGTATGACCTTAGATAAGTAACTTAACTTCTTGGTACCACTGGCAACTCTCTAACAAAGGTAAGTTGCAGACATTTGGGCCTATATTGGTAGAGAGAAATTCTGAATCTGGAAGTTACCTATACCAATAAAATCAAAGTTCCATTTTTCAATCCATATAATTACTCAACTAGAAAAATCTTCAATTATTCTGTGCTTAGAATAAGACATTAATCTATACTGCTTGCTTCTTGGACAAGTAGGTGGAGCAGTAAATAGAATTCAGGACCTGGAGTCATTAAGACTTATATTCCCGAGTCTCAGACACTTAGTGTTTGCCTCAGTTTCTTCATCCGTAAAATGAGCTGGAGAAGGGATTGGTAAACCACTACAGTATATTTGCAAGAAAATCCCAAATGGGGTCACAAAGAGTCAGACGCAACTGAAAATTACTGAACAACAACAAAGCTCACTCCTTCAAATGACTCGACAAAGCCATCTCTTAACCATCAACTGAAATTAAATAAAGAATGGGGAAAATTGTGAAAATTCTCAAAGAATCAAGAGCAGCAAAATTCTCTTGATAACTTACTTATTATTAACTGAATAACAGTTTGAACTTTCTAAATCTTCTAATCTGCATGTGCTGCATGTGTATGTTCAGGACAAGGTATTACATTTTCAAATATAGGAAATAGGCTAAATTTACCATGTCATATTTAATGATTAAAACAATGAGAAATAACATTAATAATGTAAACAAAAAATTATATGCATCAAGTGCTTCTTTCTCCCTTTACATGACTCTTAAAAATTCTTAATTACTTACTTAGAAACCTATGAAGCACAGAATCTTAAAGAACTTTCACATCATAGATGGATGGCCAAGAACTCAAAAGATAGAAGGGACCCTGTATATCATATTATCCAAACTATGTCTGAAAAATGTTCAAATCCATTTATTTCGATCCTAAAAGCAATGGCTAATCATACAGTACTATGGGGAAGGCATTGTGAGGTTCAACATAAAATGGTCTCTATTTTCAGGGAGCTTACATCACATTATAGCATCATATTACCATGTCATAGTAGATAAATTATGATCAGAAAAATGGGGTGCAAATTCAAGCTGTCATTTAATTAGTGATATGAACCTGTGTGAGTCACTTGATCAATCAATGAATGAACTTTTTAAAGCAATTACTCTTTTCCCAGAATTGGGTATATAAAGACAAAAAAATTTAAGTTCTTATTCTAAAGGAGTATAGCTTCTCTGGTTCAGTTTTATCTCTTATAAAGTAAAGATAATGATAGCACCTACTTCATAGGATAGTTGTCAAGACCAAATGAAAAAATATATGTATACATTAAAGTGTTATATAAATAAGAGAAATTAGTGTACAATAATTTAGTTACCAATAAAGAATGTGTCTTATAGTTCATATTACCTTACAAATATTATGATCACTTAGTAACAAACGGGATAGTATATAAATAAATTGCAAAGATAATTTATAAATCCAGTAGATGTTTGTCATTAATCTATGACAACTATGGCATACATTTTAATATTACAAAAGACCCAATGCCTATGAAAATGGGCATTTAAAAATAAGTTTGATTAATAGTATTTATCACTTCTTAGATTAAAATGTCAATCAGATCCACAATTTGACTTTTTCTTGACGTACATCATTGATCCACTAATGTAGTTCATCCTTAATTATTCAGAAAATACCCAAGTAATATGGTTTGTCATCACACTTTATAACATTATAGAAAAACAATTATTTTTATTATAAAGACAATATATTTTATAGTTATGTAACTTGATATAACATTGGGGATTGTTGGAGAAACATTAATTGAAGAGCATTTTCTTAATATGAATCTGTTATTCACCTTCCTGGAAATACAGAATTTCTAGGTAGGTTTCCCAAACCTATTGTTTTATGAATGTTTTATCCATTTATTTAATTATGTCTTACACTTAAATGGCATAAAAATGCCAACTAGGTTGTTGTAACAAAGAGAATGATTCTGATATGTATTCAGAATAGAATACCTTCAGATACTTCACAATAGATACTTCATTAGTTCACAAAGTTAAAAACTTCAAGTACATTTAAAGTGAGGATTTTAGCTCAAGGAAGGCCATTCAAATTTCACAGAAGTATGAGAACCAAGGAATAGTTCCTTCCACCTCTTAATGAAGATTATTAAAATGATTTAATTAAAAGTAGGTCAGATGAGAATATTAATGAGAAATAACTGAAGAGCTGTTGTATTTATGAAGTCAGTAGTTATTTTTTTTCCTTTTTTAAATTTTTGTTTCTCGTGAAAGAACAATGGGTCTTTCCTTTTCAAAGGCAGTGTCTTTGAGGAGTTGTCCTGGAGAAGAGAAATTACACTTGTTTTGCTTGGTCCCCCAAAAAATATAACTGGAAAGAATAGGAAAAAGTTGAAAAGAGGGAAATATAAGCTAGATTTTTAGCAATTAGAGATAGAATGAGATGCCCTGCTTTGGAGGCAGTCATAACAAGAAGCCTTGAAGCAGAACATGATAACTACTTGTCAGATATGTTTTAGAGAGGTTCTTATTCAGATATAGGTTGGACTAAAACCTCTTTAATTTTTTAAAATTTCACTTATTTCTTCCAACATCAAATGGTGGATATTAGCTCCTCAACCAAATGAGCAAAGATATGAATATTGACTCCTACCTCCTAATTTGACTGAAGGGCAAAAAAGGACTGGGATATCTACCCAACCACTTAGCCCAGGTATGATCCTCAGGTTTTTTGTACTCTCAAATTCTTTATAATACATATATTATGCAATCACTCTGGAAGCATTTAAGTGGTTACTAAGTGACAGGCACTGTTCTAAGTCTCAGGGATAAAATAATAATAAAAAATGCTTACAGGGGGGCAGCTGGGTAGCTCAGTGGATTGAGAGCCAGGCCTAGAGACGGGAGGTCCTAGGTTCAAATCCGGCCTTAGACACTTCCCAGCTGTGTGACCCTGGGCAAGTCACTTGACCCCCATTGCCTACGCTTACCACTCTTCCATATTAGTCAATACACAGAAGTTAAGGGTTTAAAAAAAATAGAAAAAAAATGCTTACAGGAAGCAGTACCTTTTCTTTTAAAGTTTGTTTTTCTTTCTAAAAATTAACCCTTATCTTCTTAGTATCAATTGTTTTGTTGTTCATTTAAAAAAGTATAATAATTTTAAATTTTTTTCCAGATTACATGTCAATACAGTTTTTCAATATTAACAATACTTTTTCTTAAGGAAACCTACTTGCTTTGGGGGAAGACATCATTCAATCAATTGTATATACAAGAGAAATGCGGTGTAAAGAAAACTAATCTCACAAATAAAGGCATTAGCAGTGAGGGTGGAGAGGGTAGAGACTAGGAATAATTGGGCAAGCACTCCTGCAAAAAGCAGGAATTGAGCTGTTTTCAAGGATGTCCTGGAAGCCATGAAATTAAGGTAATGAAGAAGAGACTACACAAAAGATACAACAGAACAGGAAGGCAATCTTACAGAGGAAGGTTCTGTCAGCTTGTGGATTTGGAAAGACCTCCTGCAGATGATGTTTAAGGTGAGTTTTGAAATAATGCAGATTCTAAGAGGCACAGTGAGAGTATTTTAGCAATGGGGACAAACCAATGGAAAATTAAGGCTATAAGAGATGGAATGCCATCTGCATGAAAAAGTATTATAATTGGTCATAAATTATGTGGAAGGTTGTAAAAATATAGAAAGGTTAGCAAGCCAGGAAGAGATCAAGTCACAAAGAATTTTGAATGCCCAACATTAGAGTTTATATTTGATCTTAGAGACAATAGGATTACACTCAAGTTTATTCAGTTAAGGGGAATGATATGGGCAAATCTACATTTTATGGGGGGAAAACTTTGGCATCTGTATAGAGAATGTATTAGAATGGAGTGAGGACTGGGGTAGAAAAATACTTGGGAAGCTATTGAAGTCTAAGAAGGGAAGATAGAATGCTGAACTAAAGTGGTAACTGTATGAATGGAAAAAAGTGGAATGTGTGATATTTATATGAAAAAAAAACAATCAACCTGAATTTATTAAACACTTACTATTTCATCATCATTTGCCACATGGCTGCTTTCTGGGATTTCATCATTTCCAGAAATTCATCATTCTGCAAGATAATGTGACTTATAACAAGTCATTAGACCCTACTGCTGGAGTCTCTTCTTGCCTCTGAATGGAAAAGGTGGAAAGTGGATGCTAGAGAACTCCTACCATATCCTCCACAATTTAAGGAAGGCATTGAGGGAATTAACCTCATTATTTGCCATCTAGCTATTTTCCTGAACTTCAGGATTTCCAGAAACTCACAATGAGATGAAATCAACCTGGAGACTCCCAGATTCTCAGATTATTTCCCCTCTCAGCTGTAGGACTTCATCAAGTCCAAAAACTAGGGTAACCTCTTCCACAGCTTTTCAGCATCTTTTTATGCAATGTCTTCCCCTTTTAATCATAAGTTCCTTGAGAGCAAGGACCAATGTGCCTTTCTTTTTAACCCCAGGGGTTAGAACGACATTTGGCACATGGAAGGGACTTAATATTTATTGACACTCATTGACTCTGACTGTATTATTTGTAAGGCACCAAGAAAAGTCTTATGCATTCAAAGAACATCAAAAGACAGACACTAACCTTGAAATATTCACAGTTGAATGGAAGAGACGATACGAAAATACAAACAAGCTATATCCTATATAGGAGAGGTGATAAATAATCAACGGAAGGAAAGCAATAGTACTCAGAAGTTAAAAAAAAGCTTCTTGAAGTTGGTACTTTAGCAGTGATTTTGAAGGAAATCAGGGAAGGCAGGAGGCAAAGAGAAGGAAGGAGAAGTTTCTAGACAGGAGGATAGCCAATGAAAACACTAAAAATATATGGAGATAAAGTATCTTGCACAAGGAAAAACTAGGAGGCCAAATTTAGGGGACTAAAGAATCCATGGAGAGTAAGGTATAAGAAGTCTGGAAAGAAAGGAAAGAAATGCCTTATGATAAGTTTTAAAAGTAAAACAATACTTTTTTAAAAATGATCCCAAATAAAATAAAATGTCTCGGAGTATACCTGCTAAGATAAACCCAGTAACTACACAAACAAAATCATAAAACAATTTTATACGAATAAAGTCTGATTTAAATAATTGGAGAAATATTAATTATTCATGGGTGGGCAGAACCAGTATAAATAAAAGGACATCCTACCTAGATTAATCTACCTATTCAATGCCATCTTAATTAATTGACCAAATAATTATCTTATTGAACTAGAAAAAATAACAAAATTCACTTAAAAAAAACAAAAAGTCAAATATATGAAAGGAAATAATGAAAAATGGTAAGGAAGGAGGTCTAATAGTATTATATTTCAAATGTTATAAAATAGTAATTTAAAAAATTTTAAAAAACCAAGACAAATGATTTTATATTTGATATTAGAGTTAAAGAGGAAGAAGAGGATTTTTTTTTTAATATGGGAGTGACAAAATCGGATCTATATTTTAATATGATCAAGTGGAAGATTGGTGAAAGGAAAGACTAGAGATAGAGAGACCAAAACAGATGGCTATTGCAATAGTCAAGGCATGCATACTACAAACAAATTTACTGCAAATTCAATTTGATGAGACTGAATTATTGTAGATCATTATTTTGTTACTATCAAATTTGTATTCTTATATAGTTAAGAAATAAACTATTACAATCTATATTTAAGTATTTTGATTGTCCTGTTCTACAAAACTTAGTCAAAATGAAAATGAAATCAAGAATATTATTCAATGTGAATAGTCTCAAGTGAGGGGTTATAGTATTTCTGATTTTCAAGAAAAATTAGTTGACTGGCAAAGAACATGCCTGTATGAATATATGTAAATAATAATGATTTATAAACATGTGTACAATCAGATACATGTGTACACAAATGCTTACTACCCTTTAGGTTATAGATATAAGCATATGCCCATACACGCCAATGTGATATGTATATATTTCTATGTTTCAAGATTTTGTGATTTCGTCAAGGCAGGTGCTCCTTCCAGTGCTATAGATTTTTATTCTTCTGCGTAGTAGAAGATTCTCATGAGTTGCTACTAATACAAAAATTGATGACCTATTGTGAGTTTTTTGATGACGAATCTCTCATTACTTATGGAAAGTTATCTTTTTACTTATCCACCACAGAAAACAGCTTAAAATCTTTCTAATGCAGTAGAAGCCTAAAGTTCTTGCACTCCATATGCATAGCCTTTTAGAAAAAGTCACATGAGTCCCATAATAAAGCATTGGATTATTAATTTTAATTAATAGCAGTCCTTAACATAGTGCTTTAAATACAGTACTTTGCTATCTTAGATTTTAGGTCCCACCTAGACATTCTGATGAGATTAACCAGAAACCTTTTATTACCACCCAGGAAAATACTTCTACTTTTAGAGACTTGATTTCCAGACAACAAGGTAACAATGTATCCAAGGTTAAGATATTCTCTCCATTACCTCAAATCACCTGACATCTTATCCTTATTAATCAATCTCTGAAATAAGGAAAGTAGCTTAGCAATATTACCTGATAGCCTTCTTTTGTGGTCTACCCTATGACTAAATTATTTCCCTTTTGGTTTATTTTTTTTAATTATTTAAGATTTTTTTTTTCTATCTCATTATGAGGGGCATTAAAGTTTCCTACTATTACTATCTATAATTTTAATTTGCATTACTTTTTGCTTTAAGAATTTACAGAGCAAAGAAGTCAGAGTAGAAAAACACTTAACTAAGCTCCCCCAAATTCCCTTCCAAACAACTACTAAATGATGCTTTAAATCAAATTTCAGAGCAGCCAAAATGACAAAAGTTTGGGTGAAACAAATTGCTAACCCAAGACAACGTGGGTTGTCAGTAGGAAAGGTCTATATCAGTATTGGTAGACTGGAGTTCTTAGTCTATGGATGGCATAGGAGTCACACAATGGTCCTAAGGATATTTCAGAGGACTCTTTGCTGTTGCTGTATTCAAGACCCATTTGCATTGCCAGCATATTTGCCTTGATCACAATCCTGGGGTTTAGAGGAGAGAGAGCACTCATGGCCACAGGAGAATAGGGGCCCCACTCTTTGTTCCATGGCAAAGAGGAGTGTTTGTGGATATTCATAGAGAATTAGGGATTATGTGTTTTGGAATGTTCTGAACTCTAGGAGACTACATCTCCCAGGACTCTCTACCTCAATTTCCTCAGACAGGTCCCACTTCCTTTGTGGGAGATGTCTGAGATAAGTATAAAGGAAGAGAGGAGGTGATAATTTGGGGGGCCTTTTTTCCCCTGGAGAGAACTTTGATCCTAACATAGCTGCCGGAGATCTAACTCCTAGGTTTCCCAAACCTTTCTTTTCTAACCCTAAATAAACTCAGCTAAATATTCCTGGAGTCTAGCCTGATTTTGTTCTGCTCATAGCCTACTTCTAAAAGGCTCAGGGGTTAAAAAAAGTCACAATAATAATCATGATCTCAAGCAAAGCAAGAGCAAAAATAGGCCTTCTTAAAACATATAAGTAGGGAAACTTCATTTGCTAAAAGGTATCACAGACAATGAAGTAATATCAATACTAAATATATATGTACCAAACAGGATAGCATCCAAATTCTTAAGGGAAAAGTTGAATGAGTTACAAAAGGAATTAGAAAATAAAACTATACTAGTAGTGGACTTCAACTTTCCTTTCTCAGAATTACATAAATCTAACCATAAAATAAATAAGACATTAAGGAGGTGAATAGAATATTACAAAAATTGGATATAAAGACCTTTGGAGATAACTGAATGGGAATTAGAAGTGGTATACATGTTTTACATCTGTACATGACATCTACACAAAAGTTGACCATGTATTAGACCATAAAACATAACCAAATTCAGAAAAGAAAAAAATAGTAAATTCATCTTTTTTCAAACCATAATGCAATAAAATTTATATTTAAAAATTGCCACATAAACACAGATTAAAAAATTGCCACAACAAACACAGATTAAAAAATTGCCACAAAAACACAGATTAAAATTAAAATTGGAAGCTAAATAATCCAGTCTTAAAAGTATATTAAAGAAAAGTCATATAATTAATCAATAATTTCATTAAAGAGAAAGAGAATAATGAGAGAATATGCCATAATTTATGGAATGCACCCAAAGCAATACTTAGCAGAAAATTTGTATTTCTAAAATTTATATTATACAAAATAAATATCTATAATTATAATGTAATATAATATAAAATATAAAAGAATNAATTGACCAAATAATTATCTTATTGAACTAGAAAAAATAACAAAATTCACTTAAAAAAAACAAAAAGTCAAATATATGAAAGGAAATAATGAAAAATGGTAAGGAAGGAGGTCTAATAGTATTATATTTCAAATGTTATAAAATAGTAATTTAAAAAATTTTAAAAAACCAAGACAAATGATTTTATATTTGATATTAGAGTTAAAGAGGAAGAAGAGGATTTTTTTTTTAATATGGGAGTGACAAAATCGGATCTATATTTTAATATGATCAAGTGGAAGATTGGTGAAAGGAAAGACTAGAGATAGAGAGACCAAAACAGATGGCTATTGCAATAGTCAAGGCATGCATACTACAAACAAATTTACTGCAAATTCAATTTGATGAGACTGAATTATTGTAGATCATTATTTTGTTACTATCAAATTTGTATTCTTATATAGTTAAGAAATAAACTATTACAATCTATATTTAAGTATTTTGATTGTCCTGTTCTACAAAACTTAGTCAAAATGAAAATGAAATCAAGAATATTATTCAATGTGAATAGTCTCAAGTGAGGGGTTATAGTATTTCTGATTTTCAAGAAAAATTAGTTGACTGGCAAAGAACATGCCTGTATGAATATATGTAAATAATAATGATTTATAAACATGTGTACAATCAGATACATGTGTACACAAATGCTTACTACCCTTTAGGTTATAGATATAAGCATATGCCCATACACGCCAATGTGATATGTATATATTTCTATGTTTCAAGATTTTGTGATTTCGTCAAGGCAGGTGCTCCTTCCAGTGCTATAGATTTTTATTCTTCTGCGTAGTAGAAGATTCTCATGAGTTGCTACTAATACAAAAATTGATGACCTATTGTGAGTTTTTTGATGACGAATCTCTCATTACTTATGGAAAGTTATCTTTTTACTTATCCACCACAGAAAACAGCTTAAAATCTTTCTAATGCAGTAGAAGCCTAAAGTTCTTGCACTCCATATGCATAGCCTTTTAGAAAAAGTCACATGAGTCCCATAATAAAGCATTGGATTATTAATTTTAATTAATAGCAGTCCTTAACATAGTGCTTTAAATACAGTACTTTGCTATCTTAGATTTTAGGTCCCACCTAGACATTCTGATGAGATTAACCAGAAACCTTTTATTACCACCCAGGAAAATACTTCTACTTTTAGAGACTTGATTTCCAGACAACAAGGTAACAATGTATCCAAGGTTAAGATATTCTCTCCATTACCTCAAATCACCTGACATCTTATCCTTATTAATCAATCTCTGAAATAAGGAAAGTAGCTTAGCAATATTACCTGATAGCCTTCTTTTGTGGTCTACCCTATGACTAAATTATTTCCCTTTTGGTTTATTTTTTTTAATTATTTAAGATTTTTTTTTTCTATCTCATTATGAGGGGCATTAAAGTTTCCTACTATTACTATCTATAATTTTAATTTGCATTACTTTTTGCTTTAAGAATTTACAGAGCAAAGAAGTCAGAGTAGAAAAACACTTAACTAAGCTCCCCCAAATTCCCTTCCAAACAACTACTAAATGATGCTTTAAATCAAATTTCAGAGCAGCCAAAATGACAAAAGTTTGGGTGAAACAAATTGCTAACCCAAGACAACGTGGGTTGTCAGTAGGAAAGGTCTATATCAGTATTGGTAGACTGGAGTTCTTAGTCTATGGATGGCATAGGAGTCACACAATGGTCCTAAGGATATTTCAGAGGACTCTTTGCTGTTGCTGTATTCAAGACCCATTTGCATTGCCAGCATATTTGCCTTGATCACAATCCTGGGGTTTAGAGGAGAGAGAGCACTCATGGCCACAGGAGAATAGGGGCCCCACTCTTTGTTCCATGGCAAAGAGGAGTGTTTGTGGATATTCATAGAGAATTAGGGATTATGTGTTTTGGAATGTTCTGAACTCTAGGAGACTACATCTCCCAGGACTCTCTACCTCAATTTCCTCAGACAGGTCCCACTTCCTTTGTGGGAGATGTCTGAGATAAGTATAAAGGAAGAGAGGAGGTGATAATTTGGGGGGCCTTTTTTCCCCTGGAGAGAACTTTGATCCTAACATAGCTGCCGGAGATCTAACTCCTAGGTTTCCCAAACCTTTCTTTTCTAACCCTAAATAAACTCAGCTAAATATTCCTGGAGTCTAGCCTGATTTTGTTCTGCTCATAGCCTACTTCTAAAAGGCTCAGGGGTTAAAAAAAGTCACAATAATAATCATGATCTCAAGCAAAGCAAGAGCAAAAATAGGCCTTCTTAAAACATATAAGTAGGGAAACTTCATTTGCTAAAAGGTATCACAGACAATGAAGTAATATCAATACTAAATATATATGTACCAAACAGGATAGCATCCAAATTCTTAAGGGAAAAGTTGAATGAGTTACAAAAGGAATTAGAAAATAAAACTATACTAGTAGTGGACTTCAACTTTCCTTTCTCAGAATTACATAAATCTAACCATAAAATAAATAAGACATTAAGGAGGTGAATAGAATATTACAAAAATTGGATATAAAGACCTTTGGAGATAACTGAATGGGAATTAGAAGTGGTATACATGTTTTACATCTGTACATGACATCTACACAAAAGTTGACCATGTATTAGACCATAAAACATAACCAAATTCAGAAAAGAAAAAAATAGTAAATTCATCTTTTTTCAAACCATAATGCAATAAAATTTATATTTAAAAATTGCCACATAAACACAGATTAAAAAATTGCCACAACAAACACAGATTAAAAAATTGCCACAAAAACACAGATTAAAATTAAAATTGGAAGCTAAATAATCCAGTCTTAAAAGTATATTAAAGAAAAGTCATATAATTAATCAATAATTTCATTAAAGAGAATAATGAGAGAATATGCCATAATTTATGGAATGCACCCAAAGCAATACTTAGCAGAAAATTTGTATTTCTAAAATTTATATTATACAAAATAAATATCTATAATTATAATGTAATATAATATAAAATATAAAAGAATAAAGAGAAGACCAACAAAATAGGCATGCCGCTAAAAACACTAAAAAAAGAACAAGTTAAAAATTCCTAATTAAGCATCAAATTATAAAACCTAACATTCAAAAGAGAGATTAATAAAATTGAATGCAAGAAAAACATTGAAGCTGTCCACCAACTTCACAAAAGTTCCTAGTGGATAGAACACTCAGAAAGGGGGATCAGGGAATGAGAGATAAATGGATGACAGATTACAGTCTAAGGGAAGGAGAGCATAAGGTCAGGAGAAAGACACAAAGACAAAGAAAGTTCCAACATGAAGTATTCACATAGAGTGTTAGCTATGGTGGAATAGAGTTCTCTCTTAGCCTAATATACTGGCATTTTTATTGGAGTAATCACAGTAAAAGAGGAAGAGAGCATGATAGTCAAACAAATGGTCTGATACATTAACATTATGAAATAATCCTCATAAGATACAAACTGTAAGATCCTAAGACAATAAGTATAGCTAATGCCCATATCAGGAGTTCATATGGCCTAAGGCATCTAAGCTTGTTTGATACAGATGTTAATTGATTGTTATTGGCAAAGCAAGGAGACTGAGATAGCTGATCAGGTATGGGTTAGGAATTTGATAAGCTCAAGGTATAACTTAGCTCAAGGTTAAAGAAAGCAATCATTAGAAATATCATGAGTCAGCTTTTTGAGCACTCCCTAAAATATTATGAAGATTAGTATATGTCTGGGCTCACAACCATGGAACTACTTCCAGGGGCAGATCCAAGATGGCAGATTGAACCAGACCTGCTCTGTGTTACCATTGGAATCCTCTCCAACCAAGATTAAAATATTGCCACAAAACAAACACAGGAGTGAAAAAACAACAACCAAGAGACAGAGTAAACAACTTCCAAGAAAAGAAAAACTCAAAAACTAGGCAGACAAAAAAGAGAACAAACCCAGCAAAAGACAATGGCAAGGAGGGAAGAGCAAGCCAAGAGTGAGCCACACCCACCCACCCTACATCTTCTGTCCAAGATTTGGAACCTAAGTTGAAGCCAACATTTGGATCCTGGAATCCTGTCTGGGCAAATAGTGGTATAAGCCAACCCACACTTCCTGAAATTTTGAACCTGTGGAGAAATCAAGAGTTATAGCCCAAAGCAGTCTGAGGTGCTGAGGTGAAGTGGGCTGATCCATGTGGGTCCAGAGTGAAACCAGGAATCCCAGTCTGGACTTGGAATGAGGACATAGTTCACACTTTGGAGTGAGGACACAGTTCAGAGGGGTGTTCCCAACCCCATCATTTTACCCCAAACTAAGGGCACAGCTCTAAGACAGGGCAATCAAGGGTGTGCCTGATTGGATCAAGTACAGAGTGAGACCAAAAAAAAACTGAGCCTAAGGCTGGGGTGGAGGGTGGTGACAAAAAGCAAAATAGTAAGTGAGGAGGAACAGAGAGAAAGGGAATAGAGCAGAATCTAATGGGAATAATATGATGGAGGGCAATACACACTTAGTAATCATAATTCTGTATGTGAATGGTATGAATTCACCAATAAAATTGAAGTGGATAGCAGGGTGGATTAAAAACCAGAATCCTATTATATGTTGTTTACAAAAAACATATTTGAGGCAGGGTGACACACACAGATTAAAGGTAAAAGGCTGGAGCAGAATTTATTATGCATCATCTAAAGTTAAAAAAGCAGGAGTAGCAATCATGATACCAGACAAAGCTAAAGTAGAAATTGATCTGATTAAAAGAGATAAGGAAGAAAAATGCATTCTGCTAAAAGGTACTGTAAACAATGAAATGATATCATTACTAAACATTTATGCACCAAATGACAGAGCATCTAGATTTCTCAAGTAGAAAACCACAATTTGTTCAGCCATTCCCCAATCAAGGAATACACCCTCATTTTCTAACTTTTTGCCACTACATAGAGCACAGCTATAAAGAAGCTTAAAGAGGAAATAGATGGTAAGGCCATACTAGAGGATCTCAACCTTCCCTTTTCAGAACTAGATAAATCGAACCAAAAATAAATACAAAAGAAGTAAGAGAACTAAATGAAATGTTAGAAAAATTAGAGTTAATAGATATCTGTAGAAAATTGAACAGTGTCAGGAAGATAGAACCCTACCTCCTTATACTTGATTGGTTTTAGTGATAGTGATAGGTTTAAGATAATCAATATTGTGATTCTAAAGTGATTATTATAATTCCATTATAATCTTAATTTCAATTAGTAGAATTCATGATTTTTATAAGGATTTCTAACTAAAGCATAAAACTGCTTCTAAGTGGACTTCCAACTCCTCCCTAAGTTTGTATTTCCTCTCTATCATAAGATGCTGACCATCTGAGTTTCATGTTCAGATATGGTGCAAGTATACACATCCTTCCCTTTTTGGAAATAACCATCCTTTCCCCAGACCAGATGAGTCTAATGGTCATCATTATTCTCTAAATTAGGTTATTGTCTTGTAATTTGACCTTTAGACAAATATGGGTTTTCCTAAATGAACTAACCAATCAGCTGCATAGTTGGGTAATGGTTTCTAAATAAGATCTACATGATGCTAAGTCTTGTGATATGTCATAAACCTTGTTTGGAAATATTCACTTTGTTTCTGTCCTACTATATAAACCAAGTCTCTGCTGCCTGGCTTTGTCTCTCACTGAGGTCCAGGTGTGTAACATCTGCGAGAGAATGCTTTTATTGGAAGACTTGGCCTTCTTCCAAGAAACTCTAAAATTCTACCTCAACTTGGAGAAATATGGCTTTTTCACTTTATTTAACTAAATTGTCTATATCAGGTTAGTGGGATAATTATTTTGCAACAATAGGGATAAAAAGGAATATACCTTCTTCTCAGTAGTACATGGTATATATACAAAGACCAACCATGTACTAGTGTAGAGAATTTTTTTTTCCTTCTCCAATTCATTTTATTTTATTTTATTGTTTTTTTTTAATTAATTGATTTAGAACATTTTTCCATGGTTACATGATTCATGTTCTTTCCCTCCCTTTCTCCCTCTCCCCTCCCAGAGCTTATGAGCAATTCCACCGGGTTATACATGTATCATTGTTCAAAAGCTATTTCCATATTATTAGTATTTGCAATAGAATGATCATTTAAAGTCAAAATTCCCAGTCATATACCTATCGAACCACATGATTGATCATATATTTTTCTTCTCTTTTTCTCCTCCCAGTTCTTTTTCTGGATGTAGATAGTATTCTTTCTCATAAGTCCCTCAGGATTGTCCTGGATTGTTGCATTACTACTAGTTTGTGCCACAATGTATCAATTTCTGTGTACAATGTTCTTGTTCTGCAACTTTCACTCTGCATCAATTCCTGGAGGTCTTTCTAGTTCACATGGAATTCCTCCAGTTCATCATTCCTTTCAGCACAATACTATTCAAACATCATCAGATACCACAATTTGTTCAGCCATTCCCCAATCAAGGGACACCCCTTCATTTTCCAATTTTTTTGCCACTACAAAGAGGGCAGCTAAAAATATTTTTGTACATGTATTTGTCCCTGTGGTGGTACTGATGGATCAAAGGGGAGGCAGTCTTTTGAAGTAGGGCATAGAAATATTACAAAAAATGCAGAAAAGCAAAAATAATAAATGTACCTTTTTCAGTTCATAATGCAGTAAAAATTATAATTAACAAGGGTACATGGAAAGGCAAATTTAAAATTAATTGGAAACTGGGGGCAGCTGGGTAGCTCAGTGGATTGAGAGCCATGCCTAGAGACTGGAGGTCCTAGGTTCAAATCCGGCCTCAGACACTTCCCAGCTGTGTGACCCTGGGCAAGTCACTTGACCCCCATTGCCTACCCTTACCACTCTTCCACCTATAAGTCAATATACAGAAATTAAGGGTTTAAAATAAAAAAAAACAAAAACAAAACAAAATTAATTGGAAACTAAAGAATCTAATTCTTCAAAACTGGTGAGTCAAAAAAAAGAAATCATAGAAAAAATTATGGACTTACAAGGGTTAAAACAGAGTTTTTGATAAAATAAGAGAGCAGCTTTTAATAATTTAAGTTTAAATGAAAATATAGTAGGGTTGTAAATTTATATTATCCCTTTAAGCCAGAGAAAAGAAAACTTCTAGCAGCTTTTAACAATTAACAAGTTAGTTTAATTAAAATAGATGTAGGAAAAGAATATAGTAAAGGAAGGGAAGATAGAAAAGAGGAAAGAAAGATTACTAATCTTATACCCTATAAATATACCTAAAATTCCCAATAACTACCTAAAATTTCCTAAAACTATCTTTAACTCTTCTCAGGACAGATTCTTCTGTTTGGCACACCAGGCCTACTCTACTCTGCTCTATCTCTAAATCATTCACTAACTACCTAACTCCCTAAAATAATGAATAATCATCACTCACTCACTCCTTCAATCAGTTTTCTAAAGCAGCCCACTGTCAGTAGCTAAGCAGATCCTTGCCTATGAGACAGACCTCCTGCTCTCTAGAGATCCCAGAGGCGGAAAAAAAAAACAAAAAACCTCTTTAAAAGCTAAGCCAAAAGCCCTCTCAGTAAGCTCAGACCTGCCTTTTATATACCAGCAACTAAATATCAACCCATGCTACCAGCAACCAAACCCCAACAACCAACTCACCCCCAGCAGCCAACTTACCAGCAATTGCCAACCCTAACTGTCAGCAACTGCCTGACCAACTGTCATCAACTCCTTCTCCTAACTCTCAGCAACTCACCCACTACAACTGATGCTCACTCAGAAGGGAGTTCCCTGGTTCCTACTTCTGATCACTGTGGGCTGGTTAATCCCTACACATCTCTTTGGTAAGAGGACCTTCAGGTCCTCCATTAAATTAAAGAAATTAAATTTCTTTTTACAGACTTCATTAAAGAGAATGATGATGAGGAGACAACATATCAAAATCTATGGAATACAGCTAAAGGAGTATTCAGGGGAAAATTTTTATGTGTTCAAGTGCCTATAACAAAAAAATAGAGAGGGAGGAGATCAATGAATTGGGCTTGCAACTTAAAAAAAGTAGAAAAAGAACAAATTAAAAATCCTCAGGTAAAAAATAAATTGGAAATCCTAAAAATTAAAGAAGAAAATAAAATTGAAAGTAAAAAACTATTGAACTAATAAATAAAACTAGGATCTAGTACTTTGAAAAAAAACAAATAAAATAAAGTACTCTTTAATCTAATAAAAAAGAGAACCAAATTAACAGTTTCAAAGATGAAAAGGGTGATCTTACCTTCAATGAAGAAATTAAGGTAATTAAGAACTATTTTGGCCAATTATATGGCAACTAATATGAAAATCTAGGTGAAATTGATGAATATTTGCAAAAAATTAATTGCTTACATAACAAAAGAGGAAATAGAATACTTAAATAATCCTATCTCAGAGAAAGAAATTGAATAAGTCAAAAAGGAACCTACTAAGAAAAAACCCCAGGACCAGATTGATTCACAAGTGAATTTTATCAAACATTTAAAGAACGACCAATCCCAATACTCTACAAATTATTTGACAAAGTAAGTAAGTAAGTAAAGAAGGACTCTTACCAAATTCTTCTTATGACACAAATATGGTATTGATTCCAAAGCGAGGCAGACCAAAAACAGAAAGAAAACTACGGACCAATCTTCCTTAGTGAACATAGTTGTGAAAATCTTATAAATAAAATACTAGCAAAAAGACTACAGCAAGTTATCACAAGGATTATTCACTATGACATGGTGGGATTTAATACCAGGAATGCAAGGATGGTTTAATATTAGGAAAATCATCCACATAATTGACCATATCAATAATTAAAAGAACAGAAATCACATGATTATCTCAATAGATGTAGTAAAAGCCTTTGACAAAATACAATACCCATTCCTATTGAAAGTACTAAAAAGTATAGGAATAAAAGGGCCCTTCCTCAAAATAATAAACAGTATATGTTTAAAACTATCAGCAAGTATCATCTCAATGGGGACAAGTTAAAAACCTTAACAATAAGATCAGGAGTGAAGCAAGGATGCCAGTATGACCTTTATTATTTAATATTATACTAGAAATGCTAGTGATAACAATTAGAGAAGAAAAAGAAATTGAAGGGATTAAAGAAGGCAATGAGGAAACTAAACTCTTACTTTTTGCAAATGATATAATTGTATACTTAATAATGCTAGAAAAATCAACTTAAAGGCTAGTGGAAATAATTAACAACTTTAGCAAAGTTGCAGAGTACAAAATAAATCCACATAAATCATCAGCATTTCTATATATTTCCAACAACACTCAATAGCAGGAGTTAGAAAATGAAATCCATTTAAAATCACTCTAGACAATATAAAATATTTAGGAATCTATCTGCCAAGGCAAACACAGGAATTATATGAACACAAGTACAAAATACTTTTGACACAATTAAAACTGTATTTAAATAATTGGAAAAACATTAATCCCTCATGGGTAGGATGAGCTAATATAATAAAAATGTCAATCCTACCCAAATTGATCTACTTCTTCAGTGTCGTACCTATCAAACTACCAAAAAACCTTTGTATAGAATCTGAAAAAATAATAACAAAGTTCATCTGGAAGACCAAAAGATCAAGAATTGCAAGGGAAATAATGAAAAAAAGTGAAGGATGGGGGTCTAGTAGTACCAGAACTTAAACTGTACTAAACTGTATTAGCAATGGTCATAAAAACAATATGGTGCTGGCTAAGAGACAGAAGAGTAAATCAATGGAATAGACTAGGTGCAACTGACCTCAACAAACCAGTGTTTGAAAAACTCAATATCCCAACTTTTGGGACAAAACTTCACTATTTGACAAAAATTGCTGGAAAAACTGGAAAACTATGGGAAAAATCAGGTCTAGATCAACATCTCACACCCTGTACCAAGATAAATTCAAAATGAGTAAATGACTTAAATATAAAGAATGAAATCATAAATAAATTAGGTGAAGATAGAATAGTATACCTGTCATATCTGTGGGAAAGGAAGGAATTTAAGACCAAGCAAGAGATAGAGAACATTACAAAATGTAAAATGGATGGTTTTGATTATATCAAATGAAATAGATTAGGAACAAAATACACAGTAAATAACCATATTAATTTAGTGTTTGGAAAAACTAAAGATCCAATATTTTTGGACAAGAAATCACTATTTGACAAAATTGCTTAGTAAACTGGAAAGCAGTTTGGTGGAAACTAGGTGTAGACCCACCCCACATCATACACCAAGATAAGATCAAAATGGGTTTTTGATTTAGACCTAAAGAATGATGTCATAAGCAAATTAGGGGACCACAACATATTTTATCAGTTAGTTTTATTTTTAAAGGAAGATTTTTATGACCACACAAGAGATTTAGAGCATTATGGGATGTAAAATGGATAATTCTGATTACATTAAATTGTAATGGTTTTGCACAAACAAACTAATGCAACCATGATTTGAATAAAAGTAGAAAAGTAGGCCAAAATTTTATAGCAAGATTCCATGACAAATGCTTCTTTTTTCAGATATATAGAGTAATATGTAATATTTATGACTATGAGTCAATTCTCCAATAGACAGTCAAAGGATATAAACAGGCAGATTATAGAAGACATAAAAGCTATCTATAGTCATATGTATAAATGCTCTAAATCACTATTCTTTAGAGAAATGTAAATTTAAAAAAAATTCTGAGATACTACCTTATTTTTAGAAGATTGCCTAACATGATACGAATGGAGAGTGAAAAATAATGGAAGTGATATGGAAAAATAGGGACATTAATGCACTCTTAGAAGAATTGTGAGTGGATCCAACAATTCTAGATAGCAATTTGGAACTAGGTCCAAAGGATTACAAAACTGCATACTCATCAATACAGCAATATAATTAGGTCAGTACCCAAAAAAGATCAGAGAAAAAGTAAAAAGACCTATAAGTACAAAAATATTTATAACAGTTCTTTTGATGGTAGCAAAGAATTGGAAATTAAGGGGTGGGCATCAATTAGGGGATGTCTGAACACGTTGTTATATATGATTGTGATGGAATATGATTGTGCCTTAAATGATGAGCAGGGTCATTAAAAAAAAAAACCTCAGAAGACAAATAAAATGATTCAATGTGAACTTAAAAGAATTAGGAGAATATTATACCCAATAACAGCAATATTATGTGATGATGATCTGTGAATTGACTTAGTCTCAGTATTATAATAACCTAAAATAATCCCAAAAGAATCATGAAAAATGCTATCTACCTCCAGAGAAAGAACTGATGGAATCCAAATGCTGATTGAAACTTACTAAAAAAAAACCACCATAAAAACAAAAAAACTACTTTATTAATATTTTTGGTGTCTGCATTTCCTTTTCCTTTCCTTTCCTTTCCTTTCGTTTCCTTTCCTTTCCTTTCCTTTCCTTTCCTT
>NC_058130.1:656619224-656862834 GCF_016433145.1 Gracilinanus agilis
CCTTTCCTTTCCTTTCCTTTCCTTTCCTTTCCTTTCCTTTCCTTTCCTTTCCTTTCCTTTCCTTTCCTTTCCTTTCCTTTCCTTTCCTTTCTTTTCTGTTTTTATATAGTCTTACCTTTCTTCTTATACTCAATTCTGTGTCTGGATTCCAAGGCAGAAGAGCAGTAAGGACAAGGCAATGGAGGTTAAGTGACTTGCCCAGGTTCTCACAGTTAGGAAGTATCTGAGGCCAGATTTCAATCAAAGACCTCCTATCTCTAGGCCTGGCTCTCAGTGCACTGAGCAACCTACCTGCCATCATCTGCATTTTCTTTTCAACAGGACTAATATGGAAGTAATTTGCATAACTGCATATATGTAAACTATCTCAAATTGCTTGCCTTCTCATGGAGGGTGGGAGAAAGAAGGAGAGAATGTAAAACTCAAAATGTTAAAAATTCTTGTTTACACATAATTGATAAAAAAGAAAAATGAAAAAAAAGAGTTTATATTCTATGACATTTATTCCATGAAATGTTTATTATTTGAAAATGGCTACTTTTCTATGTATCTGTATGATGCATTCTAAGCATCATATAATTCCCTTATCAAGGTAGTTATAGATGGTAGAGTATATAGGGTCTGGGGTCAGGAATATCTGAGTTCAATCTGGCTTCAGATATTTGGTAGATATTTGATCCTGGGCAAGTAATTTAATCTTGTTGGCCTTAGTTTTCTCTTCTGTAAAATGTGCTAGAGAAAGAAATGGCAAACCACTCCAGTATCTTCTTTTTTTTAAATCCTTACCTTTTGCTATCTACTGAGCCACCTAGTTGCCCCTTCACTCAATTATCTTTGCCATGAAAACCCCAAAAGGGGTTATGAGGAGTTAGACATAATTGAAATGAATGAACAACAACAAAAAATTCCTTTATTCATACTGAAAGTTTATCTTGGCCTTTTTTTCTTTCGTCATAAAATGATTGCAACTCCTGATTTTTTTTTTTTGATTTATCTACTGAATAGTCAATTTTGTTTCAGCCATTCATTGAGATTCCATGTAAATCTTTACTTTTTAAATGTAATTTTCCTGCGTGAAAGTTGTGGGGTTTTGTTTCTTGACCCAATGAATATTTCAGTGTTGGAACCTATTTTGGGGAAACATCATCCTTATTCTTTATTTGGATGAAGAGTTTTTTTTTTGTTTGTTTGTTGCTTTGTTTTTCATTATATACCTACCTTATCATTCTTTGTTCCTTTATCCTCAACAATTGCTCTACATCTTTATATTATTTTTAGAGTTAGTTAACTTCCAAATTATCTTCTCTTGACCAAGTGTAAAATTTTTGCCCTCCTGTCTGTTAGCTGTTATTTCCATGGCCATATTGCAGACATGGCTTTTATCTCATCAAGATATTTACATATCATATTAAAATTTCAGATAAAATTTGTCTGCCCTTGCTGTTCTTTGTTCAGAAATATCTGAAGATATACTGTTTCCTACTTTCTTATTAATTTAAGTTGAGAATCACTGGGTAATTCTTCCACCATTGATGATTCTTTACATATCACATACTCTGATTAAGTATGAAAAATTTTGTCACTTAATATTGATCATTTTTATTAAGCTCATTATTCATTTTTCTGAAGCCAATAGAAAATTGAGAACATTGTGTTTTTTAAAAATGTACTCCTTACCATGACAGCTTGGTAATGCCCTGTTCCACCCAGGCCTTCCATCATCTCCCATGATGCAGGTGAGTGTTGAATATCCTTGAAGAACATAACCAGCATCACAGTAATATGTGACTGTTGAGCCTAGTTTATAATCCATTCCAAGTCTGGTGCCATTCATTATATTTCCTGGATCGAAGCAGGATTCACGGAGTTTTGCTGTAAAATAATATATGTATAATTAGAACAATTCTCAGTACGTAAAATAAGTATAAAAGAAAATGTGATATAAGCAAAGGAGATATAGGCAAACTGGTATGAGAAAAACACAGAATAAGTTATGATGTCTTCTGACTTACACATAAATTGGATTTAAGTGAGGTGAAGTAGAACAGTCTCCACCCTCACCCTCTCTTCCAGATTTATCAAAGTCTAGCGGCAAGACAAAAGTCAAGATGACTGGTGCTAGTTTGGGATGTGGCAGATGACCTTGGCTTCTTCAATGTCTAGCCAAGCTCTAAGTGCTCCATAGCACCTGCTTTTGCCACCTTCAGGGCCACACTAGAACAAATTCTTCTCTTCTATCTCTTCTTCTAGGGAAAGTCATTGCATGCCTCAGGAAGACAACACCCCTAACTCACAGACAAGTTTGAGGCCTGCTGCTTCCCTTCAGCCTGGTTTAGCTCATCTATTGAGATGGTCTACCTGTGTATGGTCACTGTACATACTATATCATCTTGGAGCCACAGGTGAGAATTGGGTGGCAGGTGGACACCAAAGGAGTATAAGCAGCCCTGAAAAGAGCTCAGTAAGCCCTTATGCCAGAGGCATTTGTCCTCCTTGAACACCCCAGTATAAAAATAGAGATATAGAAAGATATAGAAATGTAAATTCATCGATATGAATAGATATGGATAGGTCAAATGATGTAAATCTATAAACAATGAAGTCCATATAATTGTTTTTTAAAATGAACAATATTTTCATTCACTTGGTTTTCCTTTTGTGTAATTTTAGTCTGAAATTTTTGAGTGGTTTTAGGTCTTATTTAGGAGGTTCTAAAGTGCTTTGCAGTTTGATTATCATTAATACAACATAGATTTTCTGTGTGCACGTGTGTGTGCATGAGAGAGAGAGAGAGAGAGAGAGAGAGAGAGAGAGAGAGGAAAAAGAAGGAAGAAGGAAGAAGAGGAAAAGGAGTAGGATAAGTAGGCATTTTAGTTAAGTCTCAGGCTATTGATCTATGGGTCCACTATTGGTCTACTTCTTTATAGCAATGACTTAATTTAACGTATAGAAAAAGGTTATTTTTACCTGAAGATAGAATATAATACAAAGTATATAATGCAAATAAATAAGTTTATTTTTCCTTATTTATTGCTCTTTTTTACATGTTAATGCAATTTTAAATAATTATTTTCTAACATTTTTGCCATTCACGTTCTCTTCCTCCCTTTCACCTCTCCCTCGTACTTGAGCTATCAGGAATAAAGGATATATGTTGTACATGTGTTATCATACTATATATTTCCATGTTTATCACGTGAATGAAAATGCATTTCACTTACACTAGAGAAAAATTCACGGAGAAAATATAAATAAAATCTAAAGAGATCAAGAAACTCTCAGATTTAAGCTGTGCCAGTCATCAAGCAGAGCTGAGGCATGGAAGGAAGAGAAAATGCAAGATTTTTTCTACAGACTTCACTCTGTAACTGGGTTAGTGAGTTCGATCAGGTGGCAACTAATCATGATTATTCAGAGTTGAGGATTAGTATTGCCTTTAATCTCTAACTGGCTGGCTACTGATGCTGGTGCTTGTCCAGACACCCTACCACTTTTCTCCTACATGTTACTTTAGTGCTTTCTTCAACTAAGAAAAACTATACTTCTCATCAATCTCCTTGCCAAGAAGACATTACACTAGAAAGAGGATCTAGAATTCCACTCAATCTAATCCTTTATTCTCTGAAGCTACACAATCCTAATTAGGAACATTTGGTACTCAGTAAACAAAGAATACATCATTTGACTTTAAGAACCTTCAAGAACTATACTTGTTCCCCCTTTTCTCCCTATACAACAAATCCAGAATTTGTTATAAAAGTTATATCCAAACAGCTATTTATCATAATAATAAAATAATTTTTATAACATGGTTTTCAGACAAGATGATACAATTAACATAAAATATTGACACAGCACATAGACTTGAATATTTTCAACATTGTGAGTCATTTTAATTTTGTTTTTTAAGATTGTAATTTCACCAACTATTGACTTTTACAAGAAGACAATAATACAAGATTATTTTGTGATTAACAGGTAAACTAACATTGATAGCTGACTTTCTCAAAATTGAACTTCATCCTTTAAAGGAAATAGAAATGCTTGGATTATAGTTTGAAGGATGAATCTCTTTGACAAGCTTAGTCTCTTAATATTTGTCTTAAAAAGCATTCTTCTCTCCAGGATTTAAAATAACTGATCACTGTTTTTATATTTTTCTGAACCTGTGGTGCCTTTTCCTGCCTGTGAAAAGATAGTTCCAGGGCTCCTCAGGAAGTTTGGTTTTCATTGGTTTATTTTGGGGATGAAATTCTCTTGCAGATTTCTAAATCCTTTCAAATCACTTTTATTTTCATGGATTGAGACTGACTGATATAAGAAGTATGTTCATTTACTGGTCTTTGATTCAGACTCCAGTTTTTAAAATTAAATTAATTTTTAAAATTTCTTTCCAAGTTATCTGCTAATGATTTGACCTAGATTTGTATTCTACACTTGCTTTCAATTATTCAGACCATCTTTGCAACATTTTTCTGTCCCATGATTAAGACATCATACCAACAAATAGTAGTCAGGTTCTGCAATCATCTGCTACCTTGACACTTGAACTTTGTAACTTTCTGAATCTGAATAGAGAAAACTTATTTAGACATATTTGGGGACTTGCAAACTGTCCATTGCTTACTACCCCAAATATTTCACAAGTGTTCTATTGTCTTTATAATAAAAATTCTCCCTCTCTCTCTTCCTCTTTATCTCTCTCTCTGTCTCTTGTCTGTTTCTGTCTCTGTCTCTCTCTCTGACTTGTTCTCTGTCACTCTGCCCCTACCCCTGGTTCTGCTCCTACCTCTGTCTCTGCCTCTGTCTCTCTGTGTCTGTCTGTCTTTCTCCCCTGTGAAATTTGTGCCTGTGATTTCATTGGAAGATAATCAAATAAGTATTTAATCAGTGGCTACATCTATGTGCAGTTAGATGTACTCACTTTAAGCACTAAACAAATGGCTAGAGGGCCAGGACTGGAGTCAGGAACTTAGGAAACTTCAGTTTTAGGTTTAGCTTTGCTGTCTAAATGTATCTATGACTTGGCCACGTTGCTTAAAGTCTCTGATTCTTGGTTTACACATTTATAAAATAAAGGTAGTGAACTAAAAAAAAACTACAGCCCTGACTTCATTTTTCTTGGAAAGATCTACTATGTTATATGGGTTATTAATACTTCCATATTCCCTTATGGACTATCAAGATACCATAGCACTTAAAGCATTTTCTGGGTAATAAAATACAGATTGTCCCATTTGCAGTAATGATATCAAACATAAGCACCAGTGTGGGACTTGTTGACCCTGTCACCCACATTTGAGAAACCCTAGACATTAATTTTACCTACATTTTACTTTGTAGAGTTTCCTAGATTAAGCCAAATGAAGGTATATAACCAAAGGAAGTGAAAAATGACATTTTTGGGGTCAAACCTCCAAGATTAGATCCAGTTCACAGTCCTTAGGGGGTCACGGACTAATACAAACTTGATGTTATTATCATTTTTGAATAATTAATTTTACATGATTCAGAAAGTCATTTGTCTAATGAATGTGCCCTAATTAAATTGGTCACTTATCATAAATTTATAAAATGAAATAACTAAACAGTTTCTGGTACACTGGAAAAGGATTTTATTCTGTAAAGGAAGAAAGGTCATTGATATGGGGAGAAGCACCAAAGGATAATCAATTAAGCAATGGAGAAGAAAGAAACGATATGATCATTTTCTTTCACCTCCTGGTGAGCTAAGAGGAAAAGAGGATGTCTCAAAAAGTAGGAAACAACAAGAGCAATCAGACTGAGAACTAAACTGGAGCTCTAGCCAGATGAAAGGACCCTCAAAAAGAGTGGTCAGACCAGTAAATGGAAGGCAGAGGGGAGACTGTACTCCTGTATACTGTATTTCTAGGTTTGCTATTTAAGCACATTCTGCTCTCTGCCTCTGCTACAGTATATTTCTAGCATTTAAAATAAAAAAGACATTCTAAGCCTGAGAATTCCTAGTTTTTGCTCTCTTTCTAGTTAGATGCTGCTGCAACAACTTCTGGTTGCCAAGCCATTGCACTTAGGAGCAGGACTGAAAAGGGATGGTGCTATTGCCCAATCTAGTGACCTTTTATCCTTCCTCTACTCTTCTTCCCTCTCACCTCCACTAACCCAAAACACTATTCCTTCTTATACTTAAATTAATATCTTGAAACCAGCTCATTTACTAAATATCTAATATATTGCTATCTTTTCTTCCTTAAAGAACAGACATGAAATTTTCATTCTATTTTAACTCTAACCTGGGGTTATAATAGACTAACAACCTTAGTGGCAGAAGGAATGGGTGGTGGAACTTCATTTTTTTTTTTTATGGAGAAAAGAAAAGGTTTAATGTAAATCATCCTGATAAGCTTACTTCCTTATCAGCATCAAAAGCTCTGGCAATGATTAGAATTTTTACAACCTTCAGGGAGCCTGAACCTTAACCATTAATGAACAGTATGAGTCTTGTGAGAGGTGAACTGCCTGTTTGATTTTTTTTTTCAGTTGTTAGAAGGAAATTTTAATATACATGGGAATTCCTGACTCATTTGATCACAGTAGAGGAGAGATTCCAAAATACTCCTTTCCTCTTTCATGTTCTTTATTCCCAAATCTATCTGAGGAGTTTTGGGAATTGCTAGAGATAAGCAATTTAATTCATAATGATCTTTTTTCTTTTCTTTTCTCTTTGTTTTAACTAGGATAATACTTGACTGATACTTCCTTTAGTTTGTACATCCCTCAGAAAGAAAGAGGAACTTGGCTTTGCTAAAGGGGCAAACCTCATGACTTTCTAGTGGTTCCAATTTTAATCCAGGATCTTATACATGCATTGAATGCAATACTACAACCCTGAAGGGTTAGAATATTTTGAAGAGAGAATTACTTATGATTCTTACATAGATAACTACCTTCTCTTTGAAGCTTATATTCATTGTTTATATCTTCATGTCATTTGTTTATTCCCTTGCTCTTCCTCTAGCAACAGGGTTATGGGTATTCCTCTTTGTCTCAAGAAAATCATGTTGCCCAGAACTTCCTTTCTCTATATAGAAGGCTGGAAAACAACTTTTCCAAGCTTATTGTTACTAGACATTGAAAATTGATTTCTCAGAATAGCCAAACTTGTAGGGTGGAATCCTTCACAGTAAAGCAATTTTTTCCCTATGAGTTATATTCTTAAATGCCAGCTTTTGTACAACTATTTGGGGTTTAACATACACACACATCAGATTTCCAAAATTGAATAATTTTTCAAAAATATATATTTTAGTAGATAGATATAGATTGAATGTATTCTTTAAAATGTGTGTAAATGTCATACCAGTTATCTAACTTAAGTACAAATTAGTTTCTCCTACCCTTAGAGAGTTATAAAAACTCTAGTCCAAGAACTCTTTTTTAATAGATCAATTGGTAGTTTATGATGCATTAACAAAATAATTCCTTTAAACATCACTAAAACATTTTTGGACCAAAACTAAGACATTCAATTTCTACTAAATATTAATCTACCAGAAATATAAAAATAATACTTAAGAAAAATCTTTTAAGTAGAAACCGTAAAATGATACTTAATTTATCATTAAAAAACCATAAAGATTGTATACATCACCTAAAGAAACTTGATATGTATGTAAAATATTTATGCCCAAATAGATTTTAATTTAAATGTTAAATTGTTAAAACGATCTAATAAGTTTTTGAAATTTTCTTTAATTCCTATGGTTCCACATTGTGTTAATATATGGGATCTTACTTTAATCCACCTTAACATTCATAGAAGTTATTTTATGTTGTAAAATCTCATTCATATTTTTATGCTATACTTTTTCAATGAACTGATACTTCCATGGATCAAAATGTTTTTTAGTCTTAAGCATTCCATTCACTAGTACAAAGAGCAATTCCTTCATATTTTCTAATCCTATAGAATCATTGACCATATTTTTCCAGAAATCATCAGTGGAACCAAATAACATACTAGAGGCCCTCTTAAGGCTCTGTTCTTAATATTTTGTGAGGCCCAATACAAGCTGTTCTCATTTCTCTGTTACTATATTATAACAAGCCCATTTACTGTTGAAGACAGCAAGTCATTGTCAGTGTTAGGCTTCCTCATGCTTATACCTGTCTTGCATCTTTTCACTGTCCTTTAGATCACTTGCAATTCTGGTTATAATATTTTGGTGTCCCATAATCTACAGCCACATAACATCACCCAGATAATATTCATTATATTAAAAAGAAGATATGCATTTGTGGCAGCCAGCAGCTTGGTCTCATTGAAAGTGCTTTGCAATTACCTAAATGCAGCTTGATCTCTTCCTCCTATTTACTTCTTTGCCTAGGTCATTATCCATCTGTACTTCATTGTACATTTTAATTATCTAAGAGACAGATACTTTTAGACTAATTCAATGGGCTATCCATTCAACTACTTTTTGTAAACCACAAAATGTGTTTTGTATTCATATAGTGATAGCTAGATCTCTTTTGAATGATTATGGGTTTCAATGAGAAGGATTTGCAGTGTTCTATTTAAACTCGATATAGAAAATCCTCCATGACATTGGCAAAAGAGTTAGGTGGCCATATGTGTCCCTATTTGATAACTCCCTTAATGTTTGTCTCAACAGACTATCAAAGAAAGATATATCTGCATGATCTAATCTGGAGTAAGTTCACTTTATTACATGATCAAATATATCTTATTTGACTCAGTCCTTTAGGGAAATATATTGTTTTGCAAAATTAAATAAAAAAAAAAAAACAGAAGTCACCACCAACAGCTAGAAAACAGCATGATTTCTTAGACTTTTCAGTTCTGGAAGCTTTAAGATTATAAATATATAGTTTGCTCTAAAAATCATCTATGAAAAAATTTTTACTCAATGTTAATGTTTTCATCAAAGATATCCTCATTGTGTGCATTGACATATATCTCATGAAGATTTTATAATAATGAAAAAGTAGTTATAGGGGCTGCCAGTTTTTTATGAATTCTTGGTTATAGTTTTTAGGCAAAAGTATCTATGATCCTTTCTATTCTTTTATAATCTTTGTATCTTTGAGGTATCTTAAAAATCTGTTCATAAATACTTTAACATTTTTTGTTTCAACCAATTCAACCATGGATTACTTCTATATATACTTCATTAATTATATTTGTTCTTCCTAATTTTGTATTCCTAATTGCTATTACAAATTTGTCAAATGATATATCATATAACTTAATATCGTATAATAAAAGAGTAGATTTTAAATGGCAGTTCTACTCATCAGCAACAGATATTGAAAATGATACATGACAAAATTGTCAAGACATTTGCTCTTTTTTTTTATCTATTCATTACTCCAATTTCCTTTTCAAATGCTCCTATCTTTATCTGGCATAGCTTGGACTCACAAAATTATTTATGAATTATTTTAACCTCAATGCTTTTCACTGATTCATAAAGTGATATTTCTCATGTCTATTGAATAACTTCCTACATTATTTCAGTAGTACTCATAACTGCCATGTCATTCTACATGTTAAAAAATCAAGCGTTAATTTGTTTAGTTGAAAGCTATCGATTTCCTTAATATGATGACATTTTTATTCATCAAACTTCTCTAAAAATGTAGACGGCTTTACTTTTATCCACTTCTAATTTTTCATAATTTAGCACCTCAATGCATTTAACATGATCCAACATATAAAAGACATTGACATTTTGGGGGGAGGTGTAGTTTGATTAGTATAGATTTGGATAAGTAAATTAATTTAGGGAGGTTTGTCATTTTTAAAATATTGTCTCAGACTATTCATGAGTAATTAATGATTTTTTGGTTGTTTAAATATGACTTTATTTGTGTGAAATGTTTTGTAGTTTTGATAAAATAATTCCTGTGTTTGTCTTGGAAGATAGACTCAAGGTATTTTGTATTGTCTAGAGTTATGTTAAATGGGAGTTCTCTTTCTATGATCTGCTTTTGGGTTTTATTGATAGTCTAAAGCAACGGTCGGCAATCTTTTTGGCAGTGAGAGCCATAAACGCCTGCGGAAGGAGGAGGATGGAGGCAGAAGGTGCTGGAATATGGGGCGGGGGGCTAAAGGGGCCCCCTGTGGCACATCCTGGGGCTCTGCCCGAACTGGCTGGTTGGGAGGTGGAGCCAGATATGGCTTGAGAGCCATATGTTGCCGACCCCTGGTCTAGAGAAATGCTGATGATTTTTGTGGATTTATTTTATAACTTGCAACTTTGCTTAAGTTATTTATTTTGAATAGTTTTTTGGCTGAATCTGTAGGATTTCCTAGGTATTCCATCATTTTCATCTGCAAAGAATTATAGCCTTATTTCCTTGTTGCCTATTTTAATTCCTTCATCTTCTGCTTCTCTTATTGTTCTAGTTTGCATTTCTAGGACAATGTTAAATAGTGGTGGTGATAAGAAGCATCCTTTTTTTACTCCTTATCTTATTGAGGCTTCTAGTTTATCCCCATTACAGATAATGTTTGCTGATAATTTTAGATAGATGCTCTTCATCATTTTGAGGAATGTTACATTCATTCCAGTGTTCTGTAGTGTCTTTAATAGGAATGGATGCTGTATTTTGTCAAAAACTTTTCTGCATCTATTGAGATAATCATATGATTTCTGTTGGTTTTGTTCCTGATATGGTCAATTATGTTGACAGTTTTCCTGATATTGAACCATCCTACATTTCTGGTATAAAACCTACCTGGTCATAGTATATGATACGTGTAATAAGTTGCTATCATCTTTTTTGCTAGTAATTTGTTTAATGTTTTTGCATCATTGGGGATATTGGTCTACAGTTTTCTTTCTGTTTTAGTTCTCCCTGAGACACTGATATTTTAAAGTGATAATTTGCAGAAAACACATTTGCCAAAACTACAGTGAACTTACACAAAATGTATATATATTTTATTTTTATTTTAACATTCTTATTAAGTTTCAAGTCCCTTACCCATTGAGAAGCCAAACAATATTAGATCAATTATACATGCAAAATAGTGAAATACATATTTCCACATTAGCTATATCACAAAAAAAGCAAAAAAAGAAGCAAGAAAAGGATACTTTATTGAACCCTTGGAGTTGGTCAATTATCTCTTTGGAGATAGCCTTTTTTTTTTTTTTTTTTTTTTTTTTTTTTTTTTTTACAATGGTTCCTTCAGAGTTGACTTGGATCACTGGATAGCTAGGAGTAGCTAGGTCATTCACAACTGATCATCGTTATGGCTTTTTTGTTATTTTTCACAATGATCCAGTTCTCACTTTACTTTAGATCAGTTCATTTAAATCTTGCCTTTTTTCCCTTCTGAAATCACTCCCCTCTCATCATTTCTTATAGCCCAATAGTACTCTATCACATTCACATGTCACAACTTGTTCAGTCATTCCCCAAGGGATGAGCATCCCCTTAATTTCTAATTCTTTGCACCACAAAAAGAGCTGCTATCTTTGTACATTCAGGTCCTTTTCCTTTCTCTATGCACAGGTTTATAACCCTTTGGGCATAGTTACAGATTGTGCTCCAGAATGGTTTAACAAGTTCACAATTCCACTAGCAGTTTATTACTGTACCTATTTTTCCCTCATCCACTCTAACATTTGCAGTGTCTGACAGATGTGAGGTAGTATCTCAGAATTGTTTTAATTGCTCTTCTCAAGTCAACAGTGTTTTAGAGCATTTTGGAAATAAGACTTTAAATTGCTTTGATTTCTTCTTTTGAAACTGCCTGTTGTGTAAATATTCCTGAAAATAACATGTTTTCCATGAGCTACCATGACTATATTGGACATTGAGTAAGCCTATTTACAGTAAAGAGCCAGTGAGAGCCTGAGGTGAGTCAGAGATTTTGTTCACTCCCAGAAGCAAAGGTGTTTGCAGGTTGACCTTGTGGGGCTGTCCATCACAAGCTATATAAGCTGGCTTTTGCCCAGCCATTTCTATGAACATTCTGAAACATCCTGCTTCTGTGTTTCATCTTTTCCTGAGAGTCTGCTTATTCTTAATCCAAGACTCCTCCCCAGACCACACCCCTCATGGTCTGTGAATTTAAATTGCTTTTGTGCTCCTTAAGCCTTAAATCCCATTGTACTCAGTACTTTGGTTACTCCAGCATGCCAGTCAATAATTTTCCTTTTTAATTAATATTCTTTTCAACTCAGGTAGGATTCTTCTGCACCTGAAGGATGGGTTTTTAATGGTTCACAAGTTAACATGTATCCTCTTTTTATATAGAAAAATAAACAATTTTACTTTATTGATTCTCTTATGATTACTCTTTCATATTCACCTTTTTATGCTTCTCTTGAGTCTGACCTGTTTCAAAACCAAATTTTCTTTTCAGCACTGTTATTTTTCAAAAGGAATTTTTGGAAGTCCTCTATTTCATTATTTATAAGCTTTTTTCATGGAATAATTATACTCAGTTTTGTTGGATAGGTTTTTCCTGGTTGTAATCCTAGTTCATTTGGTCTTTTGTAATATCATATTCCAAGCCCCAAGCTCTTTTAAAATGGAAGCTGCCAAATCTTGGGTGAGATTGTCAGTGGCTCCATAGTATCTGAATTATTTCTTCCTGTCTTCTTGCAATATTTTCTTCTCAACCTGGAAGCCTTGGAATTTGGCTATAATATTCCTGGGAGTTTTCATTTTAGGATCTCTTCTAGGAAGTAAAATGAGTGGATTCTTTCAATTTTTATTTTACCTTCTAGTTCTAAGATATGGAGGAAATTTTCTTTAAATTTTTTTTTGAAATATGGTATCTTGGATCTTTTTTTTTATTATGAGCTTTGAGTTAGTCCAAAATTTCATTTTTTTGTGGGGGGAGGGAGCTCAGATGAGCAATTTATTGATTAGGCAAGCATTTAACCAATAAATTAATAGATCAATGATTCTTTCAATCAGTGATTCCCAAAGTGGGCACTACCGCCCTGCCAGGTGCTGCAGTGATCCAGGAAGCGGTGATGGCCACAGGTACACTTATCTTTCCTATTAATTGCTATTAAAATTTTAAAAAATTAATTTCCAGTGGGCTAAGTAATATTTTTTCTGGAAATGGGGCAGTAGGCCAAAAAAGTTTGGGAACCACTGCCAATGATCAAAGACCAGAAAGTTCCATAACATTAGTCTATAAATACAATTTGGGAGCGTATTAGTCAGTTCTCCCTTGGGTAGCCTAAGACATCTCTCATTGGTAAATTATGACAGGGTATTCAATAATTCTTATATTATTTCTCTTCAATCTATTTTCAAGGTCTGTTGCTTCTTTGATGAGATTATTGTATATTTTCTTCTATTTTTTTTATTCTCCAGACTTTATTTTATTTTTTCTTGTAGTCTGTGGAATCTTTAGCTTCTACCTGGCCAACTTTAATTTTTAAGCATTACTTTTCTACAATAAACTTTTGCTAGTCTTTTTTTTTTTTTCTGCTAGTCTTTTTTCCATGTGGCTACTCTGCTTTTAAAGAAGTTCCTTTCTTCAGTGAATTTTCATGCCTCTTTTATTATATGTTTATTTCTGGTTTATATGGTGCTATTTCCTTCAGTATTTGTTGTGCCTCTTTTATAAAGTCATTAATTATCTTTTTTATAATTTTCTTACTTTACTCTCATTTCTTTTCCCAATTTTCCCTCTACCATTTATATCTTTCTTTAACTTTTCCTGGAATTTTTTATGACTTTGGGATCAATTAGCATTTTTCTTTGTTGTTTTATTTATAGCTGTTTTCACATTGTTGTCTAAGTTTATCTCTAGATCTTTCCTACTAACATAATATCTTTTTATAGTCAAATTATTTTGTTGTTGTTTGCTCATTTTCTTAGCCCATGTCTTCACTTTGAAATTTATGTTAAATATGGACTCTGCTCAAGCTTAAAGTTTTTCCATGCTGTTGTTTTTGAAGATAGTTTTGGAGGTGTGCAGATTGTCAGTGCTTCTAAAGTGGTATTATCCTGGGAGAGGAGTGGTACTGCCCTCCTGGTCTGCTCTGGACTTTACCAAGGAAACACCCTTGTTCCTCCATAGCATAAGTACTAGGGCTCCTCCTGGTCCTGGAGTTTCAACCAGGTCTCCTATTCTTCTGCAGGCTCAACTGCTAACACTCCTCTTGACCTTGAAACTGTGATCAGGGTCCCAGCTCCCTTGTGACTGGTCACGAGTGTTCCTCTCCATCCTGGAATTGTGGTCCAGAGCTCCTTGTTGGCCACAGAGGTGCCAATCAGAACCCGTTGTGCCTGTGCCATCAAGGACTCCCCTGTAATCTTTTTCTGGTCATTTGTAACTACCTTCTAGTCTCTGGGCTAAGAGCTCCTAGACCTGCTGCTGTTGCTGCTGTTGTTTTGTGGCTGAATTTTGGGTCCACTGCTGATGCTCCTGCCTTTCGCTGGGCCTTCACTCATCCCAGTTACATACCTCTCTTGCAGATCTTCTACATTGTCTTAAGTTGTTTTACCCTGTGACCTTCCGTTGGCTCTCCCATTCTAAAATTTCATTAGAGGTACCATATTACAGTTGTTTGGAAGGTAATACTGAAAGAGTTCAATTATATCCTGCCCCCCCCACTTGGCTTCCACAAACATGTATTTTAGCATATACAAATAACAAGTTATATATGAAATCACAAAATGCTCACACTTACCTTTGTATTCTAAATGAAAGCCAGTGTAACTGACAGATCCATCACTTCGAAATGCCAGATGCATAGTATTAGAGCCACTTTCTATTCTCTCTGGTAATTTGCTGTCTTGAAAGCTTCCGATTAGTGGACTATTGCTATCTGGCCCATCGTATATATACAAGAAGTCATAGTTTGGTTCTATGCTGAAACTATTAAAAATATTAAAAAACTTCCATTAGGCAGCAATTTAGAACATCATTTTCTAAATAGGTTCTTAATGCAATTAAGCAAATAAAAGGGCATATTCATACAGAATGAACAATTCTGAGGATAAAGCTGTGCTCAAATCATCTATCAATACTTTGTAAAGCTATATACACTTAATAAAGTTGTTTATACTAACACTTCTCAGGTGAACAGCAAATTAATAGTAGCACAATATAAACAGCTGCTAAAAGTATGATCACACATTCTCAAATACCCAAATTAAAATGAAATATTCAGGCAGATTTTCTCATGTTTTCAAATGTCAGGATTTCTGAAAGAGTTGTAGAGTTTATTTTTTTTAAGTTTTTCATTGGAGTGAACTGACATTATAAAAACATAACCTTTAACACGGCTATTCGTAAATAATAAAGTTTACAAGGGAACCTTAAGAATTGAAAGTATTTCTGAATAGAATTTTCACTGTAAAATTTAAAAAGGGGCACAATTAGATCAAAAACAGAGTGGTATGCAAAATGGGCATTAAAATGACTTAAGAAGAGAATCATGAATCATTGAATATTTTTTCTTTCTTGAAAGAAAAAAGCATTCATTATTTTTCTAAGCATATAAAAATGAAATAATAGTACTATGTATATAGTGTAATGCTTTCTGAATTAAGGGCATTTTAATATTTCAAATTCCTATAGCAAATAAATATTTTAGGAAATCATTCCATTTAGATGAACTTTGAACTTTCTAATATGTGAACTAATGGGCATTCTACTATTTATTTTTATTTCCTAAAAATCTAAATTCCTAGAAAGCAGGTACCACATAATTACTTTCTTTAGCAGTCAAAAACACTTTGAAATTTTTTTCTGACTTTTAATTGGAAGGTAAACACTAATTGTGAAGCAAGTATATTTTCATACTACATCCATAGCTAATTTTACAATCTGAATTACAAGTAAACAAAGTTCAATTCTTTGTGTCACATATCTAAATCTCTTTGGCACGGGCATAAAAGAGATAGCTTATAAGGTATGATATGCCTTATGGTTTATTTTTTACAACTTGATCTAACATGCCCATTTGAAATTGAACCCATGATAATTCACATACATTAGCAAAAATCTTTTCGAGAAAATTAAATAGAGTTAATACATGTCCTATAAGAAGGACCATTCCTTACAGCATTCCCAGAGCTATTCTTTTAGCTTTTGATTGACCATAACGAAATCTAATATTTCTGAATTGTGGTATGTGTCCTCTTGGCAATAATTAATTAAGGAAATGGACTTAAAAACTTGAATTAGAAATTATTGAATTTATATAATGATGAAAGTGGAGTACAATAATTAGAGAATCATAGCTTCATTGATTCACATAGAAACATTAATTTTTTCTATTATGGCCTGAAAACGATATTACTCCTTATTGTTCTAGTCATCCTAACCCCTCAGAAGACTTTTCTTATTAATATTTATCATTTACTAGAAATCCATGTATTGGAGAATACAGGACAAGACCAGCAGTTCCTTTACTGTATACCAAAAACTTAAAAAAAATAAACATTTGGATTCCCTTACCTGATAAATGCTAAAGATATAACATAATCTGAATTCACTGTGATAGTCCAGTCACAGTCTCTACTATGAGGGTATGGATGAGGAAAGTTTGGTGAAAGAATAAATCCTGAGGAACCTGTTAAGTTGCCTCCACAGGGTGCTTTAGGAAAGATAAAACATATATTAAAACCACATGATTATTACCAGTTTGTTTATTAGTCATTCTGCTGAAGATGTTCTTAGAATTAGGCAATGCATTTAGCAAAGAAGCAATTAGGATATTTCTGAATAATTCTCTCTTAATATCACAATTATGTGTCAAGGAATATGACATTAGTTTGGGCAAACAATTGAACATCTCAGTTTCAGAAATTGCATCTATAAAGTGAGAGAAAATACTTGGATTACCCTTAAAGACATTGTATTTTAAGTGATTTATAAACTTAAAATGGCATATACAAATTTTAGTTATTGTTCTTGGTTAGTGCTGATATGAAACAGGAAGTAGTCTATCACTATAAATCTGGATAATCTAAACTACTTAATATTAGAAATTTTATTTGGCAACTTTTTCCATTTTTTTTGGTTTTATTTTGAGGGGAAATTAAAATAGATACAGGAAGTAAAGGAAGGGTAGTTTACACTCTGTTCCCCTTTGATTCCTAAATATTCTTAAAAGATTAAGAGTAATTCATACCCCCACACATATAATATGATATGATATAATATAACTGGCTAGGATTTATATTCCAGTAATATATTGGCATATATGTACACTTATAGGTGCATACGTATACACACATATGTGTATACACATATATATATATATAAATATATATAAAACTGAGGTATGATCCTTATGATCTAAAATCTTTCCATTTTCTGTTCACGTGAGTAAAAAGGAATTAACAATAGCAAAGTAAATGATGTCATACAATTAAGCCTAGAGTACATAAAAATAAATGCTTTATTAAAACATGTAATACAATATATAAAGTTATATATATACATATATATACATATATATATATATATATACATATTGCCTCCATGATGAAAACAAGTTGTTACTCTAATTATAACTGTAACATGAAAGGTTTCTATTATTTTGATGCAAAGGCTGATTTTTGACTAAATGAAGGAAGTGAGACGAAATCATAAACTAAATTCTTATGGGACCTTTATTAAAGATGATGATTGGATGATTGTCAAAGTCATTTGGACATAGCCTGATTTTGAGAAAATATATCAAAAGCTAGCAAAAGTAAAGAGAAAATCCCTTAGAAAAATTTTAAATTTGTTATAGGTTAGTGTCCATTACACATTTTTATATATTCTGTATAAAATAAAGAATTTTCAGATAAGTTTCATCATTTTATTGTAGCAGTAATTACTCACAATACTTCTTATTGGAAATTATAGGAACTACGCCTCTATTTTCACTGTTGTAGGGAAGTACTAGAAGAGTAAACTCGCACTGCAATGCAGTTTTGTCTTCAGCTTTTCTGTAATTTCATATCTTAGAAAATTGGCTTGAGCTCTAAGATTAAATGACATGCAGAAGTGGTACTTGAACCTAGTCTTCATGGTATGGAGACCAGATCGACATATACACTAAGCTACCTGTTGAAGAAGAGAACAATGCAGGTTAATGTCCTGCATTTTGTTCTCCCTACTTTCCAAATGTATTGCAAAATCCTCAATGTAATTTGGTTATTTCATATAAGAAGAGGTTCAGATTGTCAAACCATCTGTATAAAAAGATAGTGGTAGTTACTGTCTTTTTGATTGATCTCTGAGGCCCCTTCAAACCCAGAGATTCTGTGAATCTGACTGGTTAGCCAGGTAACTTGCCCTAAGGATTTTATGATATGAAATGTGATTTTTATTTATTTCTCAAGTAAACAAGAAAATAGTTATGTGTTATTAAAATATTCTCAACAATTTAGATATGATTTCCATTAAAATGGAATGAACTAGAATCTGTTTTTTAATTATTATTTTTATCCCTTCATACAATTCAACAAAAACTTAATAAATACATAGTATGTACAAAAAACTGTATTCAAATTTTGCCAGTATTTAGCTGAAAAATAATAAAAAAGGAGAGGCAACATTTTATTAATAAAAACATATCTCTAATTTTATCTTTATTCTGAATGTCTTACAAAATAATGTTTAGGAATTCATCAATAAATACAATAATTCATTCCGTAAAACTCTGGCAATATCATAAATAAGTAATTTCTATTATTGCTCCAGTTTTACAAAATGAATCTATTTTATTTATCTAAGTATGAGTTCTTCAAAACAGAATTATCCTTAAACCCACTAGATCCATAAATTAATTTTGAGTTGGGTGTTTTTGAAATTCTAATGCATTGTCTGTTCTCTTTGTGATTTCCTGGCAAACAGCCATCTAGCTGTCAACTATTGACAATTACTTCACTTTTATTTTATTTTATTTTTTGCCAAATCAATTTTATTTGCTTCTACCATCTTTGCCAGAAATCCACCCACACAACTGTCTAAGTTACCTACCTTCACAGTGAATGTTTCTACATTTCCCTCTGGCAACGTCAAAGTAATCTTCACGTTGTCAATTTTGGTAGGATGAATTCTATTAACTCTCTTAAAGATGATCCCCTTCTATTTAGTACTTGTTATGAATTTGACTAGTTCTACATGCAAGCAAAATACCTTATGCTCTAGGGTTTAAGACATAGACTTATTATAGTGTTCTTAAAATGTGCAGGTTTTAATCTTTGGCATTGTATTTCCAATCATCCAGTTCTTTCTTATCTGTTTCAGAGGTCAAGTTTTCTGCAGCTTTAGCAGTTTTTCAGCATTTTTTAAAGGTTATTTTCTTTCACAGAAGAGTTCTAATATATATCCTCTCCTCAAGCTATCTTTGGTACGCCTCCCATCCCCCAACTCTCCAGGGCCTTGGCGGGGAGTGGGGATGGGAACATGATTCATATAAAACCTGGCTCTCTCTAACTTCTTCAGTTTAAGTAGGATTTCAGTCTCAGCTTTTTCCAAAGTGAGAATTTTGGACAAAGTTATTTACTTATCTGAACATTTTCAAATACTGCACCTCCTATAGAAGTATTTATTCTTTTTAACTTCATTTTAGAGGTATCACTCTGAGGCTGTTATTAGGGTACATGTTGTGTCATTTTATGAGACAAAAGGACTGTAAAAAAGTAACATAATTATATAACATTCTAGAGAGAAGTGACCGTAGAGGCTACCTAAGCAATGCCTGAATCATGAGCACTCTAAAATAAAATGTCCTTTAAAAGTAGTCATCTCTAGCTTCTGCTTAAAGATTTCTAGTGACTAGAAACTCATTCCTTGAGGCAGGACATTTCATTTTTCCTAGTTCTAAGTGGTAAGAAGGTCTTATCAAATAAGAGCTAATATTCCACCAATCTATAAGAATCAGTCATATAAGAATCAGCCTTCTGAGGGCAGGTTAAAAACTTTTTGCTTCTTTTTGATGGAGAATCTTCAGATATTTGAGTTCATCAGCCATGCCCACTCAAATGTTCTCTTCCATACCATAAATAATCCTAATATTTACAACTGAGTCTCACAAAATGTAGCTTAAAGTTCTTTATTTCCTCAATCGCTTTTTTCTAAAAAGGTTCTGTATTAGCTGCTGTACTACAGGGAAGCACCCATGTGGGTAGAAAGATTAGGTTACTTTACTCTAACTTCTAAGTCTCTCTTCTTTTACCTATCCAAGAAATTCTAAGAAGCTTAATTAAAATATAAGGATTAGTGTCCTAATTTTATTAACACAGTTCTGACTTGTCAATATCACACCTGAAATATGATACCCATAATAAGAAAAAAATTCCCCTATTATGAGCATGATAGCAAGACAAATATTTCCTTTGTTTTAAATAATTTGCTTCCATTAATTTTGTCAAAGATTTGGATTTTATGGGGTTTTGTGTCATTCTCTGAACTAATATTTAGTTTGTAGTGCAGAAGTTCAGTACTTTACAATCTCAATTAGTGGTCCATCAAATAGTTTCAGTATTATTGCATTTATTTCCCAAAACAAAAAGGATGTGCAATAGAATTTCCACTCAAAATAGACATTCCATTTACATGTTTTCCCCCACTCCCTTAACGAGTGACAGTAGAGATATAGATTGCTAGAATGGAAGGAATCTTAGAGATAATTTTATTTAGTAACTTCGTTTTACAAATGAGATATTTATACACCAAAAGATTGTGTCATTTTGTTTTGTAAATCCTTACCTTCTGTCTTATAATCAATACTAAGTATTAATCCTAAGGCAAAATAAATTTATGGGCTAGGTAATTGGTATTAAGTGACTTCCTGAGGGTGGCACAGCTAGAAAGTATCTAAGGCTACATTTGAACCCAAGACTTTCCGTATCCAGGCCTGCTTCTCTATATACTGAGCGACCTAGCTGCCCCTGCTTAAGGGACTTGATTCACAGTATAATGTCATTTTATGGAAGATCTATAACTCGAATTCTTATATGTTGAAACCTCTTCTATTACCCATTGTATTATACCATACTTCATTCTTTCTATGTATTTTAGGACATTAATGAGGGAAAAAAACCAAAAACAAAAAATAATTTGATGTTCCTCTTTCATGTCCAAGATTCCTAAATTATCCACCACAGAGTATGGTTTAGCTGGCTTTGTCTAGTTTTTCTGCTCAAACCACGGGCTGGCCACTACCGAGACACTATGAGGGCAGAAATTCTAGAAAAATACAAATCCTCTAGGTTGGATAAGCCAATGTCTCCCTAGAAAGGCACAGACGTATCGTTTCTCTTCCCTCCTTTTGTCTATCCTTCCAACCAAATGTCACCATTTCTAGAGAGAAATGTGTACACTTGGAGTTTGGGGATAAGCACTATGGAAAATGGATCTCTAAGTAAAGGGACAGGCTTGGTGCATCAAGACCAGGCTTCCTTCACCACCATAAGAAAGAAAGGGTTAGAGTTCTGCCAGCCTTAGAATTCTGCTAAAGAATTTTTGCAAAGGAATAACTATGCTGTCCCCACTTTCCTCCTCATCTCCCAGCTTATTCTGCCTCTATTATTAGCATTTTGTCATCAGCTTCACTCACTCAAAGTTCCAGTTCAGTGTCATGTCTAGGCTTAGATACCACCGATTTCCTTAGGGAACGAGAAGTGTATTAGGACATCTCTTGAATTGTTCCCACATTAGGACAAATTTCCTGAGCTAGTTGCTACTCCTGGCAGTAGTACTATTGTGTTATTGGAAACTGTGGGGTCCTTGAACTACATTTCCCATGAGCCCACTGCTTTCCTGTCATTATGTGATGACGTAAACAGTTACGTGATGATGTAGACAGGAGGATAAAACTGAGTGGCTGGATTTGCTCTTTCTCTTTTGCTCCTCATCCAGCAGCATAGTGGCAGCAGGTAATGGTGGGCCTTTTAAACTTACGAAGCCAGAATGGTACGTGGCTTCATTTTCTATTGACTACTAATAAATCTTATAAAACCCATAATATTTCTAAAGCTATCTTTTTATATTCATTTTATTTCTTATACTATGTCATGCTTGGGTATTCATTCTATTCTTGCTTCCATCTTCCAATTATACCTACATATATACACATACAAACATGCATGCACATATGGATATATGCATTATGTATATCCAACACAGAGATATTGATACTATATAGATACATAAATGTATGCATATACATACACTTATATATATTACTGACATGTATTATGTACATATGTATTTAGGTAAATTCACTTCCTGTAATTCATACTAGTTTCTTCAAAAGTTTCTTATTTTCTTCTTTGGGTGATTTACCAAACTGTAGCCATCATCTTTGGATCTGCTGCAGCTGAATGGTATAATTCAAGTGGGAGTAGCCAATCGACCTTTCAATCCAATGTCATGATAAAATTATACAAGTAGCATCCTTGCCTAATATGCGTATTGACCTAGACTGTGTCAAAGTCTTGGAAACACTGACATAATAATGGTTCTAAAAAAATCCTAGAAGAAAATTACCTTCTATCAGTTTAGCACTTACAATATTCCTCAAGGCATTTCCAGATGCATCCCCTTTAAAACTCACAGTTACCCAGATGGTTAGGTAAGATAGAATTTTTCCTATTTAGCATATGAAGCAACTAAACTTCAAGAGAGATCAGGTGATTTGCACAAGATCACAGCTAATAAGAGATTTAACAGGAACTAGAACTTAGATATTCTGACTCCAAATCTGGAAATTTCCCATTCCATAGCATTTCAATACAAAGGGCAACTCATTTTCAATGAATCTAGGTTGCAGTCACCTTGAAAACAATGCATGACTTCTGCGCTAGTGTCAATCTGCTTTAGTAGTTTATAAAATACATGTTGAAATCCATACCTATACAGACTGGCGGGCTGGGCTGCCAGAAATAACGATTTTCCACCTGAATGCAGGTTATTCTTTCCTCTCCTTGTAGCTCATATCCTGGGTCACACTGAAAAACGACTGTGTCCCCAGGTTCTCTCCCATCTCCATTTCGAGTTCCATTCATGGGGACACCTGGATCACGACAAGCAGTGGCCACAGAACCTACCAGGAGAAAAATAGAGACGCTTTTATTTTCATACCACCTTAAATATTCTGAACAAAAATTGCTAATGCAAGTTCAGAATCCTCTATAGTTCTCTGCCCTTTTGGGAAATTAACTTAAAAATCTGTGGGTCAATTAAAGTGCTTGTTTGATACCATCATTATTTTTATTTGCCATCTGCTTTAATTACTCAGTTCAGTAGTATGGCTACAGAAAATGCATAATATTTCAGTGACTAGAGTAATAGGTAAATTCAAGATAATTACGGGAGAGGAAAGGAATATGTGAAAACAGGAGATGTTTTTAATTTTCCATAAAAATCATGTGGCATGTTCATAAGTATAGCCAACTCTCAGTTATGTAGGTTAATGGTAGAAAGCATTTGTTGAATATCAAATATCTACATTACATGTTTCAATTAGGTGTCAAAAGTGTTATTAAATTTTCCATTTAGGTTAACATTCAGTTGTATTAGCAGGAATAAACATCAACATGTGTGCTAATTATTTTTAAAACTATGCACTACAGTGAAGGACAAGTTATTGAATGGAGAAAAAGATGTAATAGAGACATAGGGCAGGAAAGTGTTAAAACAGCTCAGGATGATAGAATATCTGACCAAGAGAATGAATGTGCATTTATTTACACATGCATTACTGTGTTCCTAATTTTGTCTTTCTGTGTGTAAAGAACATACGTGTTAAATATTTTGATCATGTCAGGCATCATTGTAACTGGTGTTGATTATGGCATTTAAAAACATAATTTAATAGTAGCTTAAATATGAATGTTATTAAATTCTACTTTTATATTATCTCCACAAATTTGAACTCTGACACTTAATTGTGGCATAGAGATGAAAGTGCAGTCTCAAATGCTAACAGAAGGAAAATGTAAGAGATTATAACACTTTGGACAAGCTTCCTCTAACACTCTTTTCTCCTTTATTGATAGTATGACTACTAAAATTAGATCCTAACATAATCATCTTTGATGTGGCACATAAGGAAAAATAAGTGGTAGCGCAAAAAAAACAAACAAAAAAGAAATAGGAAAAAGTTAAAGAAGACCTACTGTATAAACAGAATTATCTCCTAGAAACAGCAACTTTAAAAACATTTATTTTATTCTCTTTTTTAATGAACTCTTTTTTAATGAAATGAGGATTTGCATAAACATAGTAGCATAGGAAAAGATGAATGTATATGAAACTATTCATCTAAATTATATATAACTTACTTTACATTGTAAGTACATAAGTAATAGATATTTAACTTTCAAAGCTATCTCACTTGTCTGTTTCTCCCATTCAAAAATAAATTTTAAGATAAAATTTAAATAAAATTTTAAAATATATTTTACATTTTGCCCCACCCCAGCCCTACTATTGCACTGAAAAAAGTGGAAAAACATGAAAAAGAAAATCTTCATCATAAAGGTACGTATTGTACAAAAATAAATTTCCACACTGGCCACCCCAAAAATGTCTTTTTCTGAATTTTAATATACATTACATCTCCTTAGTGTTTTATATTATCTTTATTTTTACTGGACTTAAGATATATCATTGCTTTGATCAGTTACAAAGTTTTTCAAAGCTGAAACAACACAATTTTGAGAATATTGAAGAATCACAGTATATAATGTATGAATTCATAGAGGGGAGAGATTAGAGAAAAATAGTTAAAGCTCTTAGTACATCAGGTCTGAGAATGGACAATCATCCCTCATATAACTAAGGTTAACTAAGACCTAATCAAATTTGCTTGGATTGAACATAAATTTTGTTTTGATGATCTCTATAGTAATTCTGTGCTATACTATTATAATTAATATCTCATTACTAGAATTGTGAACTCATACTAAGTAATTAATTAATTTGAGGTCAATCCTACTTCCTATTAATACTCTTATTTTTCTAAGTTAAAAGTATTTAAAAAGCCAAAGATGATATGTTAAAAATGAAAGCAATACTAGAAATATGCACAAATAAATATATAAAACATTTTAATAAAATATATTTATGAACAGCCTAAGTCATTTCAAATCCTTACTATAACAGCTGACTTTTCTTCACTTGTCTTGAAGCTGGATTTTATTGCATCCAATTTACTCCAGATAATGACTGAAATTGCTCAGGGAACTTCTCAATATTCCCATTCAGAATCAGTAATCATAGGAATCAGTCTTAACCAAATGTATAGTAGTTACTAATTCTTCATAGGTTTTTCATAAAAATGTTTTAGAAATTTTCTCTATGTTACCACAGTGAAAATAGTCCTAATAAGTAAGAAGATTATCCTCATTTCCTTCCTATACTCTCCACAGATTTTTTTGTATAGATTGTAGATCAAACACACTCCCTTCTCCCTGACTCTACAGGGAGAAACACTCAATATTAGTAAGCCCATTGGATAGAATGCCAGATCTAGAGGCAGAAAGAAATGAATTCAAAATTGATCTCAGCATTTACTATTTATTTGACTCTAGGCACTTAACCTCGGTTTGTGTTTCCTTATCTGTAAATTTGGCATAATAATAGCACCTATTTTTCAGGGTTTTTGTAAGGGTCAAATGAGACAATAATTGTAAAGCACTTACTTAACCTGGTGCTTGGCACATAGTAGTTGCTATTTAAATATCAACTATTATTATTATATTTTGCTATTTGTACAATTAAATCTGTCAAATGCCAAAAATTCAAACTTATTTGATCAACATTTCATCTCTCTTTTATATCTGATTCTTAACAGTGACCGTAGGGATGAAGACATTCAAAATGGGGTACACTGGAATTGTCCCCTCCCAAAATACTATTGATAAAACAGTAGTCACTGTAATAAGGCATGGCTAGTTTCTCTTATTTATAAAAAATTAAGAAGAATAAACTGTATGAACAATAAAGAAAGACATACTTGATGAAAATATGAAAAGAGGACAGTTAGATTGCTATAATTTATATTCTATAATGGAACACATTTTACATTCACAAAATTGATTAAAAGATGTAGAGAATAGAAGTTCCCACAGTGCCCATGTTTATTGGCTATAAGAATGAACACACCACCAAACTCATTTGTTTTCATAAAACACAATGCTCCCTTAATGGTTTTTAACCAAGAGTCAAAGGAAGGGGAGGAAACCAGTGTGAAGTCATGGAGATGGGAGATGGCATATCATATGTGAGGAACAGCAAATGGGCCAAGAATATGATTATATAGAAGTAAATGATGTATATGGAGACTGGAGGGATAGAGATGGGCCAGGTTGTGAAGATCTTTATATACTAGTTAGTTGATTCCCAAGCACACTTTAAACTCTTTCAGGATTCCTTGAAAAATATAAACTATTCAATGATTACTGATTATTAATTAAAAGTAAGGGAAAATAGACATCTTTGCCAAATTTGTTTGCTACCATCAGAGATGATGTCCATTCCAGAATCTTAAAGAGATTAAACAGAGCTATTTTATTTCTAATGAAGTCATCTAGATGCTTCTGTTTACAAGTAATATTGATAATATCTGCCTAAAGACCATTATGGAGCCTCATGAATAAGATGTATACTCATGTCAACAATATTTGGATTAAAATTTCCACTGAAAAAAAAAGTTAGCAATGATTTTTGTCCAGGCTATGATATATACTTGCATGGAGATTCTATAAAATTTAATTCAATTAGATCTATCATTAGTCTATCTATCTATCTATCTATCTATCTATCTATCTATCTATCTATCTTCTATCTCTCATGAAAATTCAGGTTTCTTTATTTAAGGAAATTTTATAGGAACTGTGACATATCTTGATAACATAGTAGCTTGCTTAAACAGTCTCTTATGTTCAAATTTTATGTTGGGTCTATCCTTTATTTTCTGAAATGAGAGAATACCTGGGAAACAGAAGACTGTGCTATTCTATTATGCAAAGGTTTGTCATTAGGGTTTCTTGTTGATTAATAGCATTTTTCAAATGTGAAGCATACTTATTAGTGTAAATTAAGTATAGAGAAAAGACTAGAAAACCATTTTGCCTTAAGCTTATAATATATGTTTTTCAAGTGAAAGTCAACCTCAAATATCTATAAAAAAGTTTTACTTGGAGCAACTTAAAAAAAAACAGATGACATTTATGGCTGCATTGAATAGGATGAAGAAAGAGGATTTGCTCTATCTCCTTAATTTATATTAACTAAGAAACTAGAACAAGGCAGAAATAACTAAAATAAATATGCACTCAAACAAGGTTAACAAAAGGTTAATTAGTCAAGAAACACTTATTAAGTGCCTATTATAAGCTAGATATTGAGCTAAACATGGGTACAAAGAAAGGTAAAAACATAGTCTCGGATCTCAAGGTGCTCACAGTCTAGTAAAGGAAGATAATATATATATATATATATATATATATAAAGAAGTTGAAAATGGGGGAAAGGGTACCTGTGGCCAGGTGGGAAATGATGAAGTGTCTGTTCCAGGCCCTTAAATAGAAGATTTAGATGGAGTTCAATGAGGGGAGATATGAGTTTCAGAGTTCATGTGATCTTGCAGGAAGATGAGTTTCTGGAGATAATAATGAGGTCCAGGTGAACTAAGATGTATATTTTGCTATAGAATGTTAAGAAAAGAAGGGATAACCTCTCCAAATAATTAACCAATTCAGAATTTAGAAGTGCAATAATAGAAAAATGGCAGGATCTAGTCAAAGCTTTTTTGTTGTTGTTGTTGTTTTGCCTCTTGGAATTGCTAGGGTTCAAAAAGTATACTTAATTAATAAACATTTCTTAAGTATTTATTATATGCCAAGCATTGGGAATATAAAGAAAGGCGAAAACAAAACAAAACAAATCAACAACAAAACAACATTGTCCCAATCTTCATGAAACTCACATTTTAGTGGAAAAGCCAATATGTATACAATTATGCATATATGAGATATGTTCAGCTTACATGAAAAGTAATTTCAGAGGGAAGGCACTGAGGTGGTGAGAGCTGTCAGAAGGGGGACTAGGAAAGTCCTCTCTCTGTAGAAGGTGGGATTTTAGCTGAGTCTTGAAGAAAGTCATGGAAACCAGAAGGCATGAGTAAAGAGTTGGACCATTCAAGTCGCGATGGATAGCCAATGAAAAGGCATGGCCTTGGGGATGGGGAGTTGAGGAAGAGCAACAAGTCAGATGTCACTGGATCATAGGGTCTGTGTGGGAAGGTAGGGGGAGTGTAAGACTTGAAATATAGGAAGGGACATGGTTGTGAGTGCTAAACAAAAGATTTTATTTTTAATGCTGGAGGTAATCAGGAAGAAAACTAGTGTTTATGGAACTGGGGGTACAGGTTGTAGGTGACTTAGTCAAACCTATACTTTAGAAAAATTATATGGCAGCTGGAAGGGTTTGGGAGGCAGGGAGAGATTAGAAGCAAAGAGATCCACTAACTGGAAAGTCATTTCAATAATCCCGTCATGTGTTGATGAGAACTTGCACCAGGATGGTGGCTATGTGACTGGTGGAATGTAGAGATAGAGATTAGATATAAGCACACACATAAAGCATATATGTATACATGCACAAATGTGCATATAAAATACACACTTTATAAATGTGTGTTTAGAAGTACATAGATGCATATATTTATTTCTGTGTTTGCATTTGTATGTTGCGAAGATAGAAATGAGACTTGGCAACAGATTAGATGTATGGAATCTAACACATAGAATTTGGGGAGATTTTAAAAAATTAAATGGAGTTCAAAATGTATGCAAAAGAAGGAAGGATAAAAAAAATTTATTAAAGACTTTGCCTAGCACTTTACAGCTATTATCTAATTTTATTCTCATGAAAAATATGATAGGTGATACTATTATTATTTTCTGTTCAAAGACGAGGAAACTGAGACAGACAGAAATTGAGTGCCTTGCCTTGAGTCATAGAAAATAAGTGCCTGAGACAGGATTTGAACTCATTTTTCCTGACTCTGCCTCTAGGACTCTATCCACTGTACACTTAATTGCCATTTTTGTTTTTATCACAAATGACAAGTGGGACTTTAAATAAATATCAAGGATATGTTCATAGGGGAGTGGAGTTCAATTATGTGTGGTTGTACTAAGAAGCTATTGCAAGGTCCGTGCAGCAGCTCTGAAAGCCAGGCCAGCAAGCTGGCTGTGCTCCTACAGCACATCTGGTGGCAAGGCAGGCGTCTTACACTTCTGCTCTACAACGACTTGGGCCTTCCTTAGCAGCCAAATAGCGTGTGAGTCACCCTTGAATAGTAAGAGCTTGCTGTCACTCTGGGAGATTGTAGCACAGTGATCATTGTCTCTGATATGGATGTCTCAGTCAGCAGCAACACAGTCAGTGGGTGGACGTGGGAGGAATCCTAGCCAAAGACTCTGCCAATAGAGGCTACAAAGCTCAGTGTTCTCCCTGCTAATGATAAATTTGTGTAGAAGAATATTGCCAGTTATTGCCTTGGACTTGAATTTCCCCTGTCTTGATTACGGTTAGAAAGAGGCTGAAGTTAAAAGCGCCAGTGATTGGTGGTGCCTTCAACAGTAATAAGACAGTTTGGATGAAAGGAGGAATGTTTTTTTTTTTTTGTGTGTGGGGGGGGGATTAAGAATAAGGGAAACACAATGGAGATGTTGAGTTAGAGAAGCCTTTGCATCATCCAGTTTGAGATGCCCCAGAGGTAATGTGGTCTCAGGAGAACGACCAGGGCTGGATATATAGATCTGAAAATCATTTGCATTAGATAAGGGAACCTATAGGACCTAATAAGGTTACCAACTGAGAAAAGAGGAGTGCTCAGGAGAGATCCTGGGTACATCCATTTCAGCAAAGGAGATGGAGAAGTAGTCAGCCAAGTGGAAGGAAAATCCAAAAAAGAGCAATGTCACAATGAATTTCTCATTTGCAAAATGGGAATAAGAACACAAACTATTTTTCTCAAAAGGCTGTTGTGAGAAATCCAAGGCTCAAAGAAGTTAAGTGGCATCTACTTTCCCAGAAATGTTAGGAATCAGAACTAGAAATAGAAACTACGTTTTCTGACTTTAAGTATAGAGTTCTTTTCAATGTGTCCATTGAGAGCTTCCTAACTTTTACCCCTCCATACCCCAAAGCCTATGTCTTACAATATTTTCTTGCTTGGTGCTCCAATCTCAACTAATGAGGTATACTGGGCTTTCTATATGCCAGTGCTAACTCTTCTCCCTGTTCTCTTGGTCCTATCCCATCCTGTCTTTTTTGAGAACCTTTCTCTATCATTCTTTCATCTAACTATTGAATCCTTTCCCTTAGTCTAAAATCATGCTCAGTCCATTCCATGCCAAGAAAACACGAGTGTAGCAAAACAAACCAATAAAGAAAAAACTTTCCTTTGAATCTGCTACCTTCTCAAGTAATACTTCTATGTCATAATTCCTTTTCACTATGAAGCTTCTAGAAATAGTAGTATTTTTTCCCTTTTTTTCTGGTTACCTCCACTTCCCTTTCCAGCCACTTAATGTTTTCAACTCCTTACAGCAAGGATTTCCTTAGCACCATTTTACTGATAAATACCCTTTCCCATGTAAGTAAAGACCTTTGAATTGCCAGATACAGAGAGCATTTCTTAAGACTCCTCTGCTCTAACCTTCCTGCAGCATTTGACTTCAGAGGCAATTATGGCATTTCCGTATGAACTGAGAGTGACTGTTTTATGGCATTCATTACATTCTTTTTGATGTTAGGTAAATAATTTGATTCTAGTAGAGATAGCTAACTCCCTCTCAACTTTTCATTTTCTAATTCTTCAAAATTAAAGTTGGAGTTTCAAATCATTGTCCAAATATAGTTTCTCTTTGTGTACTCTTATGTATCTATATTATTTTTTTCAGTTCTTCTACTGTGTGTTTTTTATCTCCTTTGTTAAGAGAATCTTAAAGCTACTTATATCTGACACTGGGCAGGAAAAACTCCTTTTTTATTGGATGTTTCATTCACTCATTCACCTTTACATCATTCCTTATTAAAAATGTGTAATGTAAGCACAATTTCTTAAAGAAATAAAGTCCCTTGTAACTTTGTTATGTCACCTTCAATGCAGTCATAGAAAGGGAAATTCTACAAAGTATGAGAATTTGTACCACAAATATATATGTTGCCATTGTCTTATGACGTTCATCATGAGACTGCAAAAAAGACATTTCATTGTAGCTGTTGTTATGCAACTGGGCAATAAAAATTAACATTTAATTTGTCAAGAGATCTGTTACTGATCCCAGGTACAAAATGATGAATTTTCTTATATCTCAAGCACCATTCATTCATAAACATTTTAATGGCCTCTTCACAGTACCATTATTGGAGGTAACATATAATTTTGAAGATGATAAAATAAATTTCCCAAATGTAAGATATTGTCTTTAAATGATTACACAGATTTAAATGTGTACAATGTGGAAAATGAAATAACAATGAAATCTGTGTCTAAATTTGAGATTAAAATGGATTATGTATGCAGAAGAGTCCAACAGGTTTTTTGTATTAGTTTTACCATTTATAGTAATCCTTTAAAATTCTGTAGTCTAAAGTACAAAAAAAATCTCACTATATTTAAAGTAATTTTGAAATTTTTCATTAAGGACATAGAATATCTGCTGAGCCTACATGGAAAAGAAAGATTTTGATAGGTAGTGATGAAGAAGTTGTATGATGCAAAAGTTATGTGTTTATTTTATGTATGAGAGATGACTGAACCACGGAAATACACATCAATATGATAATATAGGACCAGATAGGAAAAGAACCAGTCAATAATCTAGTTTGACTGAAATGGAGAATGAATGGGAAAAAAAGAACAGGATGAAATAAGTCCAAGAAATGAAAGTGGAGAGATACCTCCATTCACTAACCATCTATTTATAAATGTCAAGAAAGTCATAAAATAATCTGAAAAAAAGCATGCTATTATATCCAGGATTATCATGTACAGAGACAAAATAGAAGAGGGATTTTCTATAAAAGTGGAGAATCTGTAGAGTCAAGATGCTCTTGTTTATAGATAATGTTTTGCTGATTTCACAGACACCTCAGATGCTTCAGGGAGATTAACGTGATACTTGTTGTTTCCTCCAATATATATTTCTACAGGGCATGGATTATTTCCCTTTTGTCTTTGTTTCCCCAGAACCCAGGATGGTATAGCAAATGAGGGTAGTTAATTCCTCAGATGTACATTTTTCTTATTGGGAATAATATAAAAATTACTACTGCCAATAGATTCACAATACTTTTAGCAAGAAAACAGAATGTTGTTGATCTAGGACCATGATGGCAAACTTATGCCCCACATGCCACAAAGGGCATGCAGAGCCCTCTGTGGGCATGCCTTTAATTCCCTGCCAGAGTTCATTACTAGAAATCCAGAGGGACTTGTGGTGGAGCTGTTCCCCTCCCCTTCTCAATGTGCCTGAGGACATTCCTCACTTTCCCCACCCCTCTGCCCAGGAGCCCAATGGGAGTGCTTCCTCCCTCCCCTGTCTGAGGTAAGGAGTGGGGTAGGGCTCACATGCTGCATGAGGGTGCAGGACAGACCCAGCCTGTGGAGTATAGATGAATCCCGTAATGGGGTTGGAAAGGAACTGGGTTTGAGCAGAGCATAGTTCACAACATGAACTGTGAACATAGCTGAAGGGGAGCAGAGCTGGAGACTAGCAGAGAGCTGGGGCCAGCACTTAGTCTGGGGGAGGGGGTAGGATGGGAGTGGAGTCTGGTACTCTTATCTCTAAAAGGCTCGCTATCACTGATCTGAGATGTCTTGGATATCCTAAGTGTGTATTTGTGGTTTCATGTAGAAGGTGGCTCTTGAGTTGTGCCTTGAAGGAAACTAAGGATTCGAACAGACACATATGAGAAGAGAGTTCATTCCAAGCATGGAGGACTACCAGTACAAAAGCACAGAGATAGCAGATGTGTATATTTAATAGTCAGAAAGAAGCCTCATATGGCTGGACCAGAGAGTGGAGGAAGAGTTATAATGTGTATTTGAGACTAAAAATATAGTTGAGAGTTTAGTTGTGAAGAACTTTAAATCACAAGTCAAATAACCACTTTCATGTGCCAGGCATTGTATTTAGCAACGGATATACAAAGAAAGGGGAAAAGTTCACATTCTTATGGATCTCACAACCTCATGGGAGAAATCAATATGCAAGCAACTCTGTGCAAATAAGTTATATTTTGAATCAAATGGAAATGATTTCAGAAGGCACTAATACTAAAGAGGAAAAAGAAAAGGCTGCTTGGAGAAAATGAGATTTTAGTTGAGACTTGAAGAAACTCAAAGAAGCAAAGAAGTGAAAGTGAACAGGAAATGATTAATTTGGGATCCATGGGATTTGTGAATATATTTTAAGAAAGTTAAGGCAGCTAGATGGCATCGTGGATAGAGTACCTGGCCTGAAGTCAGAAAGACTCATCTTTCTGAATACAAACCTGGCCTCAGAAACTTATTAGCTAGGTGACCTTTGGCAAGTTACTTAATCCTGTTTTCTGTAGTTTCCTCATCTGCAAAATGACCTGATAAGAAAATGGCACATCACTCTAGTACCTCTGCCAAGAAAACCAAATGGGGTGATGAAGGGTGAGACACAACTGAAACAACCGAACACAATCATTTTTCAAGGAGCCCATGAAGGGGAAAAGGCATCTTTATTTTAACTAACCTTAAAACACAAATTAACATTTCCTTTGATTAAAAATATGCCAAAAACGCACTAGAACTATGATTTTGTCACCAATAGAAATGATATTTTCTTCATACATTCTACTTACAAATATCTTGAAATAGCATTTACATTCATCACTATTTTGAATGACCGAATACCTAACACTAGATACATTACTATGTCATTTTTTTTAAAAAGGTAACTATATTTCACTATGTGCATCTAATTGGTGCAGTGGATAGAGTGCTAAGCTTGGAATCATGAAAATTTGTCTTCATGAGTTCAAATCTGAACTAAAATATTTAATAGCTAAGTGACCTTGGGCTGGTCATTTAAACATATTTGCCTCAGTTTCTCATCTTTAAAAATGAGCCAGAGAAGGAAATCACAAACCACTCTTACTTTCCCCCCCAAGAAAACACCAAAACAGGCTACAAAAAAACAATATGTCAATATGCTTAGTTTTCTTTTGTAATCCTATGTGTTTTATTTTGGGCATTTTTCAAAACTTTTTTCTATAAAGTTGTCCCCTGGCTTCACCAGACTTACAAAGGACAAAGAGTATCCTTGTTGAGTACTGAGAAGTAAATGACTTGCTCAGTGTAACATGGTGTAAGGATGGGATTTTTAAAGGGGGATGGGACAAAAGGAGCTAGAGAAGGAGTGGCTGACAGTTGGTGATAGTTACTGGCAGTTGAGACCAGAGAGAATTCTGGAAAATTCTCCAGAGGAGAAAGGAGGAGCAGAGGGCTTCCAGCAGAGGTCTTAGAGAGAGGGTAGAGGTAGACAACCCAGTTCAGATACAGTCCTGAGGGCTTCCTAAGGATCTTTCTTTGGACATTGAAACCCTGATTCCCTGATCAAAGATTCCATTGCATATCACCCAGCAAGACTTCAATCATCAAGTTAGCTAAGTGTTTGGATTCCATTTTGAGAGCGATCTCTTAGTCTCCTTCTCCCATTATCCAACCTTGCTGAGAGACCCTTTCCGGTCTAACTTACAATTATAAAAAAGGATAGGAACAGAGAAATAGAAATAGAAGGAGAAGGGGTGAGGGAAGAAGCTTAAGAAGTGGGAACCATTGGGTTTCCCACCTAAGTGATGGACCTCATAGAAATTGAGAAGAGGGCACCCCCAAATCCCTCTGCCCTTCACCCCTTTCCCCAACCCCTGAATTGAAAATAATAAAAGCCATTAATTAGCCAGATAGCATTCCAGAGTGCCTGAGAGACAACAAGGGAGAGGGGAACCACAGCTTAGTCTGGCTGCCTCCATCTTGGAGCCAGACCACCTGCTTGAAGTTGACTGACCTTGGGGGAGGCTTGTGTGAACCCTGCCCTCATTCAGAATCTGATTGGGGTAACACATACCTCATGTTATAGGCAAGCCTTGCCCCCAACTCCTGTGAGGCGGCAGGACCATCCAGGTCACCCAGTTTCAGAGTGACATACCCTCAAAGTCTCCCAGAGTATATTCAGTGTGAGGGGAGAACTGGAAGAAAGTCACCTCATAGACTCTCTCTGTCTCCCCTCTATCATCAACATTGGTTATTACGGCTCTCATTATTATTACAATAGTCTATGTATTTTAGCGACAGGACCTGAATATAAGTCTTATCTTTAAGGTTGGTTCTCTATCCATTAAACCAGGTATCTCTCAATAGTTAAATATAAAGAAGAAATTAAATAAGATATCTAATTATAGATGCTAAAATAATTTCTCTGTATTTTAGTTTTCATTGCAAATTAATGTGACTTCATATACAATTAAGATGCAATTAAATATCTATGAAAGAAATGTGCAATAATATTCCTTAAAAATCTATTGAGAATATCTCACCTAATTCTTAGTTGATGAACTACAAAACAAAAGAGATATTCAATCAAATTTCTTGTTAAATAATATGTAATATTATCAAGTTGAGATTTATAATATCCTACAGATAAATTAAGAAGCAGCTAGTTGGCTCAGTGGATATAGCATTGGGCCTGGAGTCAAGAAGGTCTGATTTCAGATATTTACTAGCTATGTGACCCTATGCAACTCACTTAACCACTGTTTGCCATAATCTACTGGAAAAGGAAATGGAAAACAATTCCATTATCTTTGCCAAAAAAAACAAACAAACAAAAAAAAAAAACAAAAAAAAACAATCCAGGGACAGCATGATCCACAGGGTCATAAAGAGTCAGTCAGGAGTGAATGACTGAACAACAGCAAGTGATAATTTTGTTCTTCTTCTAAATATAAAGTTGGATAGAACCCTTAACAACAATTTATAAAACACATATACATACAAATTATTTCACTTTATAGTTAAGCTTTAAAGGTTATTCTTTGAAAATGTCTGTATTTTAACTCCAGAAATAACAATTGGTGCGTGTGGAGAGTGGGGGGTAGAGGTCAGGAAATCCAAAATAATTATTATCTAGGAGAAATAAATTGAAAATGCTACATTCAATCCAATTTGTTTTAGAATATTCTCCAATAGCTATATATGCTTTGTTTGCTCAAGTATGTTCTGAACAATTGGAGATATATATACAATATATGTAGATAAATAATTGATAATAGGTAAGTAGTTGGATAGATAGAAGGGTGAATAGATACAGTATTCTTTCCTATGGCATTGGCCCTATTTCTGATTTGTGTGTTGTGGTTGGTTGAAAATGCCCTAAAAATTAGAGTATGTTCTAAAGTAAACTGGTTTGAATGCAGAATTTCAATTCACCTCTTTTGGATAATAATTGCTTTGAGACTATGAATTAGATAAAAATAAGCTTTGTTTTTTATCGGAGCTAAAATACAATCTCTAGATAATTTTAGAATTATTTGGCTTGGTTAATCAAAAAATTCCATTATAGAATAAGGTAACTGGGAGGGCCAGATAAAAAAAAATCCATGGTAGCCTCTTCATTATGAACCTTCAAGATGCTGAAACTGACTCAGAGAGAAAGAAAATGACTTGTCCAAGATCCTAGAAAAGATAAGCGCAAGAGTTCTAAACTAAAAGAAATTGAACACAAGGATACTTGTGGGACACATATTGACTTAATATTAATATGTATTATCATCTATGTTTTAAATATTATTTATTTTGTTAAATATTTTGTAAAAATATTTAATCTGGTTTTACAAAAAAACATTTAGCAATATGCCTAGGTTCCATTGGTTTGGGTCCTCTAGTCAAAGAAATAGATGATAAGGCTCAGGATATGAAAGATGATTCAACAAAATAGATTAAGAAGTAGACACAGAGGAAAGAGGCCCAAGCTGGGCAGTAGCAAAAAACAAAGAAGTTGCTATTTAGATGTGATACCTACTGAGTTCTCTCACAATAAGAGCTGCTCACTTTTCAAGTTTACTCGATTTCACGTTGTCCATAAGTGTACACACAGTCCATGAACAGTAGAATCATCTTTGTGAAAATTTTTGTACATTTTTTTGCATATTTCAACCACAAAGTATGATCCTAGGGTTAGGTGAAGCAGACAGCTTAAAGCAGGTAATTTTTAGGGCAGTTTTCCTATCCCTTTTCTCACACCAGGAGGTAAGCAGTGCAGTCCTTAAAAAAGGCTGCTTTTTTACATACCCAGGGAGCTGCCAAATACCACTGCTGCTTTCAGTGAGAAGATGACCATATGCGCTGGAACACCTGTGTGCAGGGTTATAGCTCCCAGCATATCTGCATCTGCTGCTTTGTCACTTGCCTATCATCACAGGACTTTTGAGATAGAAGTAAAATAAGAATGAGATAAAAGTAAAATGGTAAGTAAACAAAATGGTATGGATGATGTCTTTTGATTCACTCATAAATTAGATTTAAGTGACATGGAGTTGCACAAAGTTGTTAGCTCCCCTCTCTTCAGAGTCATCAAAGTCCATTGACAAAGCAAAAGTCGAGACCACTGGTATGACTTGAGATGCAATGGATGACTCTCTTTCAATGTCTAATCAAGCTCTAAGTGCTCCACAGTATTTGCTTTAGCTGCCTTCACTGACATTGGAACAGTCTCCTCTGCCCATTCCACAGGGGGAAGTCTTCACTTCCTTGAGGTAGACATTTCCCTAATTTATCATTGGGCTAGAGACTTATCAGTTACCTTCAATCTGATTTAGCCCACCTACTGAAAGAGTTTACCAGGGTGGGGCTACTGCATATGCTACAGCTTCTTGGAGCCACAGGTGAGAGCTAGGTGGCAGGTGGACACCCAAGGAAGAACACTGCACTGAGTAAAAAAGATTTAGCAAGCCCTCACAGCAGAGGTAGCAGACTTTTCTGAACAATGTGGAAAGCACTAAAAAGAAAACTCCTATCTCACTCGGATCTTTCTAAAGCTTTCTTGAAACAAAAGCAACCCATTTCCCCTACCTGAAATTAACTAACTCCCTGGCCACTCTGAATCTCCTCTGATTCAAAGTTGTAGTTTTTTTTTTTTTTTTTTCCTAGGTGCAGGATTGGTCCTTATAGAGACCAAGTCTATGCCCCAAAGTAGAAGGGGGCGGCCCCTCCCTAGCATAGGATTGGTCCATTTCAAGACCAATCCCACACTAGGAAGTAGGGGCATGGTCCCTCTCCAACACAGGATTGGTCCATTCAGACCAATCCCACACCAAGAATTAGGAAGGAGGGACCCCTAGGGCATGCTGGGAAATGCATTCCCCCAGCCAGGATCCATTTTAAAACCCACAACACTGTTCGCTTTGCCATACCGCCTTGAATCTTCCCTATCTCACCTGATCTCACCTGATCTCAGAAGGTAAGCAGGATGGGCCTGTTAATATTTGGATGGAAGGCCGTCAGGGAATACCTGGTGCTGTATGTTGTAGGCTTATGGAGACATACCTGCCTACACATATACACGTATGCACACAGTGTAGGGAACAGAGAACTGATCTGATAATCTGGAAGACCAGGGTTCCTACCATTATCTCTGAAGCACAAAGCAATGGGATAACTTTTAAGTACTACAGGCAACCTCCTAAGATTTAAATTTGCAGTACGATTGTCAGGCGACAGTGGGAGTTTCCTCATAGCAAGTTACCTACAATAATAAAATAATATATCTGCATACACACACACACATAGCCATAATATCAACAAAATTTAAGATAAACACAGACTTAGAAAATCACATATGGAGCAACAATATAAAATGTAGAGAATGTTCGATTTGAACTTAAGAAGACTTGATTTGAATCCTACTGATGGCATTTACTAGCTGTATAAGGGGAACTCACAAACTCTTTAAGATTTAGTAAAAGCTTTAATATCATAAGCTTCTTAAGCATCTGGATCCCAGGCAAAAAGTAATGTATTTATTGCATTCCTCATGGCTAGCAAATTCCAATCCCTTATACTTTCACTCTCTAATATGTTCATAAGTATAAATGCACATATATAAAAGTAATATATTTCTAAGCTTATATACTTCTCCACACATATATATTTACATATATATGTTCTTCCACTAAGTTATTTTTGTGCCTGACTAATGTAGGATTGATCATGCATTCTCAAAAGCAATACAAGTGAAAAGTGAGGTCTGAAAGAGCGATGGATCATAACAATCTCAAAAGACTTTTAACTATAAGTTTGTAGTCTACAACCAATCTAAATTTAGGTAAGCCTTTCAAAAGAAGGATGAGCACTAAGTAAGGGGTAGAAATGGGAATAGAAATACACAAAGATAGTCTTAATGTGTAGAGATTACAATCTATGTTGGTGGAGAGAGTAATCAAACTAATTTAAAAAAAAGATTTTCAAAGAAAATAAATAAATAAATACATTTTAATTATGTCTATTTAAGTATATACCTAGCTTTTAATGAGGAAAGGCTCTGGAAGAGCATACATTAAAAAAATAAGGATAGGTTCAAGTCAACTCTTTAGATTTACAAGGTTTCACATTTGTCCCTTCCACATTTGTACTTTTATGCTTGAATATTTTATAAGAAATGTCACTGTATTTTAGATTGTGCAATAAATTTGCATGTAAAGGGAAACCAGTCTGAGGAACTGCAATACTCTACCTGGAAAGAAGATTCAATTCATAGTCAAATAATTTAGCAAGTATTTGAAATGCAGAAGACAAGTCAGAAGTGTATTTCACTCTGGAGGATTTTGCCCTTGATAGAACCCTTGCTTTGTAGAGTATCCATCAATCTTTTCAAAAATGTTCAACATCATTAGTAGGCCTGAACTCTGGCAGCTACTCAGAAACATTGGCTGTGTATAAAAGTTCATTATGATTCCACAGATACTACATAATGATATGGTAAGTTAGGCTAAAGTAAATGACAGCATGTCAGAAGCACTACCCATCATCAGAGGAGTGAAACAAGGCTGCTCAATAAGTGCAGATTTATCCATCTACTTTCCCCAGTTCTGTTCATGGGGTGAATAAGAAACCAATAAGCTAATATTAGAATACATGTCCTAAACCTAGGAAAAAATTTGTCCAGATCAAAAAATCCTTGAGACAGTCATGTAATAACTGTTAAATTCCATTTTCTGTGCATATAGATGTGCTCCTAATTAGAGGCAGGGCATGTCAGAAACTTTCTGCAGTCAATGTAATGCTATCCTTACATAAAAAATAAAGCTGAAAAAGAACAAGATCACAGAGGATCATAGAAAATAGATTTAGAGCTTTGAGGAATCTCAAGGTAATCCTTTCCCCACATTTTCTAGATAAGGAAACCAGTTGAGAGGTTAAGTCATTTTCCAGTGTCACACAGGTAAGAAGCATCAGAGATAGGAATTATAAGATTATAAATTTAAAGCTGAAAGTGGCCTTAGAGGTTGAATCCAACACTCTCATTTTATATATGAGGAAACTTAGGAAAGAGAGGGTTGAATTGACTTGGTCAGGGTGAAAGAGCCAGAAAGTATATGAAGCAAGATTTGAATCCAGTTCATTCTAAGTTCTATTACACTGTCCTATCTCATAAGTCAGATAGGCTCCTTATGTTCTCTTAATCCAAAGCCAACATTCTTTTTCCTTCATATAATTAATTCTGTTAGTTGAAAATCCTGACAGAAAATTAATAATAAAAATGAAATTCTGATATTTTTCTGTACCTGATCCATTGAGCAACAAAAAAAAAAAGTAAATGTTAAAAAGGAGCATATTATAACAAGGAGTCACTACCAGGGTAACTAACAAAACAAAATATTGTGGGGCATCTGGGTAGCTCAATGGATTGAGAATAAGGCCTACAGACCAGAGGTCCTAGGTTCAAATCTAGCCTCAGACACTTCCCAGCTGTGTGACCCTGGGCAAGTCATTTAATCCCGTTGCCTAGCCCTTACCACTCTTCTGCCTTAGAGCCAATACACAGTATTAACTCCAAAACAGAAGGTAAGGTTTAAAAAAATTTTTTTTAAACATTGGTATGTCTTTCAGACCAAATAAAAAAATTAATCACATATATAGTTTATAGTATCAACCTATCATGAAGGAAAAATATTTTTCTTTATTAGTTTAATTAAAACTATCCATGTGACAATATATTAAATAGAGTAATATTATATAGTGCTATGGGGTAAAAAGTCATGGACCATGTCTTTGGTGAGGGAGGGCGATCTGCCTGGAGTTGGAAGTAACCTATGGTATGGCCAGGAAGCGAAAGTCAAAAGATGAGAGGGAAGAAAGGCAGGCAAGGGAAGAGTCTCCCTCCATGTCATGGCCTTCCTGGCAGTCTGCTCCACTGTTCCACCAGCAATAAAGTAGGGAAATGGGGAATTTTTATAGCCCTATACAATCCAATCAATGGGTAATCCACATTGGAATGCAATTAGAGGACAATATCATAGGTTGTACCAATTATTCATTAGTAAGAAAGGAAAAGAGGTTGTAGGAAGAATCAAAACCCTAGTTGAGTTCTTCTCAAGCACTAAAGCCATTTATGGAATAAAATCCATAGCTACAATGGAAACTGGTAATTGGCATCTTTGAGTCTTAATGCCAAAACTGTTTTATACATTACAGTATGTCTACAGACCAATAAAAAGCTGCTTGGTTCTTGGAGAAACTATGAATGTACAGTCTGTGTGTTAGTTATATTTATATAATTGAACTTTTCTTTTTGCCTCTGCTTTTTCTGAGGAAAGCACTATATATTGTTAACCAAAGCTTATGTCTCATTAAGCTGTGATAGCAAGCCTTGAATGAAATGCAATAAGAAAGAAGGGCATAGTTTTCTCAGTAGTCAATCCAAGAGTATTGGAGGCATTTAATAAATGACTTTTGAATTGCATTTAATCAAATCACTTCACCCAAATTAAAATTTTAGGTCAACAAAATAATCAGTGAGGCGAAAAAACAAGTAGAAATATGGGATAAAGGTAATCAGATCTCCAGAGAACTTAGCATTTTTTCACATCAAGACTTTAAAATGACAAGGGGTAAAGTAGGGGACTGACATTGTTTCTTCCATATTATTTAAGAGGGATATTCAAATAGCTATCACAAAAGCTTTGTGTTTAAAATAAGTGAGATAACTCATCAGGCAAGAACAGGAAACTTTGAAATATTAAAGAATATAGAGTAAGTACTTTCAAAAAGAAAACACAAGCAACAGAGCAACATGGAATGAAGCTATGAGATCTATACAAATAAGGCAGCATGATATTGTGGAAAGAATGATGAATTATGCATGAGAAAATCCATGATCGACTTCTATCTGAGTAACCTTACCCAAGTTAATTATATTCATTTGTCCTCAGTTTCTTAATGTATAGAATGAGGGAATGGGGATTATTTTATTTTTATAATAACTTTGGGAACTATTAATATTATTATTATAACCATTTTATAAAAGAAGAAACTGAGGCAGCTAGTGGTTAAATGGCTTGCTGAATTTGAACTCAACTATTCCTGACAATAGATCAATGATTATAACCATTATATTACTAGCTTAAAAAAAACCCAGCCTTATAAATGATGATAATGAAATTAAATGTCTATCCATATAGTATTCATGAGTGTTTTGATAATGATATATAAGTAACATCATTCCTATAGAATTTTAGTACGTGTCCTACCTACTCATTCTCTGTACATGTTGAAATATTTTCTTAAATATGATACCAATTTCATCTCATTCATTTTGGTGCCATAGGTTTTATGACTATAATATAGCTCTTTGAGAATAAAACCTTTTCCTCAAATACTTTATTTTTGCCAATTAGAAATATGTTTTTAAACATCTGTTTGTTTTTTTGAAAATTTAGAGTTCCATGTCCTCTCCTACACTTCCTCGCAACCACTCACTGAGAAGGGAAGAAATTTGATATAGGTTATAAATGTGTAGTCATGTAAAACACCTTTCTATATTTGTCATGTTTTGAAAGAAAACAAAGACAAAAAAGAGAAAAAAGGGAAAAATGTATGCTTTAATTTGTATCCATATTCTATCAGTTCTTTCTCTGTAAGCAGACAGCATTTTTCTTAGATAATTGTATTATTGAATATATCAAGGTCATTCACAGTTGGTCATCTTTACAATATTGTTGTTCCTGTGTAGAATGTTCTCCTACTTCTGCTCACTTCACTTTCCATTAGTTCATTTAAGTCTTTCCACTTTTTTCCCAGAGCATCCTGCTCATCATTTCTTATAGAACAATAATATTGTATCACAAATGTATATCAAAACTTCTTCAGTCATCTTCCAATTGATGGATTCCAAATTTTGCCACCACAAAAATGGCTATCAATATTTTTTGTACAAATAGGCCCTTTCCCTTATTAAAAATTCTCTTTGGGATACTGACCTAGTAGAGGTATTGTTGGGCCAAAGAATATATACAGTTTTATACCCTTTAGGCCCTACTTCAAAATTGTTCTCCAAAATGGTTGGGTCAGTTCATAACTCCATCAATAGTACAATTGAGTCATGATTTTCTCACATCCACCCCCAACATTTGTCATTTTCTGTTTCTGTTAGAATATTTTTTTCAAAGGAAGAAAACTGGTAAAGGGGGGAGAGGGAAGTAGTCATATATATTAAGATGATAAGCCTATATGAAAAAGTCCAAAAATCAAAGGATGAAAATGTGCTAGAGACCAATTTTGCACACACTAACAGAAATTTTATCATTACTCTAGTATTATAGGCAGAAAGAGGAAATAGATGAATTACTGTAACAGTTCACAGTCCTTGCATTGGCATGATATAGTGGTGACAGAGTACTTCAATCATCCAGACATCTAAAGAAACATCCTTTCTTCTCTAAAGCAGCACAGTTAATATTTTTTAGTTTGGCTGGCTTCAAGGATAATTTTATCCTTTAAAAGGTGGATGAAGCAATGAATGTGATGGTCATTGTGGCCCTGATTCTGACAAAGAAGAACTGGTTGCTGAAGTACAAATGACAGGGACAGTGGGGGGGAATGCCAACTTCATATATTTCTGATAGAAGAGAAGTTAGGGATATTCTAAAACATACAAAATTTGAGGAAAGCTGATTTTAAAAGTTTCAAATAAAATTCTATATGAGAAGTCATCACAGAAGAGATGAATAAACTCTCAAAAATGAAATGCTAGACATAGAAACAACTCTGATAAAGGTGCACTGTCTAAAGAGAACAGTGTGACTACAAAGAAAATTTAGTGAATGAACCATACAATAAGGATCTATTAAAATGCTATACTCTTTCAGGCCTCATGCTAAGTCATAGGGATAAAAAGATAAAATAAAACCGTCTTTGTTTTCAAGGAATATACGTTTTATTAGAAAAGGAAGGAATATATTTATATGTATAAATATACAAATAAATGCCATATAACTGTCATTTGGGAAGAAAGGCAGTTTAACTATAATTCTAGAGAGACAATTGTAATGTGCATGAAGAGAAATTGAGCATAGAGATTACAAAGGACTAGAAGGACTCAAAATAGTGAGTCATCTCTTCTCTTATAAAAGATGCTTTATGAATAAAACTCTTGAGAAGACTTTGCCATCTTAAGAGAGGAGAATTGTTGAATTATGATCTCTAGTAAAGTTATAGTTGGCTGAAGTGACTTTGGCTGTGCAATTTCTCACTGAGTAAGGTTATTGAAATATTTGAATGCCTTTGCTTTATTTTTTACATTATTATTTAATTATTAATTCAGTAGCTAATGTTTATTTATGTACATGAGTCAAAAAGGTTGAGATCTCTTTCTTTCTCTCTAAAGTAATTTTGGCAGGCCATTGGCAGCTAGGGAAATTAGGAAATCAGATCAGGAAGTGGTTCTGGAGCTGAACTTTGAAGGAAGCTAGGGATTCTGAGAGGCAGAACTAAGAAGGTACTACATTCTAGGCATAAGGCACAGCCTATATTGTTGTGGGGGCAGGAGGATAGTAAATTATTTTTCCAGCCTTGAGAATAGTAAGGAGGGAAGTTTGGCTAAAATATAGAATGTGTGAAGGAATGTAACATATAATTAGTTTAGTTAAACATAATGACATCCCTAATATGTGAGAGAAAGATGTTTAGATAGCAATTTGAGAAAAGATTTGAAAATTTTACTGTTTCAAGCATAGCAAGAATCAACAGTGTGATATGGTTGCTAAAAGCTAAAACTACACCAAAGCAACCTCCCGAAAAAACCTGAATGTAGTCTTTTGGTATTTTAAGAGAAATAGATAACTGGAATGTGGAAAAGATAGTCACTCTACTTTACTCTCAAAAAAAAATCTGCACTTGTGTTAAGTACTGAGCACCACATTTTAACAAATGAGAGCAACTTGAATGGTAAAAAGCCTTGAGTACAGTCTACAAAAAAACTGAATGTGGTAACTGGGGATGATTGTCCTGGAGAAGAGTACACAGTGAAATAGCATAACTTCCTTTAAGGGCTATCACTTGAAGGGGGAATGTATTTTCCCTGCCTGGCCCCTGTGTTAGTTAAAATCACCTGGGGTTCTATTTGGAAGGATTGAACCTCAATATAGTGTTTGACAAACTTCTGTGGACCTGTCGGGGTCCTTAAAACTACATTTCCCATGGTCCAACGGGTTTCATGGGTTTCCTGTTTTGGATGACATATTAAAGGTGAGGGACTATTTTAAGTAGGGGGTAGTGACTTGGAACTTCCTCTTTAGTTACCAGAGCTGGAGGAGAGAGGAAGGTAAATGGCTGAGGTGAGGTTGGAATAGGTTTTTCTTACAGGGGCGTGGTCAGTTTATCTCTATCAGCATGGCTTTTATTAAAATACTATTCTCCCTTTTGATCTCGGCCCTCATCATTTTTAATAATAACAGTTTGGCGAACCAGAAGGTCGAAATTTGAACTCTCAATCTTACAGATAGCCTAATGATAGCCATGCTTTCTTTTTGGCCTGGCTCAGCTCTTTTGAGCACTTTTTTAAAAAAGGAAAGTGGCTTTCCTTGCCATGCTTTTGCTAAAAACAACAGCACGTTTTTGCCTCAGGCGAGACTCAGCCAGCCAGTCCAGCCCAAACCACCTTGGGAGGTCAGGCCAGCCAATTCTGGCTTTTGGCTTTAAAACTAAAATGCCTGAGCCCAGCCAGTGTGTCTCTGCCACCGATCTCCTGACTCCTGACTTGATCTCCATTTCTGCCCTGCTGCAAGCCTGCTCACAATTACTAACAAAAGGTTCATTAGTTGAAGAAGTTCCCTATACCAATGAAATCATAGATCAGTCTATATTCCTATCCCTATCTCTAACCATGCATACAATGTTTGGTCTCATTTTATATAGAATATGTGTACATATATATTCATATAAATAAATAAAAGTTTCATCAATTGAACTCTAAATTGGAATTCATGTGGCTTAAGGGCAGTACTTTTAAATTAATCATTCCCTCATCATTATCATTCAAAGGAGCCTTCAAATTCCAGTAAGCAATGATCTTTTAGGAAAATCTTAATGAAAATTTTATATACAAGACCCAGAGGTCATTTCTAACCCTTAATAAATGTAGCTAACTGTTGCTTTTGTTAGACAAAGTAGATTTGGATCACATCATTTGAAAGATTTTCTTGTCTGAGATTGTAAGAGAAAGTCTAGTCTGGAGTTGTCAGTCAACTGCTATTTATTTTAAGTGTCTCTCGACTCCACCAGTGGTGCAAAGGAAGGCTGAACACTCAAGAAGCCCATAGTGTAAACAAGAAACAACATATAAACAATTATGTGCAAACAGCTACATACAGGATAAACAATTGAAGGAAGCATTAAGAGGAATGGGTTAATCTGTCAGAGAATATAAGCATCTATTAATTGTCTACTGCATGGTAGATACTGTACTGGGTTAGGCACTGGGATTACAAAAAGAGGCAAAAGACTGTCTCTACCCTCCAAGAGTTCATGATCTAATGGGATCAAGAAAGACTTCATGTAAAAAATAGGACATTAGAAGAGAACTTGAAGAAAACTAGTAAGGGAAATAGGAGGTAGAAATGAGGAGGAAGAGAGTTCCAGGAAAGGGGGAAGGCTAGTGAAGATGTTCAGAGTTAGCAGACGGAATGCTGTAAATAAGGAAGAGTAAAGAGGATAATGTCACTGATTTCAGAGACCATTATGGGAAGATGTAAGAAGTAAATAACACTTTACTTTTTTTGTTTTTTTAAGGTAAATGAATGGAGAATTTGCAGATCAGTTGGGTATTTATATGAAGATTTCAAAATAAATGAGTAATAGAAGTAAAATTAATATTACAATATATATTTTTTCCATTAAGCTTTCGGTATTTATGAAAATATCTATGAACAAGATGCACCATCTATTAACTGGATGTTTTCTCTGTTTTTCTTCATTCCTGGGATACTCTCCTTTCCTCTGCCCTGACTACTAATCTCCCTGGTTTCTTTTTAAGTCTCAATTAAAATCCCACCTTCTAGAGGAAACCTTCTCCAACCTCACTTAATTCTAGTGCCTTCTCTCTGTTAATTATTTCTTACTTATTCTATATATAGCATGCTTTGTATATATTTGTTTGCATATTGTATCCCTAGTGCTGAGCACGGTGCCTGCTAAATAGTAAGCACTTAATAAATGTTATTGATTTAAACATTTAATTTTCAGTGAAGTAGTAGGATAGGAAGCAAAGCAAATTATTGGTAATAAATTGTATTCCTTCATCAGAGAAAATATTTCATTTAAGTAGATTTTAAATGTTTTATCAAATATTATGTATGTGTACATAATTAATATAAATCTTAATTAAAATATAATTATCAAAATTTTGGATTTCTGGAACTTAAAACAAATTTTCTCTTATGCACAACATAATAAAAATTTTTAAATTAAAAAAGTTCAGAATTCTTCCACCTTCTATTTTTGGCTATGTTTTAATCACTTCAACTAAAATTACCTTTTCTCAATCATTTTTTTTTCAAAGCACATTTGGCAATAAAAAGTACATGGATCTTATTTAAATTTACTTGCTACATTTTCTTCCCTAAAATAATATTCCATTTTAGCTATGAAAGAATGAGAAAAGCAGAGGAAGATATATTCAATTCCCATTGAGAAGTTAACACATAGTAAATTGAACTATGGAAAGGATATTTATGTTACTAATGAAATAAATATATGATTCTATAGAACCAAGATGATGCTATTTCTAGATTTTTAAAATACCAGGAAATTAAAAAGGCAAATTCAAACAAATTAAAGGACTTGACACATAACAGAACATATACAAAAGAGATATGAAACTTACTTGAAAACTGAATGGCAAATCCAGATTTGCTGATGTAAAAGTCTGTGTCAAATTGTATTGTTACTATGTTTAGTGTGCTGTGGATACCTTCTGGAATGAGGGATCCACTAATTTCTTTTAGTAACATCTCATTTTCAGGTGGGCCATCCCAAACTCGTAGTATATCATGTGATGCCTCAGTATCAAAGGCAAGAAACTGTAGGCTGTGAGACAAAGATATATATGTTTCAATATTTTAAAATTACATTAAATTTTAAAGATATAAAATATATTTTACATTTCTTAATATGTTCCATGCAAATCATGATTAGTCTATCTATCTATCTATCTATCTATCTATCTATCTATCTATCTATCTATCCATTTACTATCTATGTCAGTGGTTCCCAAACTTTTTTGGCCTACCGCCCCCTTTCCAGAAAAAATATTACTTAGCGCCCCCTGTCACATACTATCGCCCCCCCCTTACAGTTATTCACTGCCCCCAAATGCACCTATGGCCATCACCGCCCCCCCCACCCCGGATTGCTGCAGTACCCACCAGGGGGCGGTGGCACCCACTTTGGGAATCACTGATCTATACAAACACATCAATTAAAAATATATAAATGAGAATATTTATTCTCAGTCAAATTTTTATCTGTAAATTCATAATTAAAACCACTACAACTAAATAACTGGTGGTTTTTATCAGCAAAGTCACCATTTATGGTTGTATAGAGAACATAATCCCTCTACAGTTTATAAGGTACCATATGTGATTTATTTTGTGAGGAAGTTCATCCTTCTATGGGTAACTTGATAATGGGTTCTCTGTACTTAGACTAGACCTCAATCTGAAAGAGTTTAGAATATGTAACAGAACATACAAAATATACTTGAATCATACATCAAAAGTATCAGAACACGTTTTGACATATAACAAAGGAGATTCTATAACTTCCTTTCTTGTACTTTATTCATGAAGGGATGTTTTTTGAAATTCATGAAAAATCCATATGACACCAGAATATGAAATACATAAAATGTTTTTTAAAGTTTTCAGTGTGGTTCAGCAATACAAATTATTTGAATATCCTCATGCCTGGGGCAAAGGTGATGAAATTTCATGCTTTTTATTTTTAATGTGCGTCACCAAATGTGCTTGATTGTGTAAAGATTCAATATCAAAAAAATTATCCCTCTAACTCTTCACTGAAAAATTATAAAAATACTTATCCTATTTGCAGGAGTAAATTATTATTAAAAAGAAAAGAACTGACAGCAGTAAAAATCATTTTAGAAAAGTAAATTAATATGAGATGTTATTGTAATATAAACAAGCATCCTTTTAAAACAAAACTTCTAAAATTTGAATTGAAATTTTCTATAAATAATTCAAAAAAATTCTTTAATTCTTTATGCTATAAAGGAAGAAAAAGTTTTATATAGAGATATAGAAGCATTTCTATATATGTAGAGAAAGATATAGAGATATATAGAGATAAGGAAGCAATTATATATTATGATTTTGTGATTTTCAGTCATATTTTATTAATACAACTGACTAAAGTTCTCATCTGACTTACAACGCCTGAAAAGCTATAGAATGATTACCTGGGGGGGGATTTGTTATTAGCCATTAGTTTATTAGGTGGGTTTACAAAAGATCCACTGTCACATCAATTAATAACAGCAATATGCTAGGCATATGTTGAATGCAAAGAGCATTGAACTTGTAGTCAAGAAAACTTTGATTCAAATCCTACTTGTGACATTTACTAGCTCTATGACCACAAACAAGAATCTTAATCTCTCTGTTACTCAGTTTTTTCACTTAAAATACTTTTCTATTTTTAGCCATTTAAATGTATAGCATTTTCCTAGTCTGAAAGAAGCAATTAATAACAAGACTCAGCTCTATTCTACCAAGAAAAAGTAGAAAATTGTGAAATCAGGAATTGATTTCTATAGGATACTACATACTGGACTAGGAGTTAAGGGATTTTAATTCTAGTTCTAACTTCATCACTAACTGAAATACTGTAGAGATCTTAAAACATTCTCTGACTGCCAGTTATTAATACTTAATTTGTAAATCTCAGTCTTTTTTATATGTTAAATTAATTCAGCTAGATAGGGCATTCATCTAACTTTAATATTATAGTGTCCTAAGCTAATAAAATTCAGTAGCTCATCTGGAAAATTGAAATCTCTGAGTATTTGCCAACAAGAGCAAAGATTTAGAAGTATAAAAAAGTACCTGACAATGTTTCCTGGATCCACCTCAATCATCCACATGCACCTGAGATTATTGTCATAAGGAAAAGGGTAGCCAGGAGATAAAATTCTTCCTGATGATTCTCCTTTAAAACGGCCTCCACATTCAGCTAATAAAAAAAAAACATAATTATTTAAAACAAATTAAAATTTTATGTTGATTATAACAGTTAAATAAAAATTTCCTGGAGTTCTCTAATATTGGAAATTTTGATAAAAATTGCCAAAAATTGAATTAAATAGACAAATATTAACTTAAACATTAAATGTATAGAAAGTGGCAAAAATCAAAACAAAGATCCCATAAATGATAAAATGAAAATAATGGGAGAATTTTAAATACATATTAAAAGTTACAAATAAATTTTGCTTTCTAAATATTCTGTAGGGAAAAGGAGAAAAAGAAACAGGAGAATAAATGGGATGAAGAGGGAAAAAAGGAGGAGAGAAAGAAGAAGGTATTCAATAAGATTTCTTAATATTCAGTTTCAAGGATAAAAAAAATCATAATTGTCATGTTTCTATGAAAACATTATCTTCTATCTTTCAGGGTCACCTATATTTCATAGAATACTAAAAATCACCTTTCAAATCATCTCATCTCTTTTCTTCTCAGTTACCTCAAAACCAAAGAATAAAGCTGCTTTGATTTTTCAGAGAATTTTAAATTTAACTTAATTAAAACTTAACATTGTCTTTAATATTTAATCTTTAAATTTATTACGTAAAAATCATGCTATTTTATGAAACTAGTCAAAATAATGTGCTTTTAAATTTTATGACATCAAGATTATACATTTCATATTTGGGTAAACATTATCATATCCAGAATTATTCATGAGTATTTCCCCATATAATGAAATTGGAAATATATATTTATAATTTTTTGTATTTTTATTTTCTATATTGAGAGGGAAATGAAAATGTTTTAATAGAATCATTGATCTCAGAAAAAATGCAAATACTTGCAATGAATTATAGCTACTTTGACATAATTTTTAACCTTGCCATCATCTCTTTTACAAAACTAAAGAAACTTTTTCATTTGAAAGCATAGCAAAAGTTTGAATTAAGTATTAAATAATTTCTGAAGTTTGATATATCCACCTACTTCAATATTTTCCACGACCTTCTTATTGTGTGAAGATATGAAAAAAAGAGTAAGAAACAAACATCTTAGATAATGCCCAAATTTGGGGTAGTGGTTTCCAGCACTAGTTTTCCTCCATAAAGGCTTTGAAGGCTCTACCATTACTCTTATTGTAGATCAGTAGTTTTCAATTATGTCTGACTCTTATTTGGAGTTTTCTTGGCAAAATTGCTGAAATAGGTTGCCATTTCCTTCTCCCAGTTCATTTTACAGATGAGGAAACTGAGGCAAAAAATTAAATGTCTTGGCCAGGGTGACAACACTTCTAAGTATCTGAGGCCAAATTTAAACTCAGGGAAATGAATCTTTCTGGCTTCAGGCCCTACACTCTATTTAATGTGCCATCCAGCTGTCCCTCTTATACAACTCCACAATTTTATTTATATTTCCTCCTATGTTTAGTATTAAATTGGTGGATAGTCAAGATAAGAATTAATATAAATTATTACACAGTGAAACCAGAATTTCCTAGAGTTCTCTAGTATTGAAAAATGTGATATAAACTTAATTTTAAAAATAGCCATAAAATGATTATTTTTTCTCAAAAATGGCTAAGAATAGTTAACATTTTATAAAATGGCACATAAAAACTTAATAAGTTAGTTCTTTTGTATTTTATCATTACCTAGACAATTGTGTAGGATTAATTGCCAAAGGTTTGGCTCACAAAAACAAATTAAAACCCAAATTTATTCACTATTTTGTAATTATGTGCAAGCAATAATTATTTCCCCGGGCATTTCTTACTCATATGTTTTTTTCCATTCTTTTGCCCTTAAATATCTAATGCACAGTACTTTATCAGTGATTTACTTAAACTGCATTTTCCTTTGAAGGCAAAAATATTTTTAAAATCCACATGGATTTTATCAGTTTATTGTAATTTTAAATTCAAACATTTAATATATTTCATTGTAAAGTTCCCAAATAATTATTTTAAAATAAGACAAGTAGACTAAAAGAACCAAAAGATATTAGGGGAGGACAGAAAAACACACTCATGAAAAAAGGATAGACTGAATGAGAATTGAAAATTATAAGCAAAAGACAGCAGCTGACAAAGGTATTATAGTGTAGTGATGTTGACAGTAGAAAACACTATCTAAAATTGTATATAATCTTCCATTATCATGAACATCATCATCATGACTGTGCCTGTTGCCAGCTTATAACTATATTCCTTCATCCTCCAGCATTACAATTTTTAGCCCACTTTTCCCAGAAAGTTTTAAGAAAAACCCATCCATTTATTTTAGAGTTATCAGAGGATGAAAATAAAATACATTTTATCACTTCAAATGTAATTCCAAATCTGCTCCCTATCACACATATGATTTAAAAACAGCTGAACTTTCAAAATAGTTTTTTTTCTCATGTGTATAATCTTTATAGAGGAAAAATAGGATCTCTTTGGGTTTAAAAGGTCATACTTTAGTAGGAAACAAATTTTAAAAAGTTTATATCTTGCTCTTATACTGAATATATTTTTTAATGTTGTGATTTGACTTAAATAAATCATTACATTTCATTATTTACAGTTTTTTAGTTTTGCACTAATATAATACACAACTTTTTTTTTTCCTGAAAAATTTTCATTTATACAGAAAACACAAAATGAAACAAATTAATCAAAGTTTTCTATGTAAGTAATGCCCACGTACCAGTCTTTGGTTTTATAAGGATTTCATTATAGTGGTTTTGCTTTGGCACTTAATACAAAATCTGATTCTGGATGCTGTCAGATCAATCATTCTAAAATTTAGGCATCAAATTAATTCTATTGATGTCACATAGCATATGGTGACAACATATATTTACTTCTAATGTCAATATGTAATACATTTGTAGCAGATAACTAGGTGGTGATTGAGTGGATAGAGTGCCAGTTCTAGAAATGGGAGGCCCTAGGTTCAAATTTGGTCTCAGACACATCCTAGTTGTGTGTCCTTAGGCAAGTCAGTTAACTATTATTTCCTAGCCCTTACTCCTCTCCTCTTAGAACATAGTATTATTTCTAAAATAAAGTGTTTAAAAAAAAAAAGAAAGAAAAAAGATACTATTTGTAGCAGTCTCTTATCTACCATAAAAATTCTAACCTCAACTAGCTGTAGGACAGTGATGGCAAGCCTATGGCAAGATGGCACACAGAGTGATCTCTATGGTCATGCAGTGACCCTCCTCAACCCTCCTCCTAGTTCCTTACTAGAAAGGCAGAGGAATTCGGGCAGAGCCTCTGCCTTCCCCCTCTCCACTTTGCCTGATGACATTTTTTCACATTCCCCACCCTTTGCCCAGTAGCCAATGGGAGTACATAGAGGTAAGGTGGGCAGCTCAAGGTGGCAAAGCTGGAGAGATCACTTGGGCCACTCCCTTCCCCCTCTCTACGCTCCCTGAAGACATTCATCACTCACCCACCCCTCCACCCAGCAGCCCAATGGGAGCACTTCTTCCCTCCACTGTGTGAGGTAAGGCGGGGTGGGCACACCCAGTACACCCCACTGCAGGGGGAGAGGCACAGCTCATGATCTCTGAGGGGGGCGGGGATGGGACTTGGTCTGGGAGGTGGGGTGGGGGCAGGGCCTGGCACTGTCTCTAAAAGGTTTGCCATCACTGCTGTAGTCTCACTATAGTTCTCTAATAGATATTATACTTATATTATATAACATTATATAATAGGTACATAATTAATATTATAAATTTGAAATTAATTTTTAAATAAGTATTCATATGGTAATTGTACAGAGACCTGGATGCGAATCTCAATTCAGAAATTTATTAGCTGTGTGATAATGAATGAGAAATATGACTTTTAAGAGTCATACTTAGTTGTTTTTTTTTTAATTTGGAAAAATCAATAATGGTAGGTACTGAATTTCTGATTTCACTGGTATTGTGAACTGTGTAGTTCTCATATGCTCATCTACTACCTCTCTCATGGCAGATTGGCATCTTTTCAGTAACTTATAGACTTAGAGAGCTATTTAGAGATACTTTAAGAGACCAGCCTAGAGTCACACAGACTCCTTGGGTCAGAGGTGGGACTTCAACCGAAGTTGTCCTGATTCCAAGGCTAGCTTTCTATTGTGACATGTTGCCTTTAAAAAAGAGAATAATAGGGGGCAGCTGGGTAGCTCAGTGGATTGAGAGCCAGGCCTAGAGACGGGAGGTCCTAGGTTCAAACCCGGCCTCAGCCACTTCCCAGCTGTGTGACCCTGGGCAAGTCACTTGACCCCCATTGCCCACCCTTACCAATCTTCCACCTATGAGACAATACACCGAAGTACAAGGGTTTAAAAAAAAAAAGAGAATAATATAAAATGGGAATTTAAAAAAACACTAATACTACTTTCCTCAAAGGGTTATTTTTGGAGAAAAACACTTTTCTATATTAATATGGTTATATTCATTGTTTTCAAATTTGGATTCAAATGGGGATTCCTGCATTATCTATCTCACTTTATTGAAGTTGAGGAATTTTCAGTGGTTTCCATAGGTCTCATGCATAATTTCCCATTCAGAATTGGCATTTCATTTTAGATATCCTCTCCAAAATCATGTTTCACGGTTTGTTTGGTGCTAGGCATGGAGATTGTGAATGTGATACTACTATAAGAGGTAACAGAATACTTCTTTTGATGCCTTCAAAGTTCCACTTTTTAAATTTAATATTTGTAAATGCTTCTTTTTTTTAAACCCCTAACTTCTGTGTATTAGCTCATAGGTGGAAGAGTGGTAAGGGTGGGCAATGGGGGTCAAGTGACTTCCCAGGGTCATACAGCTAGGAAGTGTCTGACTAGCTGAGGCCGGATTTGAACCTATGAACTCCCGTCTCTAGGCCTGACTCTCAATCCACTGAGCTACCTAGCTGCCCCTTATAAATGCTTCTTTAGAGCATATGACATCCAACCTATCATCACCTTAAAAAAATTTGAAAAAGTATTTTCTATTGAGATTACTTTCCTATCAAAACTGGACCAAGAAGAGATGAACTGTTTCTTCTCTTCAATACTTGAGAAGGGGAGCAGGATTCTATAGAAGTCTCTGATAGCATTATTTGTCAGATATATCTTCATCATCATCATTACTGCCAACATTATTGTTGCTGTTAGTAATAGTAATAATAGTAGTAGTAGTAATAAATAACAGCTAACCAAATATATGGCACATTAAGTTTTACCAAGGATTTTCTGTATCTTATCTCATTTAGCCCTTACAACAACCCTGGGAAATAAGTGCTAGTATTAGTCTTATTTTATAGGTGGGAAAACTGAGGCTCACAGAGGTTAAATGATTTGGCCTCGTTCACACAGACGGTAAATGTCTTAGTCTGAATTTGAATTCAGGTCTCTTAATTCAAAATCCTACATTCTATTAACTAGCTAATTGCCCATTGGTATTACAGAAGTGCGTTTTTGTTAACATAAAGTTTGGAATGAGTTCTTTCCGAACAGGAATTCTTTCCAAACCTCAAATTATATGATTCTGTGATACTTTATCCTCTTACAAGCAGACTCTTTCTCAAAAGAGATTCTGAGGGAATATTTAACTCACAAAGCCATTTTTCTATTAACTCATATCAATACACATTTCTATAGCACTACAAAGTCAAGAGAACTTGAGAATTTCATCTTTGGCTTTACTGAAGCCCTAAATAAATTCGTTAATCTGCTTACTGGCTTTTACACATAAAAATATTCACCAAAATATAATAAATATATGTATAATTAAAAGCAAGTTTGCCTATTTGCCTATATAGAAGGTAATATAGATAGATCTCTATCAAGGTCCAGTTTGGGTTAGCTACATTGCCAGATTCCAATGCAGAACTGCCTATGAAGTTGATACAAGCTGAATCAAGCAATAACCATACATTTATATGTGAGATATAAGTTTTATAGATTAGAATAATAGTTGAATGAATATTTTAAATGCTTTTTAGGATATATGCCATTCAATCTATCAGTACTTTTAAAAAAGGTTCAAGTTTTTTCTACTCTGATTAATTTTTTATAGAAATGGAACCAAGAAGAGATTACCTGCATTCCCTCTCTTCGATGCTTAAAATTCAAAATACACTTAACTATAATTTATAAATAAATGGCAAACAATAAAGTTGTCAAATAAAACAATGAAAAAATTTCCTTGACTTTCAGGCTTAAAAAAAACTTTTGAAAATAGAATTTAAAATGTAATCAATTCCATGATTGGTCGAATTGACCTTGTATGAATGGAAAGAACATGGAAACATGAGAAATAACCTCATGGGAAAATATTATGTTAATACTCTTTTACCAATACATGATGGCAGAGGGTAATCCCATGCTCTTCTTTCTCCTGTCATGCACTTTAAAAGGCTACTTCCATGGAGGGTGTAACCTGGATTGCATCCATAAATGATGGTGCTGCCAGCAAAGTGACCCTGGTCGCTGATCTTGTATCCAAATTGTGGAACACCAGGATCCTCACAATGTGAAAGTTCAAAACCTATGAGAGGAATAGAAGAGAATTAAAAGCCACAAACATGGAGATTTTAAAAATAACAATTTGCTTTTTCCTTTTGATAATCTTTAAAAAGTTAAAACAGATTAAATATAATTTTGTACATTTGACACTTTCTTAATTTTTCTGTGCCCATTGGAAGGTCTGTGTTTTTTACAGAACACTAGAATTTTGTGTATTGCATAGACTTTACTTATTGAGAGACTTTTTTGATCTATGAGTCAACATATCTATAAGTGTGGTCACTCTAAGAATAATTGATTTAGGGGGCAACTAGGTGGCTCAGTGGATTGAGAGCCAGGCCCAGAGACGAGAGGTCCTAGGTTCAAATTTGGCCTCAGACACTTCCTAGCTGTGTGACCCTGGGCAAGTCACTTACCACTCTTCTACATTAGAACTGACACTTAGTATTGATTCTAAGATAGAAGGTAAAGGTTTTATTTTTTTAAAAGAAAAATCCAGGAAAAACATTGTTAAATTATATATAGACCAAAGAAATTAGAAAACCTAAAGGTCAGGTAAGAACTTTCCATAATTTCACTTGATTTAACAATCCTGTGAGAGAGTGTTGATGTTATCATCATTTTAGAAGTCAGGAACTCAGGCTGATAGAAAAAGGGTGAGTGACATGCCCAAAGTCACCTGGGTATTAAGTGTCTGAGGTAGTATTTGATCCCACATAGTTCTGCCATCAAGTCCAGTGTTCTATCTATGAAGAGAAAGAGCTTGTCTTGAATTCAGGAAGTGGTGATGAATCAAGTCTCAGCACTGATACCATGTGATTCTAGGCAAATCATTTCATCTCTCCAAATCTTAAAATTTCCTCAGAAGTAAAATGATAAGAGCTCAAAACCAACATACCTCAGGTCATTGATGAGAAAACTCTTTCTTCATAATAATAGAAATGGTAACTTAAGTGTCTTAGTTAAAGTAATTACTGGTGGCAATACTAGGAATATTATTTGCAGCTTTCAAGAACAAAAATTCAAAGGCCACCTAGAGAAACAATGTACTGAACCCAAAATTAAAAAACCAGAGATTGAGTTACAATTTGTGGCAATAATCAAGACTGTTGAATTCTCTGAGGTCTAGTTTTTTCCTCTATAATTGGAACTAATTATACTTACACTCTCTCTCTTACTGGATAGTTGAGTAAAATTCAGAAATATTATAAAGTTACCATGATTTGCAAGTTACTATAATGTACCCTAGGGATGGAAAGTAATAAAAAATAATCCTCGTCTTTAAGGAGCATACATGGCTGGGTAATATGACATATTCTCAAACAAAGGGAAATATACACTAATTTGAGGAGAGAGGGATAACTTTAGGGATCAGAAAAATGTTCAAAGAAAAGAAAAAAATAAGAATTTTGAAAGATGGAAATAAGAAAGGAGTGTATTTCAGATAGGTAAAAACTGATGTGGGCAGCTAGGTGGAACTATGGCTAGATCCCTGTGCCTGGAATCTGGAAGACTTTTTTTCAAATCTGGCTTCAGATACTTACTAGCTGGGTGACCCTGGACAAGTCACTTAACCCTGTTTGCTTCAGTTTCCTCAACTCTGAGATGAGCTGGAGAAAGAAATGGCAAACCCCAGTAAGCTCTTTGCCAAGAAAACTCCAAATGGGCTTTGACTAGAGACAAAGGGAATTATTAAAGCTTCTTGAGCAGGAAGGTAACAGAAATATTCAACATAACACAGGCTGTGGGAATCCCCAGCTTCAAATAAAACCTTTCAAGTTTTATTGGGTAGAGTCCCTGAAATGATAGGAGGAGGTGCAGATTGACATCAAGATTTGGCTGGAATTAAATATGCTTTCTTACCCCAAATTAGAAGGTTGGCTGAGGCCAGGGACTTGCAAAGTCAGCAAGAAAAGGTGGAGCCAAAAGAACAGAGGGTTCTCTCTGGTTTTGACTGGCCTCCTGGAATAATGGCAAAGAGCAATGGATGATCTGAAGAGGATAAATAACTATACATATATGTATAGAGAGAATGTCCAGAACTCTATTCCCTACGCCAAAATGACTTTCGGTTCCCTATCTGTGTGAACATATACGTTCTCTGTATGTGTGTATACACCAAAAGGCATTATGGTGACTTATGAGAAAATATGCCTCCAATCTAAATAGGGGTATCTTTCTTGACAAAAATTTACTATTTTGTATGATTGAAGGTATTTTGTTTTAAACAAATAAGTCTTTCAATAAAATTTAAACTATTTAAGAGAAAAAATATTTTAAAAATATTTTTAAAATTCTTTATTTTCTCAGTGGCTAGTCTAACACATATTAGGTCCCAATAGATACTTGTCGATTGATTTTTATTGGTTTAGTAAAAGTAAACACATTATTAGTGGTTCATGTACTATGCTTTTGCATCATCATTGGCCCACAGATTACCTCAATAATGAAATTTGTTTCCAGCGTTTCATGTATGTGAAGAAATCACATTTGTTATTGTTTATCTTTCATTTGTTTTAAACTTTTACCTTCCATCTTAGGATCAATACTATTTTATTGGTTCTAAGGCAGAAAGGGGGCAAAGGCTAGGCAATGAAAATTAAGTGGCTTGCCCAGAGTCACATAGCTAGGAAGTGTCTAAGGCCAGATTTGAACCCTGTGCTTCCATCTCTAAGCCTGACTCTCAATCCATTAAGCCACCTAGCTGACCCCCACTATCCTTCATTTTTGAAGAGGACCAATGACTTCACAGGGTGATGTGTTGATTTGAGTGAATTGAGTTTACATGAGATAGACTTACAAATAGTCCTAGGCCTCACTCTCATTTCCAGAGTTCTCAAAGTTCAGGGGCAAGCAAAAATCAGGAAGACTGGTGATAGGCCAGGATACAATGGAGGACCTTGATGTCTTTGATGTTTGACCAAACTTTAAGCGCTCTACAGTGTCTGATTCAGCCATCTTCATGGCTCTTGGAACAAATTATTCTTATTTGGTCATTTTACCTGAGAAGTCTTCAAATGCTTGTGGTAGACTAATTCATTAATGGTTTTGAGGCCTGTTGGTTACCCTCATTCTGGGTTCAGCCCAAATGCTGAGACTATTTTATATGATGTGGCTACTGTGCATGCTACAGCTTCTTATGACCACAGACAAGAGTTGGGTAAAAGATGGACACTAATGGTAGATGAGCAGCTCTGAAAAGTGAAACACCCCTAAATACCCCGTACACCTACTATGCCTTTCTTTAGGAAGAGTAAGACCACGTGTTCTCCTCTCTATCCTCAGTATTAGAAAATTATAGATTTGAGAATGATCTCAATGTTCATCTATGTCAGCCCATACCTCAAATGGAATTCCCTTGATCAAATGTTACCAGATCTTCAGCTGTACAAATAAAGCCAAACTCAAAACGCCATAATTAAAAGCTTTGAATGAGTCAGAATATTATAACCTTGGAATTTTATTTCAATAAAAGTCTTGCTTTTAAAGCAAAAAAATTATAATGAAAACAAAGTTATTATTTTAAATGTCCCTTACACTGATAAAAATAATCACTGTAATTTATGCAATTTAATTATCCCATTTTTCCACCTAGCTCCTCAGGCATGATGACCAATAGTCACCTATATTATAGATGGAACTCTCTATCAGGTACAAGTTGTACTAGATAGTCCCCAAGGTTCCTTTTAACCTTGAGATTTTGCAATTCTGTTGTCCTATTAGTCATGTGGTTGCAATGCAAACCATATAGAGCATTGGATTTAGGAGTTGGCATACAATGCTCCTATTGCCATTTGTGAAACCATAAATCCTAAAAATTTACTATAATTTGTATTATTTTAGCCTGGATAGATTGAGGGTACTATTAATTTATAATGAGCTAATTATAGTATAATGAGAGAGATACAGCTAGAACCCTTTTTAAAAGAAAGTTGAAAGAAATGGGACAAACATAATAATGATTAGAAAGCAAAATTAGCTCATTGACCCTGGTGATAGGGGGCAAATAGGAGGGATAAGGTTAGTTTTGAATAAGATGTTTTACTGAACTTAGGAAAAATTGAAAATAGATATGTTCATGCAAATAATATTGACATTCATTAACCCAACAAACTCCATACATTTTTAATGCTGAAGGAATATATTCAAGCATCAATTTTTCAAGGTTATATAATACAGGAAAAGAGGAATAGGGTAGTATCTTCCTATGCAGTAAATGGTCAAATCCTCTTTAAATTCATTTTATGTATTACTCCTATGAAGTACCCCTTCTCAAAAAAAAATCATATTTGCACTGCCTGTACCATTTTGCCTCAACCATGATAGTTTAATGTCATGTATAAGGAAATAACTTTTAAATTTCATTTTTACTGTCTATATACACATATGCATATGCATACATATATATGCACACAAAATAAAGATGATATAGATCTAGTTCTCTTTCAAAGTTTATTACTAAATCCATCCTTCCTTTATGTGAGCGTTCTGTGAATTTTGTTGGAAATTGCTTTTGATGAAATAGAAAGTAGACAGTCTTTGTAAATTAAGAAAACAAAATGCTTTCAGTTGTGAATGAAAATGCACATAGATGATAAATTAAGCTACAAAATACAACAAAATTTAAATCATGGTGGTGGAATTATTGTTGATTTTCCATAAGTACTCAGGGACTGTCTTATCTTTATGTACAATTTCACATGTCAATCTTTCCCGCAAAATGCTCAAATACATAACACTGGCAATCAAATAAAAGATCTTTATGAAAAATCAAATACACTACAAAAATCCACCAATCAATGTGGAGGCTTTTTTTACTATCACATTAAGTTTAAAATGTGATTTAAAAACTGTTCTTAACAAGTTCATGATTTCCAGTGATGAGGTGAGTGTCTAGGACATAAAACGTACCATCCGATTATGAAATGCTTTCATGCATTATCAATAAAAGGTTAACATTTCTTTTGTATTTCTGCCATGCTAACATAAATCAGACACACGAATTGTAATTTCTTTCTTACATTTCCATTGTATTTCTCCTTTAATGAGTTTAAAATTCAAAATGAATGAAATATCTGGGACGTTGGGGTTATGAGAATGGTGGAGGAAAAAGAGATTTCCATCCAATCTAACTTTTCTAATTAGTGAATTGTATTTGCTAGAAAATATTTCTCTTTCCTCTAACATTAGTTTCAAGTAATTATAATCCATGAATTTCATGCTTATGTACATGATAAATATTTGATCACTAAGTATTTATTATACATCTGAAGTGCTCATGTACTAGGGATAAAAAAGGAAAAGCAAGACAGTATGTTCTCAAGAAACTTATGTTTCAGAGGAGGTAAAACAAAACACTTATAGTGTTACACAGAAAATAGAAAATCATATTGGCTAGTATTGATATAGTTCTTTAATGTTTTTAACTCATTTGGTCAGTTTAACAATTGTGTGTTGTAGGTACTATTATTATCCTCATTTTACAGATGAGTAAATGGGATAAAAGAAGTTCAGTTTTACCAAAAGTCACACAGTAAGAGTCTCTGAAAGAATTCTAACTCAGGTCTTCTTGACTTCAAGTCCTTAATAGCTACTATTATTTATTTCTTGCAGAGTGCTTAACATATATTATCTGATTTTATTCTCACAACTCTGGAGGTTAGATAGTATTATCACTGCCAATTCGTAGATGAGGAAACGGAGACATTTAAATGGCTTGCCCAAAGTCACATAACTGGTGTTTGATGTTGGATTTGAACTCAAATATTTCTGATGCTCTACCTACTAGGAGTAAGAATGGGGAGTCCCAAGCAATTTGAGGGAACAGGAAAGGCCTTATGTCATACAGATAATATTTGGCAGAAGCAGAATTCGATATTTCCTAACAACATTCTTCCTCTTTCCATTATGCCAAGCTATCTCTCTGAGCATGTGACATTTTTATGATCCTAATAGTACCACTGTGTTCACAAGGTGAAGAGCTGGAGATTCAATGAGTCTCTGACAAAACTCCTTCCTTGGCATAAGTATGGTAGAAAAAACAGTAGGAAACAGAAAAGCCATTTCCCCTGTTCAGAGAAAAAAGTGAGCAGAGGGGTAGAGAATGGTCAGCACATGAAACTCCAACAAAGGCAGATGAAGAGGGGCTTCAAGAAGAGCTTGGGCAAATGAGGTATCAGAAGAGGCTACACTGTATGAAGATCAGCATCATAATGACTCATGTACCATTATAATATAATATAAGATCCAGTAGGCAGCTGGGCTGGTGCAATGAGGTGAATGCCAGTCCAGACTCATGGAATTCAGAACCAAAGCCTTCAGGGAACATAACCCTTTGGTAATGAGAGAAAGCATGTGAAGGCAAGGTTAGTATTTGACGGAGTCAGTGCCAAAACAGTCAAAAAGAAGACAGAGATGAGAAGGGCTATTGCAAATTTAACAACATATCTGGACCATGGCAAGGCACTCCTTTTTGATACTGAAAAATCCCAGGTCAAATATTAGTTAGCCTTGTAAATAGTTTATATACATTTTGTTCTTTTCTCTAGCCACACTACCTACTGATCTTTTCTAATCAAACTGTTCCCAGGATCTCTGCTCTTATTCTTCCATTAGGAGATTGTCTTCAAGCAAAAGACTGTGAAAATCAAGAGATATTTCTACATTTCAGAGGAAGAACTGGAGTGAGAGCAATGACTCAGTCTGGGGCCGCAACAGATACCAGTGATTAGGAGACTGTTTTGTAGGTCTTCCTTGATCTCTAAACTGAGAAAGTCCTTTTCAGGGCCTGAGGGACCTTAGATTGCAGTTCGGGAATTCAAGGGGATTATTTATAATTGAGAGGGAATGGGATTGAGACATAAATGCAGGTTGATATGGTCTAATTGCTCTTCCCTCAGAAGTCTGAAGAAAAAAGTGAGTAGCTTTCTTTACATTTCTATAATACCTTATTATACCCAAATATTCAAGTCTGTCTGTAATCTCACTGATATAAGCATTAAATTTATTGGTGAATATCCAAAGCCATTTATGCCTGTCTTTTTCCTTCTATCATGTTTTTATTCTCAGGGATCTATTTAATATACTGGGTGCTATCCATGTTTTATTCTGTCTTCATAAGGATACCAGTGGAGTACTCAGGAAGTTACTCCCCTTTCTGTGCTGCATGGGTTACCATTGTCAAAAATTATGACCAAAGTAAGCCTAAGGGTAAGCCCTTTTTTTCCTTAGGTAGGCTGTTTCCCCAGAAAGCAGCTCCTTTCTGTTGTCATACATGGTAGTAAAATGAAACCTGGGAAAGCTTGGGCTTCCCAGCTTAACCTTTGAGAACTCTGACTTGCTGTTAGCTATGGTGAGAAGTTAGATCTTTTCAGAGGTTCTTTATTTTTACAAAACTTTTTGCCCACACTATTTTATTTAACCCTTACAATCTTTCTGAAAAGTGGATATTATAAATGTGCTATTATTCATATTTTAATAGATGAGGAAATGGAAGCTAAGTGCAGTGAAGAAGTTTGCTCGGTGTCAAATAACTGAAAAGTTCCTGAAAGCAAAAAAATAGTCATCTGAATCCTAATATCTACTACTCATAATAATAATAGTAAAAATCCTGGAAAAGGATTTAGAAGAGCTGGTTTTGTGACCTAGCTTCAGAGACTACTAGTTATGTGACACTGGGCAAACCTATTCATTGCTCTGGGCTTCCATTTCCTCATCTATATAAGTGCAAATATTAAAATTTGTACTATTATATGTTATTATACTTGCATATTATTGCATATGAAATACCACATATTACAATAATAATTGTTAATACTAATAGATAACACTTATATTGTGCTTTATATCTTGAAAGGCCCTTTATTTATGTTTTCTGATTTGATCCTTTAATAACCTTGTTAAACAAATGCTATTATTACCCTCCCTTTACAGATGAAGAAGTTGAAGCTGAGAGAAAAGAATGATTTGCTTGAGGTCACATAACTAATAAATATCTGAGGCAGGATTTGATCTCAAGTCTTCCTGATTCTAAGGCCAGCAATGTATCACCAAGCTGCCTATTTTATATGTGTGCATATATGTGTGTGTGTGTTTTCTCTAATGCACTATATGTGTTTCTGACAATTATATGTTGTCAAATACATTAGTAAAACAAATATTTCAGAATCTTGATAGTTCATGCCTAAATTTCCACATTACATAGCTTTCCATCACTTAAGTTAAGTCATTTTCCTGTCTGTTCCCCATAAAAGGAATGTACTTTCCATTCAGTTTTATTTCCCCTAGCTTCCTTCTCAGTACATCTTAGGTGTCAAGTCCTACATGGAGCAGGACTTTCCTCAGCTCCTTATTAGCTAGGAGCCTCTCTGTCTCTCTTTAAATTATTTAGTATATACTTGGTTGTGATTGTGTTAAATTCTAATATGTCCACATAAATTTCTTGTTCAAAAAACTCCAATGTCTCCCTATTATCACCAATATTAAATATAAACACTGGCATTTAAACTTCTACAACTTGGCTCTAATTGAACTTTCCAAAATGATTTTAAATTATAAACACCACAACCTCACTAAACCAGCTCCTCAAGGACAGAGACTTTTATTTCTCCTTTTTTTTAAATCCCCAGAATCTAGCACAATGCTTTGCATCTTATAGATGCTTCCTAAACATTTGGGTGAGAAAAAATATATACTTAAGGTTTAAAACAACATATAATCATATAGGGATCACTAACCATAAGCCAGTAATGGGAACCTTTTAGAGACTGCATGCTTTGCCCCCCCCAAGAGACCACATGCTGTTCCCCCACTACCTCCACTGAGTACAGGGTGTCCCCTTCCCCTCCTTACCCGACAGGGAGGAGTGAAAGTCCTTCCATTGGGCTGATGGGCAGAGGGGTGGGTGATGTGAAACAGTCAGGCATGGTGATGAAGGGGAAGGGAGCAGCTCCAGCCAAGATCCTCTGCCTTTCTAGTGACAAACTCTGAGGTTGTAGGTGCCCGTGCCCAAAGAGAGCACTCTGTGTGCCATAGGTTCACCACCATAGCCATAAGCCAACTAACTAGTAAAAAAGCAAGAAATCTTCAAACTATAACTGAGTTGGAGCAGTATCTTTCCTCCAGGCCTATAGTTTGGGCAAATTACTTTAGTATATAGAATGAAGCATTCTGTCCCTTTATAGATTCAAAAATTTAGCCACTTCTATTTCTGTCTTTTTCTATTAGTCAAAGGTAGAATCTGTAACCTCAGAATTGTCTGGATTTGATAATGGCATAAGTGAAAAGGGATAAGGAAGGAAAGGGATGTTTTGGAAAATTTAAAATGCTCATCTCAAATCCCTTACACATTGTGTGTATATGTGTATACATATTTTTTAAGTATGTGCTATTTTGAGGGGAAAGAGAGTAAGAGGTCAAAACTTCAAAACTTGGACTAGATAAACATTTGGTAATTATTTAATGCTTACAAAATAAATAATTATTGACTTATGCTTTATAATAAATTCTTTCATCCTTTTCCAGGATACTTACTGGTATAAACAAGTTGAAAGCCTTCATCAGTACCTTCAGAATCAGAATTAAATTCTAACCAAAGTTGATTTGAGGTACTACTGAGTGTCAGTCCTCTCATTGATGCGCCGGTAAAAGCACCCAAGAGGTGGGTCGTTTTGTCTTTTCCATCATATATCTGTAAAACACATACACATATACTGAAAATTAAATTGAGAAATTATAAACACAAAGCATATTCTTCATAGTCATTAAGAGGGTAGCATCAAAATGTTATGTTTTCCCTAAAGCAAGCTGATTTGCTGCAACATTTCTTCTAAAGTGCAGCTAAAGTATATTCTGTTTTTTTGAATGTCAGAACATTCAAATTTCTGTGGGTATATATTTTTTAGGGCTCATTTTAAAAATTCCAACATTAGACTTGACATTAATTTTTAAAACCTTAATTCAACCCATTAACAAGTATTTATTTTATTAAATTTTGTTCTCTCTAGAGTTATTTTCTGACAGTTACTTAGAGAAGCCCAATAATACTTTATGGACTCTAGGTTATTGTAGAGTGCAATAATGCATTAATTCCCTACTATCCCAAAAAAGTACCTTGGATATAAGAAAACCTGAAATAATTAAAAAGTTAATCAATCAACAAAATAACTTTTATTAATGACTTAATATATGCAAAAATAAACTTTGAAAATATGACGATTGAGGTTTCATGATACAGGTTCCATACTCAGAATGTCAGACGTTATTTTATCCAACTTTATCTTAATTCAGAAAGAGGAAAGTATTAACTATAAAGAAAACACTACATTAGTGTCTGAGAATGTAAGATCCACAAGATACACATCTGTAGTGATGAATATAAATGCCTATGATTGTACATGATAATGTATACATAATTTATGTGGACTGATAGACTGAGAGGCAAAGTATTTTAACAGATACAGTGGGTTCCATTCACGAGGCAGACTACTATAGGATGATTAAAGGTGGAAAACGTTCTGCATTCTGTAATTTTTTCAATGGAATATATTAATTGACAGAAAATTAGAAAGATTTATTCTTGTTAAATGGGTTTTTTCATCATAAGTCTATGCCTATAATGACCTCCAACAATAACCTTTAATAGCTTCCATATATGGAGAAAAGTATAAATTTAAGAAAAAAGAAATGATGTATGCTCTACAATCTCAAGAAAAGTGATGGAAGAATTTCTGTCTTCCCCAAAGAAGTTTCTACTATACTTGTGAAGTGAAATAACAAAGAGTAGTGGTAAGAATCCTGTATTCAAAATCTATCTTCTGCTACTCAGTACTTGTTTGATCTTGAATTTTATGATGGGCTGAATGTTAGAATTGGAAAGGCCCCCAGACATCTCAAAGAAATTAATTTCCAGTCTCTTTTTCTGGATCTTACATTCTTGCTTTGTAAAACAAATGTTTAGATTAGATTAATTTTAAAGTTCTTCCAATTCTAAAATCCTCATAACCAATAAATATTTTAGTTAAATTTTCAATGACAATGAAAATCTAAATGTTAATGACAAGTAGCAAAAATCTTATGTCTTTTATTACCACTGGAACAGATATTAGATAAACTTAATTTTAGCAGTTAACAGGAGATGTTTCATATATGAATCTAAGCTGGCAGTTATGTTCTATATATTTTACTTATGACAATTATTCATTCATTTGCATAATACCAGTATTTGCTTCTTCAGCTTACTTATTGGCTTCATGGTTTTAAACTTTTTGGTTATTTCTTCCAATGATAGTGAATACATTTACTCCAAAAATATTTATTAAGAAATCTCCATAGTTTAAACAAATATTTTCTGAGAATTGCTATGACAAAAAAGAAAAAAGAACAATAACCAGCAGTCAATGGCCAATTTAGTGATCATTCTAAAAGAATTCTACATGCTCTACTTCAGACAAAAATTTAAGGGTTTCAAATAATATTACATGCCTTCTTTTTAGTATGACAGAGCTTAAATTTTTTAAAAAATGTCATATTATAGGTCATCATGGAAAATTAGAAAAATAAAAGTAGATAAGTAACTTTTTAATATTTATATGGCAACTCATCAGAAGAGGTATAGGACTTGTTTGAGCAAATGGCACCAAAATAAGATTTCAGTTTCCATTCCACAAGCCCTTATTCATTCTTTTGGGTTCAACCAAGTTTCTCCACATAAAGTCTGCTTCCCCAGGTTCAAATATTTTTGGCCTAAATTTCCATCTTATCCTGGCTGTCTACAAGAAACTAGAGAACCTATAAATCTATATAATACTTTAAGACTTCTTTTTAGAAATACTTGTGGATATGGTGGCCTTGGTCTGTAATCCTGCTACCAAGGAGGCTTAGGCTACTTGATTGCTTGAGCTTCGTAATTGTGAAGCACTGAGAGTTAAAAGGGTGCCCCAAAGCTATGGACTACCATGCTACCTAAAAAGAGGCAACCCAGATGAGAAATAGAGTGGAGTTAAAAATTCCATGTCAATTAGCAGTGGGATTAGCTTCATGTGTGACCATTTTACTTGCATATTAGGCAAAATTTAGAGACTATTCTAAAAAAAAAAAACAAAACAAAACAACAAATAAAATCATTCTTATTGGAAGGAACTTTATATACCCATGTTTTGCAAACAAGTTGTTAGATAAATATGAAAAATTTTTCATCAACAATCTAAATAAATGAGAATAAATTTTTATCACCCTCCCTTATTGAATTTATGAGAGGAAAATATAAGTACAGGGGCATCTAAGTGGGTCAGTGGATAGAGAGTCAGGCCTAGAGATGTGAGATATAGGATTCAAAACTTCCCTCTGACATTCCTACCCGTGTGACCCTGCATGAGTCACTTAAGCCTAATTGCCTAGTCCTTATCTCTCTCCTGCGTTGGAACCAATTCTTAGTATTCAAGAAAGAAAGGAAGAAAAATAAGGTGTAGATTTTAGTGTTAATATTGGAATTGACTAAATTTCTTCAGCTTATGCTCATTCTCAGCTTTAATAGTCCTGAAACACCATTTATGCCATGCCACATATTCTCTGCTACCTTCTTTCCCTTCTACCTTCTTAATCTTAAAAAAATATCTATCAAATCTGGCCTATGTGACCCTGGCAAGTCACTTGACTGCCATTGCCTAGCCTTTACCTTTCTTCCCCCTTGGAACCAATACACAGTGAGGATTCTAAGACAGAAGATAAGGGTTTAAAAAAAATCTAAATTGCCTAGACAGTATTCAATGAACCCACATCACTCTTTTTACAAAATTCTTCCTTTTCATTATCACTGGACTTATTTCTTTTTATATCTTCATAATTTCATTCTTCAGAACTTCCTATCATATTTGGCTATTCTATGGAATTTTAGTTCATGAAATCCCATTTAACCTCTATTGCAAAGTAAAATAATTTAATAAGTATGTATTAAGTATTGGAAAGATATAACATACCACTATTTCATAGAAAGGAAAAAGAATAGCTCTTCCTTCAAGAAGCTTACATTCTAGGGCTATCTCAGGTACATATCAGGAAATCCTCAGTTTTCCTTTCTTTCTATATTAAAAAATATGAGGGAATAGCTACTCTCTCAAAATCCTCATTATTTCCCATTATAGCATCAATTCCTTTCTAGCTGTTGAATATTAGACACAGAATTGGACTGCCTCTTATTGTTTCCTTAGTCTTCAGAAAAGCGGATTACCAAGCAAGTGAAGAAATTGTCAACTACATTATTTTTATCAGAAAAAAAATTTCCAATAAATGTCCAAATTATTGGAGTCACTCACCACTGTTGTATCATTGAGTAGCTTTATGAATCTATTTTGCAAACTACTCACCTGTGTTAGGATCTAGTTCAGCTGAATTATTACAATCAGGTCTAAGCAAAGTAAAAGAGACTGTAGATTTAATTAATAGAATCTTAAATTGTAATAAGAAAGGTATATAATTATAAAAAGTATATAAAATCAGGGAAAGTGTACATTCCACTGCACTCATGCCTTACTCAGAAAAAAAAATCGGATTTATTTTGCTTATTTCTTGGTTTCACATTTTAGAAAGGACAAATATAATAAATCAAAAGTGATGAATTTAAGATGAGGATATTATTAACGATTATTCCATATATGTATCAATTGAAACAAATAAATGTTTGTGCTAGAGAAGAGAAACTTTAGCTGTTGTCACTTCTGTAAATATTTGAAGATTTGTGTGTGGCAATGGAATTAGAATTGTTCTGTTTAATTACAGAGAAAAGAACGAGAAATACTAGGTGGTAGATTCAAAAAGGCAAATCTACAATTGAGGCCTGGAACAAATAACAACAAAAACTTCCTAACAATTAGAGCTCTCCTAAAGTCGACTGGAATGCCCATGAAGTAGCTGATTCTTCATAATCTGATGTCTTGGTGTGAAGGCTATATGACTCTTTGGTATGTTATAGAGAGGATTCTTGCTTCAGTAAAGGTCAAGGCCATATGACCTTTAAAGTCCATATTTTGTGAGTCTGTGATATACTTCAATGAGAATCACATTTTTAAATGTATATCTGGTCAGCCAAATTGAAGTTTGACTTTTCAAATTGAAGTTCAACATAGCAAAGTGAAAAAAGGAATCTTTACAATATTATATGGAAATTTTAATTTTAGGCAAATGAATTAGAGCCCCTACTTTTTTTAAAGAGAAAAAAGACATGCTATCAATATGACTTTATGAAGAAAGAGAAATTCATAAACATGATTAATCAACAAATATTTATTTAGTAGGAATTTGTGTCTTTTAAAAAATTTTGGGAGAAGCATAAAAGCAGTGACACTTCTTATGTCTCTTTACATCCTTATTTTTATTTTAATAGCATTCTCAGACAAATGAAATCAGACAAAAAGGATTCTGCTTTTTAAAATCATTTTTTCTACCAGCAACAAATATTTTAAAAGAAAAGGAACTAGTCACATGAATGTGGTTATTAATATCTTAATACATTTGTTATTTTTCAGTAATTATAGTCTTCAAAATTATGTTAATAAGATGGTATTATGGCTATGGAATCTAGATTTTGCATTTGATTAAATTAACAGGAGAAAAATACATGTAAAATCTCTTGGGGTCAGGCAAAATTTTCATCATTTTAGTTCAAAATATATAGAATGGAAATGTTTGTTTCATTTCACCTGAAAATTAGCTAAATTGTGTTTCACAACATATCAGTTTATGTAATTGTTCACTTAAACCTAGCGAATGAAAAAAATAATTTTATTTGTATTACATTGATAGAGGTAGCAAAATGGAGCCAGGATGATCTGGATTTAAGTCATGAGAATGATCTATATTGGTGATGTGAACCTGGGGAAGTCATTTTATTTCTCAGGATCAGTTAATTCTCTAAGACTATGTGTTACAGAGAAGTTACTGAATTTCAGTGATATAAAGAGTTAGCTTATCTGGGAGGAAAAAAGCAAAACAAAACAAAAAATTGTGGGTGCAGTCCCTAATTCTAAACTATTTACTTGTATATTCAATTATTTAAAAACACAAATAATTTAAAATTTACTACTTAAATAGAAAAAAATGTCAAAGTATAGACTGTGTGTTTCTGTCATCATTCTACTTCCAAAAAAGAATAATCATGCCATTCAGTTTGTCACTGAAGACCTAAGTTAAAATGACTGATATTTCATAGTTCTTTCTATACTCCTTCATGTAACAATCTTTAATAGTCTGAAAATCCCAAGTTTTATAACAGACTCCTCCATAGTAAAAGATCATAAATTACATATTTGCCCCATTGCTAATAATAGGAACATTCAATTAGCCAGAGTTAATCTGCCTTAGCAAACAGATTAAATCATTTATGAAGTAAACAAATGCAAACAATGTGTTGTCAAATAAATATTCTAGACCTCTAATTTATTATTTCAGGATTGATAAGCTATGAATGTTTTTACTCTTCTCTTTAAAGGAATTGCTATATACCATCCAAGCTTCTTTTTTCTTTTTTCTTTTTTTTGGTACTACTATTATTTGACTCTAGATAGAATACATCATTTCCGTTTCTATCCTATTGCATACATGAGTGTTGCAGACTTGTGTCAAATCTGTCTCTCAACAGATCATAAATGGAAAGTGTTCAGAATGAGGGAAGAAGGAAATCTAAGGTAGCATTATTATTAATGACTTGTCCTATGATCTGTAGTCAGTCAACAAAAACTTATAAAGCACTATGGGCTAGGTACTGTACTAAGGAATAAGGACACAAGTAATTTTTTAAAAGTTCAAGTAATATTTAGAACAGATATGGTAGAGGTGCTACTTCTATTCCCCTGAGGGAAAGAATAAAAAATATTTTGATTTATTGAAAAGATTATCATAAAAATATAAGAGCATATGAAAGATGTAATAAGATATTTAAAGATAGAAATCTGAACAACAAAAGAAGAAAAGAGGCAAAAACAAAGAAAAAGGTTAAGGGGAGCAAGGAAAGTTGTGAAAGGGAAGAAAAGAACACAATTGAATTCTCTCATTAGAGCTACCAGAAATGCATTAAGTAGTCCTCATTTTTACATTAAAAAACAAAACTAAGTTTAAGCTTTTCAAAGTCCAGCTCCATCAGCTTTCAACTCACACATCTGAGATGCAGAAATCACTAAATATTTTGTTATCATGGGTTTAAATCTTTCCAACTTGGGAGAAACATGAAAAAGATCAAGAAAAGAAAGGAAATGATGGCAGAGTAAAGGCTCAAACTTGGGTTCTTCCAAATTCTCCTCTAAACACATTAAAATAACACCTCAAAACAAATTCTGAAGTCACAGAACCCAAAAAAGGATGAGGCAAATCAATTTTCCAAGTCCAAAATAACTTAAAATATCAGTTAGAAGAATTTGTATCTTTGGAGTCCTGAAGAGGCCACACTAATGCAGATTTGAGCCTACAGCAGGCCTGGGAGGGGGAATGAAGGGAATGAATTGGTGGTATGGGGACTTCTGGGACATTCAGACTATGTAAAATAAGGAGGTCAAACAAATGATCAAAAGATTACATGGCACCCATAGTTGGCATGGTGAGGAGGCTTCTGTTGCTTTACCCACACATAGTTCCAAGGTAACAGTCCCAGAGTGAGGAGAAACACTATCAGGAATGAATATAGTTCTAAGGTGGAAATGGATATAGTTCAAGGTGGAAAAACATCCATGTGGTCACTCAGAGACCAAAGCACAAGGCAGATAATCAGTGACCATACTTCTCTTTATATCATGCCAACTTAGAAAAAATGAAAACTTATAGACTCCTAGAACTGGATCTGAAAATAATAGCACAAAAAACCCTAAAGCTTGGGGCTCCCTATATCCTGGGAGCAGAGTCAAACTTTAATATAAAACTAAAATTTAAAAAAAGGCTGGAAAAATGAACAAATAACAACCAAAATAAACCTAATCATAAAAAGTTCTTGTGGTTAAAAGGAAGGTCAAAACTCAAACTCTGAGAAAGACCACAAAAACAAACAGCTGAAAACATAGCCTAAAAGAGAAATATTAATTGGTCCTAGGACCCCAAAAAGTTCCTTATAGAGTTAAAAATATTTAAAAATAAAATAGGAGAGGTAGGAGAAAGTTTGGGAAAATAAATGACAGTAAAGAAAGAAAAGTATGAAAAGACAGTCAACAGTTTAGTAAAGATACAAAAAAATACTGAAAAAAAACCCTTAAAAATAGTGAAAAAGCCAAATCATAAAAGAAGCATAAAAATCAACTGAAGAAAGAACTCTTTAAAAAAGAACAATTACACAAATGGAGAAAGAAGTACAAAAATTTAGTGAAGAAAAGAATCCTTTTGAAAGTAGAATTGGTCAAATGGAAAAGGAGGCACAAAAGCTCTTCAAAAGAATGAAAACAAAGTAGAGTAAAATGTGAAGTATCTCATTGGAAAAACAATTGACCTAGGAAATAGACTAAGGAAAGATAATTTAATTATTAAGAGACTACCTGAAATAAAAGCTTAAAGAAAAGACTATGCATCATATTTCATGAAATTATAAAGGAAAGCTGCCTTGATTTGCTAGGGGGAAAAGGGTGAAAAAAGAAAGAATACAACAATGACCTAAAAGAGACATTAAAATGAAAACTCCCATGAATATTATAGCCAAATTATAGAATTCCCAGTTTAAGGAGAAAATATTGCACACAACCAGAAAGAAACAACATAAATGTAATGGAGTTCCAGTTGGGATAATGCAAGATTTAGCAGCTTTTATATTAAAGAATGCGGTGAAGGTATTGGAATATTAAATTCCAGAGGGGAAAGTGTCTAAGATCACAACCAACAATTAACTACCAGCCAAACTAAATATAATCCTTTAGAGGAAAAATAGATATTTAATGAAATTGAGGACTTTCAAGTATTCCTTTTTTTAAAAACAGAGATAAATAGAAAATATGACTTTTAAAACCAACATTCAAGAGAAGCATATAAAGACAAAAAAAAATCGTAAGGAATTGAATAAGGTTAAATTGTTTACATTCCTACATGGAAAGATAAAGTTTATAATTTCTAATAATTTTGTCATTATTAGGGCAATTAGAATAAGCATAGATAAAAACAAGACATGAGTGTAAGTTGACTATGATGGGATTAAATCACAAAATCCAAAATTAAAAACAAAAATCCAAAAAATAAAATTCAGGAACGAGAAAGAAGAATGTACTGGCAGAAGAAGGAAGAAAAAGGTGGAACTGGGTAAATTATTTCAAGTACGGAGGTCCAAAAGAGCTTTTACAGTGGAGGGGAAGATTGGGGTAAAAAACAATGCTTGAGTCTTACTCTCATAAGACTTGACTCAAAGAGTAAATAAATATCTTGGGTATAGAAACCCATACTCTAGTGAATAATAGAGTATAAAAGAAATGGAGGTTAATTGCAAGGAGGGACAATTGGGGGACTCAGTGGTCAGAAGCAAAACACTTTGGTGGAGAAAAAGGGTGAAAGGAGAGACAGAAGAATGAATAGAAAAGAAAAAGCAGAATAAAGAGAAACATAGGATTAATACTCATAAAAGTGTGATGAACTTACCTGCAAAATGGAAGTGGATCACAGAGCAGATTAAAAGATTTAGACATAAAGGATTGTGTTGTGAGCAAACTAAGGGAGCATGGAATAGTTTATTTGTCAAATCTATGGATAAGGGAAGAATTTACAATCAAACAAGAAGTAGATAGCACTACTAGATATAAAAGGATAATTATGATTATGTTAAATATGAAAGATTTTTTCACAAACCAAAGTAATGTAGCCACAATTATAAAGAAAGCAGAAAAATGGGGGAAATTTTTTCATAGTAATTTTCTCTGATTAAAATGTATAAGGATATAAGAAATTTCCCAATTACTAAATGATTGGAGGACATGAACAGTCAGTTCTCAGAAAAAGAAATCAAAGCTCTATACAATCATATGAAAAAATGCTCTAAATCACTATTGATTAGAGAAACATAAAAACAATTCTGAGTTACCACATCACACCTATAAGATTGGATAACATGACACAAAAGCAAACTGATAAATGTTGGAGGGGATGTGGGAAAACTGAGAGATATGAATTTTGTTGGGAGTTAAACTGATCTATTTGGGTGAGGAATTTGGAACTGTTCCCTAAGAACTATAAAATTGTGCAGTCTTTGACCTGGCAATAGCACTTCTACAACTGTATTCCAAAGAGCTAAAAAAAGGGAAAAAAAGAAAAGAAAAGAAAAGGACTTATTTTTATGAAAATATTTGTAACACTTCTTTTCTGGTTTCAAAGAACTGGGAATTGATGGGATACTATTAATTGGAAAATGGCTGAATAGCATATGAGTTTGATGAAATACTAACGTACTTTTTTTTAAGAAAAAGAATGCTTTCAGAAAAACTTTGAAAGACATATACAAACTGATGTAAACTGAAGTATACAAAATTAGGAAAACTTTATACATAGACTAGCAATATTATATGATGATCAACTGTGAATGATAGATATTCTCAGCATCATAGTGTTCTAGGACAATTCCAAAATACTCATGACCAAAAATGAAATTCACCTCAGAGAAAGAGCTGATGGAGTATGAATGCAAATCAAAGGACACTTTTTAAAATTTTTCTTTATTTTTCTTTTTTTTTATATTTTCTTTCACAACATGACTAATATAGAAACATGTTTTATTTCACTACATATATATATATATATAAAATGTAAATCAAACTGCTTGTCTTCCCAATGAGGGGTAAGGAGAGGGAGGGAGAGGGGGAATTTGGAACTCAAAAAAATTTTAATTGTTTTTACATGAAATTGGAAAAAATAAAATTCAAACAAAAATAAATAGTTAATAAAGCAAATTGAAAAAGAAAAAGAAAGGAAAGTCTATTAGAAGATTTTTAGCTTCTCAATCACTTGAGAAAATTGGACATGATATAAAACTTCTTACACTTCTTCTAACATCTTTCTCTGGCTTTCTATTGATCTAATATTATCTTTCTGAAATGTTCAAGTATGGTTTGCCCAGTTTCAAAATGCCCAAGGGTTCAAAATTATTTTTCCCATCTAATATCCCATTCTCAGGGAGTAGATCTGCATTAGATTTTAGGAATGGAAAAGCAAGCTAATGAATTCTGGCTAAGTTTTGTTAATTTGCTTCAATTCCTTCAGAAATATTTGAATTTTAAAAGATGTTTAATTAATGATAACTCAAATGAATAATTAATTGTTGAAATTTAGTTATGGTAAGGCAAAATAAAACAAAAAAATTAAGGCATTGTGGGCAAAATTTTCTGGCCATTTTGGCCTAAAAATGTATTTTTGTTGCTAATGTAGATATCATGTATTTTTTATTGATATTATTGCTGCAACTGCTATTATGTTGTTCAGTGGCAAAAAAGGAAGAAGTTTAATTTCATGACTCCACTTTAGATACAACTTTCCTTATTATGAGTTGACTGTTTACACAATATCATTATAATCTTACTTTAACAATTCAGATATTACTGATGAAGAGAATAAAGAGACCACACAATTTGTAGATATTGCTTATTTTAAAAAATAAAGATATCTTAAATTTCCTGTTTCTATCAATGAAAAGAATTTTTTAATATTATATTCAGAAAATCAAAGAGGCAAACTGATTTTTTTAGTGACTTTCTTTTAAAAAAAAGTGAAACAGGGGGCAGCTGGGTAGCTCAGTGGATTGAGAGCCAGGCCTAGAGACGGGAGGTCCTAGGTTCAAATCTGGCCTCAGACACTTCCCAGCTGTGTGACCCTGGGCAAGTCACTTGACCCCCATTGCCTACCCTTACCACTCTTCTGCCTTGGAGCCAATACACAGTATTGACTCCAAGACGGAAGGTAAGGGTTTAAAAAAAAAAAAAAAAGGGAAACAAAAATTGAGCTAAATCAAGAGAGGAAATATTTATATGTTAGATGTGTGTTATTTTCTTCTTCATAAACCTGATAGGTAACATATTCCTTATTCTGATTTGTTTATAATACCTACTTTAAGACCTAGATCAATATATCCATTTTATCATGGCAAATAGTGTAAGAACTTCTTTATCTAGTTTGTGCCAAACTGCTTTCCAGTTTCCCCCAAAATTTTTACAAAATAGTGAATTCTTGTGCCAAAATTTGAAACTTTACCTTTGTCAAACATAGGGTTTCAATAATTTTTTACAATATTTGTTCTATATCTAGACTGTTCCACTGTTCTATTTATTAGTACGTTTTATAATTACTATTTTATGTTATAATTTGAAATATATACTGTTAGACCTTTTCCCTTAATATTTTTCATTATTTCCTTCAATAATTTTGACCTCTTGTTTTTCCAAATGATTTTATTTTATTTTTGTTGTTGTTCAATAATTTTTATTGGAAATTTAATTTGAATAATATTGAATAAGTAGATTAATTTACACATGATTATTTTAATTATATTGTCTCTGCCCACCCTTGAAGAATTAATATTTCTCCAATTATTTATATCTGATTTGTTAGTATAAAAATATTTTATAATTTATGTACATATCATTTCTGGATTTGTTTGGGAATATATACTCCTAAATATTTTATTTTAACTACGTTTAATCTGAATGTGTTATCTCTTAATTATCTTTTCTTGCAGAAGGCTGTTAATGATACATAAAAAACTAATTATTTGTATAGGTTTATTTTATATCCTGCTAATTTGTTATATTATTGATAGTTTTAATTGATTTTAATCAAATCTCTGGTATTTTGTATATATATCATAACAGCAAAGAGTTTTATTTCTTTAACCATTTTGGTACCTTCAATTAATTTTTCTTTCTTTTTTGATATTGCTAGCATTTCTGGTGCTAGTATTTTTATAGATTACAAAATATTGGTGATAAAGATCATCCTTGTTTACTCCTTATTATTTATCTATCTATCTATCCATATATATGTATATGGAAACTTTCTAATTTACTCACATCTATATAATTTTTGTTAATGGTTTAAAATATATATTTCTTATTAATATAAGGAAAAATCATTTATACATATTCTTTTAAAGTATTTAATAGAAGTGAGTGTTGTAATTTGTCAAAAACTTTCTGCATGTACTGATACAATAATATTATTTTTGTTACTTTTTTGTTTATGTAATCAATCATGTTAATCATTTATCTCACCTATATATGAGTTATAATCCTATTTGATCAAAAAGCATATTTTTGTGATATATTGTTGTAGTCTGCTGGGTATTTTTAACTTAGAATTGTTTGTACTTATATTCACTAGTGAAACTGACAGAAATTTTTCTTTCTCTCTTGTTGCTCTTTCTGGTTTAGGTATCATGACCATATTTGTTTTATAAAAGAAGTTTGGCAGGACTCCTTATTTAATGATTGTTCAAATGTATTTAATAGTGGAATTAGATGATCATTAAAATGTTTGATAAAAATCACTTGTAAATTCATCTGGTCCTGATGCTATTTTCTTAGGAAGTCCCTTTATGGTTTTTCTAAAATGAGTTTATTTAGATATTTTAGTTCTTCCTCTGACAATTTAGACAATTTATATTTTTCTAGCTATTCATCTACTTAATTTATATTATTCAATTATTTGGCATATAATTGGGTAAAATAACCCCTAATAATTGTTTTGATTTCATCATCATTAGTGGTACATTCACCCTTTACTTTTTTGATGGCAGTTATTCAGTTTTCTTCTCTCTCTTTTAAAAATCATCATTGACCAAATGGTTTGTCTATTTTTTTCATAAAACTCTTAGTTTTATTTATTAATTAAATTATTTTCTAATAATCAGCTCATTTACTCTCATCTTTAATTTTTAGGATTTCCTAGTTAGAACTTAATTGGGAAGTTTAATTTGTTCTTTTTCTTTTTTTAAAATTATATACATAATCCATTGAGCTGTTCTTTCTCTATTCTATTGATATAAGCACTAAGAAATATACATTTCCCTCTGATTACTGATTGCTATCATTTTCTTTAATAAAATTTTTTATTGGGGTGGATCCAAGACAGTGGAGTAATAGCATAGAAAATTAGACCTACTCTAAGAATCCTTTAAAACCAGGCTTAAAATAGCATCTTCAGGGCAGCTGGGTAGCTCAGTGGAGTGAGAGTCAGGCCTAGAGACAGGAGGTCCTAGTTTCAAACCCGGCCTTAGACACTTCCCAGCTGTGTGACCATGGGCAAGTCACTTGACCCCCATTGCCCACCCTTACCACTCTTCCACCTATGAGACAATACACCGAAGTACAAGGGTTTAAAAAAAAATAGCATCCTCAAAGCAAATACTTGGGTCATAGAACAAACAAGAGTTTGAAGTGAAGTAACTCTCCTATAGAAAAGAACTTTAAAAGTAGTCAGAGAGAGTCTATTTCACTGGAATGAGAGAGAATTGGAAGTAAAAGTACACACAAAAGAGTACTAACTGCCCACTTCCCACCTACCACACCAGGTTCTGAATATAGGCATAAGCTAACTCTGAGACCCCAGGAATCTGTCTAAGCCAATAGCAGAGAACCCCCCACACACTCTTTGAAGTCCCAATCCTTGGCAAAAGCTCAAAAAGGAATTCAAAAATAATATAAAGAGGTGGAAGAAAAATGAGGAAAGGAAATGAAAACAATACAAAAAGAAAATAACAGCTTAAAAAGTAGCATCAGTCAAATGGAAAAAGAAACATGAAAACCAATAGTGAAGAGAATTTCTTAAAAAGGAGAACTGACCAAATGGAAAAGGAGATCCAAAAGGTCATGGAAGAAAATCATTTAAAAAATTAGAATTAGACAAATAGAAGTTAAAGACATAATGAGACACCAGAAACAATAAAACAAAATCAAAAGAATGAAAAAAAATAGAAGAAAATATTAAATATCTCATTAAAAAAACCGACCTGTAAAATAGATCCAGGGAGAAAAATCTAAGAATTATTGGACTACCTGAAAGTTATGATAAAAAAAATCAAAAACTAGATATCATATAGCAAGAACTTATCAAAGAAAACTTTCCTGATATTTTTGAACAGGAAAAAAATAGAAATTGAAAGACTCCATCAGTTACCTCCTGTAATAAATCCCCAAATGACAACTCCTAGGAATATTATAGCTAAATTCCAGATGCTACCAGGGCAAGAAGAAAATACTACAAGCAGCCAGAAAGAAACAAGCCAAACATCATAGAGTCACAGTCAGGATTACACAGGACTTAGCAGTTTCTATATTAAAAGATTGAAATGCTTAAAATATGATATTTCATATGGCAAAGGAAATAAGTTTATAACCAAGAATTAATAATCTAGAAAAATTGAGTATACTCTTTTAGGAGCCAAAATGGTCATTTAATAAAGTAGAAGATATCCCAGTATTCCTAATGAAAACACCAGACCTAAAAAGAAAATTTGATGTTGAAATACAAGAATCAAGAGAAGCATAAAAAGGTAAAAAAGGAAGAAAATTTAAGGGTCTCAAATGAGAAAGAATTGTTTGTATTCCTAAATGTAAAGGTGATATTTGTAACTTTTAAATTGTTTAACATTATCATAATAGTTAGATGTGTACATAGATGATGTGGGAGTAAGATGTTTAAGTTGACATGCAAAAAAATGTCAAGGGGTGAAAAAGAGACTGCACTGAGGGAAAAGAGAAGTAAGATGTGGTACTTTATATCATCTAAAGAGATGTGAAAAAAATCCAACTATTATAGTAGAAGGGAGGATGAGAAGGTTATGGGCATTAACCTTACTTTAATTGGAATTAGCTCAGAGAAGGAATAAGCAATAGGGACCAACAATAGGTAATAAACCAGACTCATTAGAATATAGAATCCTATATAACCCCATAAAAAGAGTAGGTGGAGAATAAGAAGGGTAGTGGTAGGGAGGGGAGTAATATAAGGGAATAAAAATTGATGAGGAGGGTGATTAAAAGCAAAACACTTGTGTGGAGGGACAAAGAAAAAGGACAAGGTGTGGGATCAAAAGGGGGGAAATAAAATGGAGGGGAATATACAGATGGTAATTATAACTGTGAATGCAAATGGGATGAACTCACCCATAAAAAGGAAGCAGGAACTAGAGTAGATAAAAACCAGAATTCTATGATATGTGGTTTACAAGAAACACATCTGAGTGAGAGACACACAGAGTAAAGGTAAGGGGATGGAGCAGAATATATTGGGCTATAACTTAGATTATTTTTTAAAAAGCAGGAGTAAGAAACATGATCTCAGACAAAGCTCAAGCAAAAATAGATCCAATTAAAAGAGATAAAAAAGGAAATTATATCTTGAAAAAAGCGAATAAAGAAAATATAGTAATATCAATACTTAATATTTATACAACAAATGGTGTAGCCTCCATATTTTTAAAGGAGAAAGTAAATAAGCTTAAGGAATAAATAGACAGTAAAGCTAGGACCTTTACTTTCCCTTCTCAAACTAGATAATTTAATCAAAAAATAAACAAGAAGGCAATAAAGTGAATTAAATTTTAGAAAAGTTAGATTGAATAGATCTTTGGAGAAAACAAAATGGGGATAAAAAGAATAACCTTCAAAAGTATATGGTACATACAATAAAATTGACCATGTACTACAGCATAAAAACTTCACAACCAAATATAGAAAATCAGTAATAATGAATACAATCTTTTTAGGTCATAATGCAATAAAAATGATCATCAACAAGGGTTCATGAAAAACAGATTAAAAACTAATTGGAAATAAATAATCCTAAAAAAGGGGTGGGTCAAAAACAAATTATTGATACAATCAATGATTTCATTAAAGGGAATGACAGTGAAGAGACAAATATCAAAATTCATGGGATTATAGCTAAAGCAGTATTTAGGGCAAAATTCATATCTCTGAATGCTTCAAGTTTGAATAAAATGTAATGAGTTAAAAAATAAAATCATACAGGAAAGAAAAAAATTCTAATCATCTCATCTAAAAGAGAATGAATCATTACCATAGTTCCATCCTCTACCTCTCTTCATTGTAACATCTCTTTTATTCATTCTCTTTTAGATGAGATGATTAGAATTTTTCTTTCCTGTATGATTTTATTTTTTAACTCATTATATTATATATTATTCAAACTTGAAGCTTTTATGTATAAATGCACCTCCAAACTGACCAGTTAGTGCTATCATTCAAAAGGTTTGAACATATTATTTTCTAATGTGAAAAATAAATATTTTAAACTTACTAAACCCTTTATAATTAATCTTTCAGGTTATCTCCTAATGTTTCTTCTCATTTTTTGTGTATCAAATATTTCATTCAGTTATGGACTTTTCTTCAAGAATATTTTAGTCTTTTATTTTTTAAATGACTATTTATTTTCTTGTATGATACTTAGCTTTTTGGGTAGGTTATTCTTTATTGTAAACCAATCTCTTTTACCCTTCAAAATGTTGTATTCTATGAACTTTGGTGTTTTAATGTAAAAGTTTCTAAATCTTGTATTATCCTTACTGTATCCCCACAGTATTTGAACTTTTTTTTTTGTTGCTCACAGTTTATTCTCCTTAAGGTGGGAGTCACAAAACTTTGCTATAATGTTCCTGGGTGTTTTCTTCTTGAGAATCTATTACAGGTGATGATTGATGGTCTGTTTCTAAGTTCTACTTTTTCTTCTAGTTCCAAAAATCCAGAGCAATTCTCTTTCTTATTTCTTTAACTTTCAAGGAAATTAGTAATCTATTGAGGAAACAATATATACATGTACAAATATATACAGGATAGGTACAAAATAAACACAAAGTAGCAAAATGCAAGCTAGTTAGGGAGTGTGAATATGGGATTAATTTTCCCCTGCCCATTTTTAGATTTAATCACTAGAAGAGTAAACACCCCATTTATCCTTAAGTATGGGGAAGTCTGTGACCCACAAGTGGTATAATGAATGACCAATCAGAATCAACTGACTGGCCCCTGGGCAGTCCTCAGCAAACCTTTAGTTGTCATTGGTACTCGTAATGTGGGAGGAAGGCACAGGAGGTGATGAAAGGAATGGTCTTTATAAGTGGCAAAAACTTCCTATAAGGAGGTCTTTCACTTTCAACTTGACCCTGGAAGATCTCTAGCTGAGGACCTTGGACTGCATTCTATTTTCTCTTAGAACTACCACATGGCTAGTGAAAAAAGGTTGACTGCCTTTCTTGTCTTGTTCTGAAAGTACTAGCCTCTGAAGAGGCCCCCCATTTCACAGGAGGCCTTGTGGCTAAATCCTTGTTTAATTGACCTCTAGGCCCTTTGGCTGCGGCTTCTGGAGTCCTGCCAAAGTAAAGCCAGGGCTTAAGCAAAGAGTCTAGCTTATTAAGCTAGATTTCTTATTTCTTATTTCCCTCTTTCTCATTTCTCTACTTTCATTCTTTACTTCTATTTTATAAATAAATTGATAAAAATCATTTGGAATTGAGTAATTCCTGGCTACCACACTCTGATAAATTTAGTCTAACTCTTTTATTTTTACCCCTTACATTTCTGGCCCTTACAGGAGGAAGGGCATTACAAGGCTTTAAAAAACAATTTCCACTCTCTTCCTCTTTTTGGTAGCCTTCTCTCAGCTTTTTTCCCAACTGTGCAGGAATAATTTTCTTCAACAATTTCTTGAAGGACAGTGTATTTAAACTCTTTTTTGATTGTAACTTTCAGGTATTCTAAGAATTATTATATTGTCTCTTCTCAGTTTCCTAGGTAATATGTGAAAGACAATATGTAGGGGATTTTTATACTGAGTTCAGACTCTAGCCCTGGTATAACCAGCATCAGCAATGGTGCCCCTAGAGTCAACATGCCAGAGCTAGTGTAACATCACCAAGGAAGGGCAAACAGCATGAGAGTCATTGTTCAAGGAAAGGGAGGTGGAAGTGCTAGGGTTTTTTAAGGAAGGACGGAAAGCCCTTTAGCACTTTTGGCTTCCATACCTGGACAGACTTTTTCTCTCTGTGTTTGACTGATTTGGGCTCTAATGTGACAAGCCTCAGTGGCATGACCTTAGGCAGCCAAATGGGGAATCAGATTTAGTTAGGTTTTTGCTCTCTCTCTCTCTTTCTTCACTCTTTCTCTTTACTAATAAATGCTTCTAAATCTGGTGATAAGCCTATAGATAAATTTTTATTTGTGATAGTAAGTTGCTTTTGTAAAAAAATATTTCTATCTTCTTTCATTTTTTTATTCAATTTTACTATTTCTCGTTGTCTTAAGAAGTAAGTTATCAACTTCCTCTTGGCCAATTCTCATTTGTAATGAATTCTTTTCTTCACTGAGTTTTTGGATTTCTTTTTCCAACTGATTGATCTTTAATAATTCTCTACATATTTTTCTCAACCTCTCTCATTTGGTTTTTGAAATCTTTTTTAAGCTCTTCCAATAACTCTTTTTGAGCTTATATCCATTTAAAATTTTCCTTTAAAGTTTTATAAGTGGATGTTTTAATTTCACTATTTTCTAAATTAGGACTCTGATCTTTATTTCCAAAGAAGCTATATATGACTGGGGTCTTTCCCTTTAGCTTACCCATTTCTCTTATTTTTCATTTTTAGCAGCTTATTCCTTAATTATCAATTTTATACAAGTGCCAGGTTCTTCTCCCTATGCAGGGAAATAAAGTGACAGGGTTTGTTCTCCTTGTTATTTCCTGACATCTCTGAGGGATCTTTGATCTCTTCATTCTTTTGATATCTATATTGAAGCAATGCTACCAATTTCAATACTCTTTTCCACAATGGTTTCTCCAGTGACTATAAGCATCTTCTTATCTCTCTGTCCTAGAGCAGCAATTAGGAACTCCATTCTCCCATGGTTCACTCACTTATGCTCCTCCCCTTCTTTAGCCAGTTTGACATATTATCTAGTCAGTGTACATAAGCCCACTGTCTTCTTCTCTCTGTTGGCTCCCCATATAGTTAGTTGCTTCATCTTCCACAGCTGCCTCCAGTCCCTGCCATTTGTTTATTTAGTTATTAGAGAGTCATGTAGAGCCCTCCCAGATTCTTCTCAAATTGTTTCTCATTAGATAATTATTTCCTCTATTCTTAACCACCTTCACTATTTTAAAATTCACTCAGAGGCCCTATTTTTAACCATTTAAAGAGTGAGCAAATCTATTCCTCCATCATCTCAGAATAAACTTTTATTTTTTTATAATATTTTTATTTCTGAAAACATCTCCCCTTCTCATTGCTAGACAGTAGATAGTTAGGAGTCAGTGAATAGAGGGGCTAATTTTGGGTCAGAAAGACCCAATCAATATTCAAATCTTCTCTCAGATATTTAGTACCTGTGTGATCCTGGGCAAGTTTGGGAAAGTTTATAAATGGAAGGTTGATTAATTTGGCATGGAATTGGCATAGTAACTTACCAAGATGAAGGTGTCCAGGGGACGGAATCTATATTTATGTAGAGATTACCTATACCACAGAAATCATGGTTCACTAAAGTGCAAAAGTATTTGTTATATGATGCTTTCAATATTATATTTTCCCAGGTTCAACAGTAGGCCTTAGTTTCTATGCTTGCCACCAATTAGTCAAATTGGATTCCTCTAAAAAAGGCATATATTTCACTTTCAAGTAACTGAAACACAACATTCTTAGAGAATTCATAAAGAAATTTTTATTTAGAGAAAACTTTATTACGCATTTATATTTGCAAGGCCCTGTGCTAAGAATTAAAAAAATTAGAGAGAAAAATAAAAGTTCTTCTTTTTTGGTACTAAGACTATAAAATAACAATCATTTCAAATGAAATAACAATAATTACAAAATTAAATGATATCAGCTACATTGTTAACTATTTCTTCAAGCAGATAATTTATAACCTTTGATTTCACAGGTTTCCATTCTTGCTCAAAATAAATGAATTTTTAATATTTAAATAAACGTTTTTTTACTTTAAGATATAAATAATTACTTTCTAACAATAGAGAAACATTTTACTGTTTCAGTGGATTTATAACCCTGATGTGCACATTCCTTCCTATCTTACAGATCATAACTCAGATATGTCTTCTCATTCTTTATGATTCTTATCCACAAAAGTACTTTTAGAAAATAACCTGTCAATGCAAACAGCTTAGTAACCAAATAAAATAAACTATATAAGTAATAAATCTAAATTTCCATGGGAATTCAGTTAGATATTGCCAAAAACAAAATCAATTATAATTCAATAGATAAAAATATTTTACTGCAAAGTAAATGTGGATAAGAAAACCTATTTTATAAAATGTTTTTTGGTTTAAGGAATATTATCAAAACATTCAAATTTAGGGATTTAAGAAAAATGGAAATTGTTAATATTATTTACTTAATTTCTATTATTAAAAATCTATCAGATTAGGAAGGAAAATGTTTTATTATAATTAAATTATCATAGATAAAAATTGATAGTTTGACTATATAATATGATAACACAAACTTAATATAGTTTAATAAAACAAAGCAACAAATGGGAAGTAGGTATTAAAATATAGGTTGTGGATGTATCAGTGATGCACTTACCTTAAGAACATCTCCTTGTGCTAAGTGAAATGTTCTGGCTGAAATATTGATTCCCTTCCCTGCTTGTACCTGAATGCTATAAATGCACTCATGGTTGTTTTCATAGTTGAGAGGATAATTTGGAGACAGCAAAATTCCTTCATTATTTGTTGCAGATGCACCACATTCCGCTGCAAGTAAAACAGAATATTGAGGTATAGCTTAATAGAGTATATTAACATTAAAAAATAATGTAATGTATGGAAGTATAAATGCCTTTCAGTACATCATTAGCATTTCATGACACCTAGAGCCTAAATGGAAAAAAAATTAAAAGTGCAGAAATGTATGTGTGCTTTATTTCATCATGGAAAGCACAAGTGTGTTCATTTTAGAATATTAGTACTAAGAAAAGGAGTAGGAAGAAAGAGGGAGAGAAGAAAGAAGAGATTTTGATCTTTAATTTTATAGATTATGGAACTAAGTTAATCATAAATTATTACCTCTTCCATACTTGATCCTTATTTTAAGTAATATGTTATAATTAGTTATCAACAAAATTAATGATAGAGTTCGCCATAATTTAGCAAGTTTACAATTTTGTTACTATTTTTGCCTCTTTTAATACACTCTCTCAAACCAATATGTTGATATCAATCAAGTCATTCTCCTCCCTTCCCCAGTAATCAATAACCAATTTGAGTACCTTTGGAAGATAGGTTGATTTCTCAAATTATGTCAGTACAATGTCTGGAATGGATATAAGATAAATCCTAATCTTCCAAGACTAATTTGGAACACTGTAGGAAACCTCTAATTATTTTAAAAAGCTGTTAGAGAGTTCTCAAAAAATATCAATACAAAACATGTTTTCTGCCATATTTCTCCTGTTATTTAAAGGGAATGAGAGTATTATAATAATATAACCAATTAATATAATGATATAGTATTATTAATGTAGTAGTTCCCTACATTTAGGAATAAAAAATGATACCCATATGTATTCACTGAATCCTGAACCTGTTGGGTAGACCTGGAAATAGGTTTATTGGGAGACATCTGTGACTCCTGAAGAATGGAAAGATCAATAAGCTGTTTTCAGTATGTTAATAGGATGTTAGGTGTGCTCAGGTGGACATCAGATATTAGTTAATGGAATCATCACAGTAGTTTTACCAATAGATGTGAACAAAAGGATGTATTTAGATTATCAGACACTGAATGAGAGAAGTGAATCACAACATCATGACAGATGTTGTCCTGAATTGTCTTCTGTGTGGTTCATCAGCTTGATGAACCTTTATCATTTCATTCTCATTAGAGAAGAAAAAGAAAAAGTAGCCTTAAGCCAGCCTTTGAGTTTCTGAAAAATTTGAACTACTCTGAGATGTTAGCATAAATGGATATTCTCTGGAAAAATGCTATAAGGACTGGAGGGAAGATGACTGAACTTAGATCAGCTGAAGGCTGCTGGTCTAAACTGCTTACTCAAAAGTGCAGTTTGGTTAAATCTCCATCCAATAGGGAAGTCAAATATGAAATACTTGAGGACAGGAACTATTCTGTTGTTGTAGCTCTCAAACCTTAGTACAGTGCTTAGTTTCTGGTAGATATTTCTTGAATTCGTGTTTATTTAATTGAAATATATGAGTCACATGTGTCACCCTGAAAAGATTTAATGCAGTTTACTTTGTCACATCCAGAGAATTATTATAAATTCAAGCCATTCTTGGGTTTTGTTGGTCACCAGTAGAGAACTGTGAAGAGCTTTTCCATCTTCGAAAAATTCCTCTATTTATCTCTCTTGGCAAAACCACAAGGAGAAGGCCAAAATGAAATTTCTGAGACTGAATTCCTAACAGATAAAAGCCTTGAAAAAGTTGCTCTTCAGAAATTTAGAGATTCTTTCATTAAGGATTCATTAGTCCCTTAAGGATAAAAAATGTGAACAAAATTTTCAAGGATTTTGCTAGCTAGCACATAGACTAATTGGTTTTGATTTTTGACAGTCCAAGCAAATCTTTTGTGCCACACATCATGATCAGATTAGATGCCAAAGGAGTAGTTTTCAAGAAAAGAAAGATAGCGACCATGCAGAAACCTTAGATAATGAAGACCCAGAAAAGCAAGTGATCACTACTAAAATCCTAGAAAATACCAATTAGTTTTTTTTTAATGGGAATGATATTAAAGAAGATACAATAGCATCTACTTTACCACTGCACATCCTAAAGACCGTCAAGCTTTTACAAGTAATTTGCAACAGAAATTTCCTAAATGTTTTATCTCTCCTAGTTTAAATGTGAATCTTTTGGAAGCCGGCACATTCTTCACATTTTTATCCTCAGAGCTTTGCATATAGAATGAGTTTAATGAAACTTCTTTCATTCATATCAGAAGTCTATTTTGTTTATTGAGCGGGAACTCATTGTTAGAAAAACTTATCCCACCTGTGATTTGGTTTTGATATTAAATATTTTTGAAAATTACAAAGTATGTAGATGCACACTTCATTTTTAGAAGTGGGTGGGCAACATCTTATTGAACTATTTTCTCACAAATGCTAAGTTGGATGCCACCAATGAGAACTGGTTAACTACCATGTCAACTAGGAGTAGAGTACTGATTTGAAGGAAGTAACAGATAAAGGCGCATGCATCAGAAACACAGAGATCCCCACAGAAAAAATAAAAGTGATTTATGATATGAGTAGAGCAGGGCTTCTATCATGGGGAATTCTGGGATTTCATTTTTAGAGTATGTCATCAGAGGAAGAAAATCACAATACTCTGAGTCAAGGCAAACATAAAAAGTTAAATAAAGCAAACAGTAGCACAGTGAATGGGCAAAGTACTTAGAGTCATGAAGATTTGAATTAAAATACTGCATCAGCCAATTACTAGCTTTGTAACCTTGGCAAATCACTAAATTTCACTGTGCCTCAGTTTCCTTATCTATAAAAGGGGACAACACCTCCACTCAAGGTCTGATGTGAAGATAAAATTAAATAATATTTGTAAAATGCTTTACAAATCATGAAGCCACTACATAATTCTAACTATATCATTGTTTTCTTGTTATTGGCATCTTGAATCTGAAGATGAAGGTCTGTGAGTAATAGTAGCCAAAAACTAGAAATTTCTGAAGGAGCAGAATATGCCCTAATATAAATATTACTATATAATACAGAATGTTACCTAATGAAATTATTATGTAATAAAGTTATTTAATAGGATACATTTATTAAGTACCAAATACTTTGTCATTTATTATGTTAGTCGCTAAGGATACAAAAAGCTCTCATTCTAATGGGGGAGACAACATACAACAACTATATACATACAAACCATTTACAGAATAAATAAGAAATTTTGAAAAAACAACTGAGAAACCACTAGAGTTAAGACAGATAGAGAACATTTTCTTATAGAAGATGGGACAGTCAAAGAAAATGCCTTGTATGGGAAGATGAATGACGTGAGGAAAGTAAGGAGATCGGTGTCACTGGGTCACCAACTGAGGGGCGGGGAGTGAGGTGCTGGAAGAATGGGAAGGTGGGGAACCTGTGTGGGGTTGGGGAAGGGTTGCTTATGAAGGACTTTGAGCAACAAAAGGAGGGCTTTGTATTTGAACCTGGAGGTGATAGGAAGCCACTGGGGTTTATTGTGTATGTGTGTGATAGGGTTTAATATAGTTGAATGTGTGCCTTAGGAAAATTACTCTGGTGGGTGAATGGAGGATGAACTATATCGGAGAAGAAGTCTGTGGCAGGCAAACCCACTAGCAAGTTACTGACATTGTCCAGACGGCAGATGACGAGGTGGTGACAGGGTGGTGGCACTGTCAGAATGGTGATAGTGTCAGAGTAGAAAGGGGAGCTTATGTGAGAAATTATGATAAAATTGACAGGCCCTGGCAACAGACTGGGTATAGGAAGAGGGAGTGAGAAATAGAGGATGGCACCCAAAAGTTTCAAGTCTGGATGACCAGGAAAGTGGTGGAGTTTTCAAAAGTAACAAGGACGTTTGGAATGGAGGAAGAATACAGTACTATTGGAATAGGAAACAGAACTGTGATTTTACTAGCATAGGGATCTTCTTGGGAAAATTCCCCCTCTCAGTATAAGTTTGTATGGTCTGTGAGGTGGTCTTAGAAGACTACTGAGATGAATGAGAGTAAAAATGACTTGTTTAATATGTCAAATAACTAAATGGCATATACAAAACTTGAACCCAGGATTTCCTGGCTTCCAGGGCAGATTTATAATTAACTATGGAGAGAGAGAGAGAGAGAAAAACATACGCAGTATATAGATAGAGATATCTATATGCACAAACAAAATATATGTATACAAACAAATTAATACATCTATACACTAGAATATACTATGCTAATCTATATAATATATTATATAATAAATAATATAACATAATATAAAATGATAAAAATCCAATTCAGGATATACATAGAAAATTATCATTACCCACATCTTACCAGACCATGGCCAAGAAAACCCTTTGAGTTCTTAAGTAAATAAAAAACTGAAAATCTGCTGTGTTACAAATTCAACCATCCTTGAAGAGAAGGAGAAAAAAAGTATTTCTAGAACTGTGTAGCAAGTGTACAAATAAATGTACTACCAGCAGGAGGTACCCAGATTTATTACAGTCAGGTTAAAGGGATTAAGAATAAATTACTCAGTGAGATGCTTAACTTGGCATGAATTTAAAAAAGTATCCATGTTGGGAAAACAGACATATTAATGCACTGTTTCAGGATATATTTTTATTCCATTTAATTACTAGTTTTCTCTATCAATGACAGAGATATCTCCTATTGGTGCCAAACGGTTCTTCATCTAAAACTTTATATGTTTGACCTCTGATGGACTCTGGGCCTTTCAGGAAGGGACAAAAGTTGTCACATGCTTCACTTTCTGAAGCTACCCCACTGTAAAGTGCCACCAGACATGGGCAGGGACAAAGGACACATATTAAAATTGTTTCCTTTTATCATCTCTTCTCTTCCTTTTCTGAGTACTAATGGTGTGGTTCTGCTGATCTACATCTGAACTATCTTGCACCACAAAACCCATATCAAGTGTGACATAAAAAGGAAGGATTGATATCTGCTTGCCAAAGGTCTCTGCCGTCATCATATGCAATGCAGAATCAAAATGGAAGGACTCCTAAAGAGGTATTCCAAGTATTCCTGTTTCTAGATGGTATCATGTTAGCTCAGATGAGAATATTATTAGGTGTCCTAAATGATATCTATTATAATTATTCAAAATGCTTTAGACTAACATTTGCAAAGGTTAAAAAATGAATGGATGAAGAATAGTTACTGTCAAAACAATATGCAATTGGATAGAAAATCCATAAGTATTTGAACCAACTCTGGGAATAGACAATTAGTTAGGTCCAGAAATTAAACTAGAAGAGGAATGTAGGCTGTATTGCCCTTGTGAAAGTGTGCAGAGCTTTTAAGGGACTTGAGCTTCTTCTTGAAACAAAGATCTATCTTTTTAATCATTTAATTATTTTTCTGGTAATGCTCTATGGGCCATGTCATGTCATTCTCTGAAGAACTGTAATAACAAGTTAATCAAATGGTGATGTAGAGGGCTACTGTACAGGAGAATAGGAATTTGTTACATATTATCAAAGAAGAGGTGGACAGCAGAAAAGATGTACATCTAGAAAGGAGGTGAGTCAGACACATAAAAAGAGGTAATGAAGACTGATGGATAGACTGAGTGCTCCAGATATATTCACACAATATGAAGGGATCTGGAGTAAGGTGCTTAGAATATGAAGGCATATATATATCCTTCATGAGACATTGGCAAGTCACAAATGATGGGTGGGTGTGAGATTTTAGTTTCCCAGAAAATGAGATTATAAATCCATGAAAATAAGAAACAAGTATTATTTTAACAACAACTTCATTGAATCGCAATAAAAAAGTTTGGACAAAGTTTAATATTTTTATTGAATCTTCTCTATTAGATGGCCATAAAATATTTATAGGTTGAAATTAAAAGATATTTTTAAAACTTCCAATTAGACATTAGAAAGGATTAAAGATGCAGTTTCAAAAAATACAAAAGTGATATCCTAAGGAATGTTAATTCTTTAAGAATTATAGTCAAAAGATGTTTTTTTTCAAAATGCACTATTTCTTTCCACATTGATCTTTTATAAGCTTCTAAGAAATAGATGAGGCAGTGAGTTTTTAACCTCCATTAATTAAGTGAAAATGTGTAATGACTATCCTGTGTATACAGAAGCAAACAGTTCAGTGTGTTTATACTAAAACCCAGAACTGTGCTACAATTTTTTGAAAAATGAGTATCATCATCCAGTGTACAGTGATTTAAGTAGAAAATTGTTTTTTTTTAATTGAATCTCCTTGGTTAGACTGATACTATGTAAATCAATACTCCAAGAATACTGAAATACTGCATTCATATAATTATTTGTAACACATTTATTATGCAAACTGTTAGAAAATTTCCAAAAAAGTTCTAAAATTTACCCATGCAAATCTTTAAACAAATAAGTTCTGTCTTTAAACTAAAAAAATACATTTGTTTATGGTTTTAAGAAGTGATTTATTGTTAAAATTCACAAGTTAATATTAAAATTCATTTATATTAAAGCAAACAGTCATTTAAATGTTTACTTTTTGTTTTGAATTTCCAAGTAATTTTACCTAATTCATAGAGGATAGATCCTGCTATCATTATCTAACCTTTGGTAAGGAAGTTATTGATCTTTCTTCAAAAGTTGTACTTGACTACTAAATTATTGATTCTGTAAGATTAAAATGAATATCCAATAACTCCAAGTATTATATTTTATAAGATTTATTGATAATTACTTAAAGTAAAAGAAATAAAAGACGAAAAGTAAAATCCTGAGTAAAGAGAAATTTTCCCAGCTGTGTAGGAAGTGAGAGAGAAGGGTGGGGTCCCAGAAACTTTATCTCCAAAATATAAGGATGTAATGTAAGAACAAAAGTGGGATGCTGGGGATTGGAATTTTGGGGAGCAGATTCTAATTACACAATTCTACACCTCTCGAGTTTTCTCTCTTTAATGGGGGTTAAGTTAAGAAACACATATGTATTATACTCTGTACTGAATTTTAAAAGCCATTTCTCTTCTAGCCATATAGTTCTTAATATTTGCTGAGAGAGAAGTCTTTGTTGAATTTATTACAATCACTCAAAAAATTTCTCTAAAATTTATTTGGTAAAAGTGCTTATTTTTCTTTATAATTACATTTTTTTCAGTTTCAGCTAAACATTGTATGATCTATGCAATACATTTTACTTTGATTTTGAAATATATTAAATTTTATCCATATACTATCTACCTGACCATTGGATTTTCTAGAAAGTTTAGATTTCTTCATGAAAACTTTAATAAATATTAACATTATTAAAATAGCTTAATAAAAATAACTAGATACTTTCAGTGAATTTTTAAATGAATCTATGATTTAATTAATAAGGATGTTCCCTCCATGACCTATCTAATGTTCTCTTCTCCCACAATCATTGCTTATAATAATTATAACAATAAGAATAATAAGAAACATAATGCTTACTATGTGGGAGGCACTGTGCTAAGCACTTCACAAATATCTCATTTAGTACTCACAACTCTGGGAGCTGAGAATTGTTAATAATTTTGCCAGTGAGTCAGTGCTGTATTCATTTTTCAGAGAAGAAAACTGAGGTATAGAAGTATTAACTGACTTCCCTAAGGATGCATAGCTACTGAATAGTAGAAGATAAGGGCCTAGCTCTCCAATTCCTATTGCAGAGTTCTTTCCTCGTAACTACATAATACATTTTGGAAAAGAGCAATTGACTATTTTTTTAAGTAAAAAATAAGCTTAGGCTTCTCAAACAGGTTTCCTTGTAACTAGTTTCAAATAAAAAGTCACCTTTCTTCTTTGAGGAGGCAATGATACACTGGGGAAATAGCACTGGTTTTTGAGCCAGATGTAATATGTTCAAATTCTAGCTCTGCTACCTGTGTGACCTTAGACTATTGTAAACACTCTGAATCTCAGTTTCCCCAGTTGAAAATATAAGAAGTTGCCATATTTTATCTTTAAGTTTCTTTCCAGCTATGAGTTTTACCATCTTATTGTTGGTTGGTGAAGCAATAGGCCTGGACTTGGGAATTCCATGAATTCATGCCTCTGTTGAGGGAATTTCCTAAACTCATGCAAGTTAGCATCTTCTCCACAACATTTAGTCTTAAAGAGTTGCCTAAAGCAGAAGTATACAAACTTTTTCTGTAAAGAAACAAAATAGTAAACAATAAATTCAAAATATAATAATAATGTACACTTTTGTAATACAGGTCTAGTAATGAGGACAATAGAATTCTTATTTTGTGGAGGATGAAAAACTTTTGGCTTAATTTTTGCTTAAGATTCAGAATTAGTGTTTCTTATTATCCAAATCAGTTGCAAATGTTCTTTTATAAATGCTAATTTATAATGAAATTTCATGTGTTTGGCTTTGAAAGCATCTTTTCAAACAGATATTATTAGGAAATACTTACATTAAGTTTTTATAGCATATTATGTTTAAATCAATCAAAAAGCTAATAGTCTAAGTTCACTTTTTCTGGACACATTTCTTAAGCTGTGACAATTAAACCTGATTTAATTCACTATAAGTATTATCAACTACAAATGATTTAGCTATTCTGATTAATACAATAATACAAGACAATTCCAAAGGACTAAGGATGAAAAATACTTTCAATTTCTGGGGAGAGAACTGTTGGAGTCTGAATACAAACTGAAGTAGAATGTTTTCACTTTATTTTTCTTGCTCTTTTTTTAAACGTAGCAAATACTGAAATATAAATAATTGACATCACTTTTCTTTCTTGCTTTCTTAATGGGCAGAAGGAGGGATGGAAGTGAGGTAAGGAATTCAGAAGTCATGTAAAATTATTGTTAAAAGTATGTAATAAATTTGTAAAAAAATAAAAATAAATGTAATTCACCTCAACAAATGACTTTCCTTACTTGGCTAATAAAGGGCCACTCTGAAACTTACTTGTTTGGAATTTTGTTTTTGTCAAAAATATTCTACTGTGATAAGATATTCTGTTTTACATTTTCTCACTTTTTTCTGACTTGCTTTCCTATAAGTTAGGGATATTGGGATAAGTGCTTAATCTGATAATGCTAATGTATATTTTTTCTGGCACAGTTATATTGAATAATAAATGCAATAATGTTTTGCCATCTAATTCTATAGCAAATAATCCATACTAAACAATGTCTTAAAAGGCCTACTTTTGAAGTCCAATTTTCTCTTCTTCTCTTCTTTGGATATGATGAAAATGGCCTGGTAATTAAAAAATATATATTGTGGTATGACTATACATGTGGCATTTGAAAGTGCTGTTGAGTTATAATTGCATCATTGCAATTCATAGTGCTCTCAACCACAGTGCAAAATGATGAGAAAAGCCATATCATAATTATTTCACACTACTAGTAGCACAAAATTAGCCATAGGTAAACAAATGAGAATGGCAGTTTTCCAATGAAGTTTAGTTATGAGTACTGAAATTTAAATTTCATGTAGTTTTCATGTGTTATGAAGTATTTAAATTCTTTGGATTTTTTTCAATTATTTAAAAATGTAAAAACCGTTCCTAGTTCCCAAGCCATATATCCTTAGTTTGCCAATTCCTAGCTAAGAGCATGAAGACATTAAAGGACTTACCTCAAATCACAAAAGTATATGTGCCAGACATGGGTCTTAAACCCAGGTTTTCCTAGATCTGCAGATGCTACACAATTTATAGGGCCAAAAAATGCAAAATCTAAATTTTCTTTTCAACAGCACAGCTCTGGGCCTCTTCGCTCATTATTTCCAATTCTTGCTTGGTCTAAGACTAAAGGATCTAGAATTTTTCTGGATGGTCTAGAAATTACTTTGCTAGCCATTATCATTTGGTGCTATATTCTTTGTATATTCTATTTATCTCCTTTCAGTTTCTCATCAATAGTTCTCTTTTTATTTTTCTTTTCTTTTTTAATTTTTTAATATTTATTTTTTAGAAAAGTTAACATGGTTACATGATTCATGCTCCTACTTTCCCCTTCACCCCCCACACTCCCCCCACCCATGGCAGACGCATATTTCCACTGGTTTTATCATGTGTTTCCAAATTGTGGATAGTTGCAGGTGTGGTCGTTTCGGGTCTACATCCCCAATCATGTCCACCTCAACCTATGTATTCAAGCAGTTGTTTTTCTTCTGTTTCCACTCCTGCAGTTCTTCCTCTGAATGTGGGTAGCATTCTTTACCATAAATCCCTCAGAGCTGTCCTGGGTCATTGTATTGCTGCTGGTAATTCTCTTTTTAAAGTATCGTCTATCCCTTCTTTTGAATTGTAATACTCCAAGAGTACTTCACCAGGAAAGAACTGTCAACTAGGCAATAAGTAGATAAGTAGCTTTGAGTCATGGAATGACACAGTCTGAAGAATTACAGGAATCTAGGTCCATAGCATTATCCCATTAGACAAAATGAGTTCATACCTAGTCAAAGAGTTAACCTTGTCAAAGAATTGTCAGAACTTCTTCAAGAAATATTATCATTGTCAAGGTCAGTACTAGGTCAGTGGCAAATGTTTTTCTGGCTTGTATAAGCCTTTTCATACTTAGACACAATTGGTCACCTTAAGGTTTATAACACACTTTACATACATAATCTCATTTATTTATCACCAATTTATGAGGTAGGTATTCTAAGAATAGAATATTCCCAAAGTCTTAGCACAATGTTAAGCTATAATACAGCAAAATTGTATTGTCCTAAGACTTTGGGGATACCCTACATTATTTGCCCCATTTTACAAATGAATAAATAGAATTCCAAGGAAGTTAAATGACTTCTTATGATCACACAATTATTAATGTTTAGGGCAAAATCTTAACCCAGAACTCTCTGACCCTGATTCCATTTTGTATTTTTCTGTAAATATTTCTTTGGGAATACAGTATATTGTCCTATTAGAATGTAGAGTTCCTTGAAAACAAGAACAATTTCACTTTGGTTTTTGTGTTGCCAGCACAACAAAAAGACTGATAGTCTGTAATTAATTAATGTGCATTCATTGAATGAAGTCTGGTGCTCTTTCAACTATACCACATTGCCTCTGGTGCATAGAAAAGTAACAGTTTAACTGCACTTCACATCTGATATCCTGTCCAGGTTTCATATCCAGAGAACAAGATGCCTTTCCCAAAATTAACTCATCTCTTTTAAACTCACCATCATTCTGCTAATCTGGAGCTTTACCAGCTCCCTCAGCCTCCTTTCCTCTCTCACTGGAAGGCTGGAGGGTAGAATAACAAAGTCCTCCCAAAGCCTTCTTTTATGGAGAGGAGAAATCACTTATCTTATTCTACTTTTCATGTACTACCCTGTCTCATTTTAATGCCATAGAATAAAATAACCACCAAGTCAGATACTCAGGGTAATTTCAAATGTTCCTTGTAAAAATTTCATTTATACATAATACATTGGATTTAATTCATCAAAAAAAGTCCATAGGAAAGGTAAGAAAGCCAGGTGAACGACACAAAAATGGTAGAAAAGAAAGAAAAGAAATCAAGGAAACACAAAAATATGCAGAAAGAAAGAAGGTTAGAAGTGAATGCAGACATGTACAGGAGTTTTGCTTAACTTAATGTAAAAGTAAAATAAAAGATATATTGAACATAACAGAAATTCATAATTTCACAGACAATTCTTTATTCTTTGTGGACTTAAGTAAGTATATATCATTAAAATAATTCAAAGAAGTATCTTTAAAATAGACACTTTGGAGGCAAAAGAAAACGGAGAAGGAATTTTTCAGTTCCCTAGAAGCAGAAATCTCTGATTGTCCTGCTACACATATTCAGTGAAATTCCCAATATTTTTTCCTTTTTATATACTAGATATGACTTTAATCTTTATTAGAGGCAAATATTACATGAGAATTGAATATAATTTGCATTTCTGAAAGTAGGGCTGTTAACTTCAGGACATTGTTTTCTTTTATCCCTGAAAAATGTTTCTTAGGAATGAAAAAGTGGTCCCCTTTTTTTCTAATCAGTGGTTTTTAAAAAGTGGAAAATTAGTCCAGAAAATATGCTAGGGTTTGGATTATATTGCTTATGATAAAAACACATAATTGAAGTAGGTTCCTGGACAAAGTAAGAGCAGCATAAATGGCAATATAATGGTAATGTAATGGGTAAAGAGATTTAGGCCCTGTTAGATTCAGAGCAGTATATGTTTTGGTCACAGTTCAGTGAGAAATCCTAAAGGAGCTGCTGCTACTGGTGATCACAGATTGTTTACTGGCCATTCCCAGCCTCCCTGTCTCTTCCCCACACCCTTGCCCCCCAGCTATGCTACACTGAGCATAGAGTATTGGAAAGAACATTGGAGTTAGAGAAGTTGGGAACAAAGTCTGTCTCTGCTTTTCACTTTTTTTAAAAAGTTAAGCAAAGGTGCTTGCTTCAGCAAGCACATGTGCTAAAATTGGAACAATCTAGAGAAGATTAGCATGGCCCCTGCAGAAGGATGACACTCAATTCCATGAAGCATTCCATATTTTTATGAAGGTTTCATTTCTCACATATATAGAGAACTAAGTCAAATTTATAAGAATACAAGTCACTTCCAAATTGACAAATGATCAAAGGACATGAATAAAAATTTTACATATAAAGAAATCAAAACTATAAGTAATCATATGAAAAAATGTCTCAAATCACTTTTGATTAGAGAAATACGAATTAAAACAACTCTGAGGTACCACCTCACATCTATCAGATTGGCCAATATGACAGTAAAAAAAAGTGATAAAGGTTGGAGGAGATGTGGGAAAATTAGGACACCAATTCATTGTTGGTTAAGTTGTGAACTGATTCAACCATTCTGGAAGGCAATTTGGAATTATGCCCAAAGGGCTATAAAGCAATGCATAACCTTTGATCCTATAACACCACTGCAAGGTCTGTATCCCAGAGAGATTAAAAAAGGAGGGTGGGCAAGGACCTATTTGTACAAAAATATTTATAGATGCTCTTTTTTGTGGTGGCAAAGAATTTAAGGGCAGTCCATCAATAGGGGAATGGCTGAAAAAATTGTGGTATATGGTTGTGCTATAAGAAATGATGAACAGGATGATTTCAGAAAGAGCAATAAAGACTTACATGAACTGATGCAGGGTGAAATAAGCAAAATCAGGACAACACTGTACACAATAATAGCAATATTGCGGAATAAATACTGTGATAAACTTAGCTACTCTCATCAATATATTGATCCTGGATGATTCTGAAGGGCTTATGACAGAGAATGCTATCCATCTCTAGAGGAAGAACTATTGGAGTCAGAAGGCAGACTGAAGCATGTGATTTTTCACTTTAGTTTATTTAGGTTTTTGTTTGGGGATTTTGGCTTTGTGTGATTATTCTCTTACAATAAAAGTGAACAATATAGAAATATATTTTGCAGGATAATACATGTATAACCCAAATTAAATTGCTACCAGCTCTGGGAAGGGGAAGGGAAGTGAGGGAGAGAGTCAATTTGTATCATGTAACTTTGTAAAACTTACATGGAAATTTATTACACGTAATTGGTAAAAATAAAATGTCTTTCAAATAAAAATACATTAAGCAAATTACTTCATCAACTTGTGCCTCAGTCTCCTTATCTATATCATGAAGGCATTGGGTAATACTAATACCAAAAATAAATAACATTTATTTTTAAAAATTAATTTTGTAATATGTTTTACAAATTATTAACTCATTTTGATCCTTACAATGATCCTGAGAACTAAGGGCAATTATCTTCCCCATTTTACAGATGAAAAACTAAAAGTGATAGTTGAAGCGACTTGCTTTGTATCTAATGTTAATTAGAGCTAAAAATCTCATGTATCATCATACATAAAAATTAATCTTTCAGGCTTATAATTAGATTTATAATCATTTATTAGTAAAGTAAGAAAGAGAAAAGATTCCATTTCCAGCCTTTCTAACTTAAAGTAAGATCAGGTTCCAGATCCTAGTCCCTTCCATGCCACTGCCTGCCTGAGATTGCAAGATGAGCTAAATGTTCAGTGAGAGAGTTAGTTCAGATACAAGTCCAGAAGTAAATAGTGCTTTTCAAACCTAGGCTCTTCTTGGCCCCAGATCTTTCCTTGGCCACTGACTTTCAAATATCATGCCATTTGCCTTTCTTGGTGGTGGACCTGTGCTAGGATGCAGGGGCTGATGCAGGGATGCTGTCATCAGGCTGTCAGACTGGTGGCTTTGATTCCTACTACACTGAGTCACTAGGGTGCAGGAGATCAATTTACTTCACACAATTGCACTATCCCTTCTGATTCTTTGGGATACTAGCATGTTAAGTCTCCCCACTCTTGCTTCTCTAGGAGATTAACATGCATTCTCTCCAGTGAATAATTCCACATATGGAGTCCATACATTTAGGATTTTCTCACCAGAGGGCATAAGAGCACAAAAGATATTGTACATTTCATGGAGGGAGTTACTACAATTTGGGTAATAAAAAGAAAGAGGAGAGAAAATAAATGATTGTTAGGGGGACCATAGCATAAATTAGGGGGTGCTTTAAGCAAAAAATGTTTACAATCAGTATCAATGGAGGGCTCAAACCCACCATTCCCTTAGTTTAGTTTATTATATCCAAAGATTCACTCCAAATCTTGTGATGTATTGTTTGATTTCTGTGAGCATCCTTACAGCATCTTAGATCCAGAAGATCTGCTTTCCTGGTTCAGGGTTTTGGTGATTATCTTTTCCTAAAATTACTTTAAAAAGAGTTTAGAATTTGAACTTTTAGGATAATTATCAAGCTTTCCCTTTAAAAACTATAATTGAAGGTATCCCCAGAATGTTATGGAGAGGGGAGAAATTATTTTCTTTTTACTCTGTCTCACCATCACTTAGTAGAGAAGGTATTTAATAAATGTTTGTTGAATTTGAGGTAAAGAATGGTGAAGATGAAGACCCCATAGTCAATTAGCCATCAAACACTTATTAAGTACCTATTATGTGTCAGGTGAGGTACTATTTTTTATTTCTGATTCATAAAACTGTCTTACAAAGAGGGGAATCTAATAAAACTAAATCACTACTGCTGTCCCAGGAAATTTCAATCAAAATAATATACCCCCAGATTATTCTCTTACTCTATCTTCCTCCCTCCCTCTCTGTGTTTCTGTTTCTCTTTTTATATGTATACATATATATATATATATATGTGTGTGTGTGTGTGTGTGTGTACATGTATATACTATTATAAAATAAGAATTATGGTCTAATATAAACATATCTTTTAATGCTGGGAGATTAAGATCAAAACTTATCCACTTTTTGATCCTCTGGATCAAAGAGATTCATTGGAAAGCCCTGTTGTAATTGTAAACATTAGTGTGAATTCTTGAAAAGAATACAGAGCCTTTTTGAAGAACTATGTAATAATTCATGATAAATATATAAAGAAAATTGCCAAAAAGGAACTAGAAGGGAGTGGGTAAAATGAATGATTGGTTAAAGAGTAACATAGATGATACCTCTGTGAGAACATAAGACAAATCTTTCTAACATCAGCATACAAATGCTGCTTTTTATTAAGAAGCATCCATAACAATTAAGAACTAATGTTTTTCCTTTCAACTTCCAAAAGATAAATTGTTTTTGGCAGAACAGAAGAAAAACAAAGAAGGAAAAGAGTCTAAGGAGACAAATCAAATATCTAGTAAAAGTTCAGCAACATGTAGTATGTGTGTGCTATGAAGGTCAGGCCAAGAAAAGGAAAACTTTAGGAATATGGGTAATGCTTTCTTCAGTGAAGCCACTTTAAGGTGGGGCTTTAGAAGACATTGGGGAATATCAGAAGTTAGCAACTAGTGTGTTAGCAACACACTAGAGAATGAGATACAAAGTTTTATACGTAGTTGAAGATAAAGGAATGATGATAGGCCTTTGGTCCAATGTGTTTTTTAATCTTGAAAGAAAGAGCCTGCAAGCATATGCTTGCATGATCACAAATTTCCTTGATTAGATAAATGAACTCCAGGGTGATGGGTATTTGGTACTTTGAGAGTACTATAAAGAGCTATGCAGGATGTAGACATATGCATTGGTACCTTATTGGAAAAACTCAGGGGGCATCCTAAGGATGTAGCAGGACATATCTTGATCAACTTGATAGTTTTTCAAAGCAGTGAGCCTTTAATTGAAGCTTCTTGGTCATGGCCCTCCATGCCTTCTAGAATGTGAAGTTTTAGTGTTTATGAGATAATTATTTGACTTAGGCAGCTAAAGGGTAGGTCACTCTGGACAGTCAAGCTCTTTGTGTTGTACGATAATGGAGTCTTCAATCACAATATCAGGTTCTCCCACTTTTTTATTTTTCTTTTTTCCCTTTTAGGAACATAGTCCAGAGTACAAAAAATAGAACCTGGATCCTAATTGAGTGGGAAGGAATTCCTTCCCCTCCTTTCCCAAGGAACTAATAGTGACTGCCTTGTAATAAAGGCACTTAGGAATTCAAGTTAAGCTTTTTACTTTGAAGACTTTTCAAAAAGCAAGAGACCCTTTTGGAAGAACACTATCATATTAGAAACAAGAACATAGAATTAAAGTCTTATGATTCATTTTCCAATTCCAATTCTAATGTTAGGACTTTCTGTTTGTTTTTTTTACCTTCCTTCAAGGCTCAATTCAGACATCACTTCTATCTGAATATTCTCAAAAGGAGCAAAAAGAAACACATATGAAAGAGAGAATCATTGAGCTACAATTACATGGCATATAATCAGTGAAAGGTTAGTTATTCAAGAATGAAGGAATGATACATTTTTGTATTTAAATTTAAGACAAGAAAAAAATCTCATTTCTTGAATTTTCTTTCTTTTTTAGGATCATTTTAAGTTTAACATTCTGAAAATATAAGCCATCTACTTTCATCATCACCATCCTCCAGGAGGTTTGAGTATATCCACTTTGCATCCACTACTTTGCCTGGTTCCAACTCTATGGAATGAAATGAGCCTCCCAGAATAAGCTTATCACTTTTAAACTCATCACCGTGCTGCTTATTCAAGTCTTGGTTGACACTTCCTCCTTCAGTTTCCTCTCCTCTCTGATTGGATGACTAGAGGGGGAAAAATAAACTCTACTCAGTGCCTTCCTTTATAAAGAACAGAACTGGCCTTGCAGCTCACTTTACTTTGCTTCTTCTAATCTTCCTAGTTTCTACTCCATGGAAAAAGATGTTCATACACAGATGCTCTCCCTCCTCTTCCAACTCCTAGTTTTCCTGTTTCCCACTGTGTTTTGTCTCCCCTTTTAGAGTGTAAATTCCTTGAGGGTAGGGAATATCTTTTCTTTCTATTAAATGTATCCCTTATGCTTAGCCCAGTGCCTGAAACATAGGTAAAACATAAAACTACTATAGCACACTGTACAGGGCTACTTCTAAACTTGCACTTATATTGGTAAGCTCACTCCCCGAAGGGTGGCTAACTAGTTCAATTTTTAGGATTCTAGGGATTAACCTGATATTTTAGTCTTGTTTTTCCCTTGTAGTGTTGTACGTGAACCCCTACTCCTATATTTTCTATTGATAGCAATTGGCCAAATAGAATTATTTTTGCTGTTTCTTAGGGATAATTTCTAAAGTGATACAATAAGAACAGTTGGTATAAAATATTAACAATAAAAGTCTGAGACATACACTCTCCTAGGTACATTCAGAGCTATGGGGAAAATGAGTTCAGGCATAGACAATATATGGGCCAAAGGGGTAATTCATATCCCTCAGCTAGATGTACTATCATCTCCATTCCTGGTAGACCCATTTGCCTTTCCTCCTATGTGTGTCATTCTCTAGGTGATTGTATTGAAGCTACTCTTCCTCTCACCCTGCTGAGGTCACACTTCCTAAAATTTCCTTTCTTCACAATTTCTAGTTGATCTTCCTTTAGTTCCTGGCTTTATGCATTATTTGTTATTGGCTCAGTCTCTCTGATGGCATAATAAGTGAGGAAAGTTACTTCTCTTCGGTTCTTAACTCCTAAACTGCTTTACTTTTGAACTACAAGTACAAAAGTTTGACTCACTGAAGCACTTTGGAGAGTTGACTCTCAAAATATTTGCTGAAGTACTTTTGGAATCTCTTTCTGATATAAGAAGACCAGTGATATGTCTAATTCTTTCAACCAGTCACAAAACATTTCACAATCTGATTTCATTCAGTAACTTGAAGCATTGCACAAATTACACTTAATTTATAGATTGATTGATTAATTGATTCAATAGAAATACCTAGAAGTTATTCACACACAATTTGCACATTTTATTGATTCTATAACTTAGTCAAAACAGTGTTCTCTTCTAAAAAAAGTATCAGGGCATCCAGCACCTTGCTAGTGACATTATTTGGAGTTTGGACTATGAAATATTGCTCTTAAATAACAATATCATTCATATGTATTTATTTATTCAAAAAATATGCATGAGCTTCTACTATGTGCATCACATTCTGTTAGTTGTTTTATGTGTTAGAAAACTCACAGGAGAAATAAAGTGGTAAGAGAAAGAAAATAGCTTGTACTTTTAATGATAACTTTTCTTATTTCTCCCTTTGGAGGTGATATATACAGAAACACATTTTCCCCCTCTGATTCTCTTAAGTCTTGACTTTTTTTTAAACCGTTACCTTCCGTCTTGGAGTCAATACTGTGTATTGGCTCCAAGGCAGAAGAGTGGTAAGGGTAGGCAGTGGGGGTCAAGGGAAAGTCTTGACTTTTTATTTACAACAGGACAAAAAAATTTGGAAAAATTATATTTTTAAAAATAGTAACTCTTCTTATTTAGATTGTTATTTAACATCTATTTAAATGATCTCTTTTCTCAGGTAATAAACATTATATAGCTTGTAGACATTATGCATTTGAAAAGATTTTTTTAAATATTAAAATCTTAAGCTACTTATAGGTATGTTAAGGAAGTGGTGACTTAAAAGAGATTTAAAATAAATAATCTTCAGATTTATAAGAAATAAAATATATATTAAGTTAATAGAACCAGTGAAAACATTGCCGAGCAGATTTCATCACAAAATTCTGTATTATAAAAAAATTCATTGTAACTTAACTCAATTGAGGATAAAAAAGAAAATCTCCCAACTTTTTAAGTCTGCATGTGTTAAATACATATCATTTAAATACAATATAATAATGTATCATGTCAAATAAATGACAACTTCATTTAGGAAATCATATGCTATTCCAATGAATCAATAAATATTTAATAAACTTTTGATGTCAATCAATTAATAAGCATTTATTAAGGTGCCCACCATGAGCCAGGCACTGTGTAAAGCACTGCAGATACAAAAAGAGGCAAAAAACAGTCCCTGTGCTCAAGGAACTTTTCATCTAATGAGGTGACACCATGTCAACAAATACAATAAGGCCACTTATCTATGATTTTCCTTTTCATGGTTTCAGCAACTTGAGGTTGAAGGTTCAGAGTTCCATCCATACCATGTCAATGGTCTCTCTGTGCCAATGATTCTGCTTTCACTATCACTTTTTTTCACTTGTACTTTTTTAGAGTTTTTTTTTTTTGGGGGGGGGGAGGAAGATTAAGAGACTACAGAGGACTCAGCCAAGGGGCAAAAGTAGAGGAGAGAGAGTACATATATATGGGGACATCAGGTGTTCATTTTTTACTTTTGGCCATTTGTGGTAAGCCTTAGAATATACCTCCATGTATATAGGGCCCTACTGTATATACAAAGCAAACTGGACCTTTGGTTTAGGAAAATGGATGATGTAGTGGCATGGAAATAGAATTGAGCAAAGCAAACCTACTAGAAGCCTACTGCAATACAGGTGTACAAATTCAGGTATGATGTGATGAGGTATCAGAGGAGAGAAGGAGACATATTCAAGACATTGCAAAGGTGAAATTGATAGTCCCTGGTGACAACTTAGAGATGGAGGTGAGAAATAGGAATCCAGGATAACTCCTAGAATGTGAGCCTAAGGGAATAGAAGGAAAGTGTTTCCCTCTACAGGAATAGGGAATGTAGGAAAGCAGAGGAGAGGGGAATTTAGGAGAAAAGATAATGAGTTCTGTTTGGGAATGTCGAATTTAAGATATCTATCGGATATCCAGTTTGAGATGTTTGAAAGACAGCTGGAGATACAAGACAGAAAATCAGTAGAAAGACTAGGATAGGATAGGGAAGCAGGCTAGAGAGAGAGAATAGAAGAGAAAAGGGGCCAGGGCAGAACCCAGAGGATTAGAGGGCAGGATGTGGAGGAAGACGCAGCAAAAAGAGATAAAGAATGATCAGAGTTAGGAGGAAAACAAGTAGAAAATAATTCTCTGAAAACTTAGGAAGAAGTGACTACCAAGAAGAAAAGGATAATCAGTCATGTCAAATGTCACAAATTGGTCAATGAGAATGAGGATGGAGAATCATTAATAACTTTGGAGTGAGCAATATCAGGGGAATGATAAGCCTGGAAGTCAGACTGTCAGGCATTAAGAAGAAAATGAAAGGAGAAAAAGTGGAAGCACTTATTGTAAATGACCTTTTCCAGGATTTTAGCTACAAAAATCTGAAGAGATGTAGGATGATAGAAGAGGACAGAAGGATCAAACAGATGAAAGGATCAAATGAGGGGGTTATTTTTTTTTCAGGATAGGAAAAACATGCACATGCTTATATCATGAGGAAAATGTGTTAATAGTCAAGGAGTGACTGAAAATAAGTGAGGATGAAAGTGAATTATTTATTAAGATAATATGTAAGAATAGGTTAAAAAAATCCAGAACCACATGGAGTTGAAGGCCTACTTAATTTTTTATGATGAACTAATTAATAAACAGTGTTCAATTATAATAGGGCAGCTAGGTAGTGCAGTGGATAGATAGAGTGCCAAGTCTGAAGTCAGAAAGACATCCTCTAATAATAAGGAAAAAGACTTGTACAAAAATATTTATAGCCACGCTCTTTGTGGTGGCAAAAAAATTGGAAAATGAGGGAATGTCCTTCAATTGGGGAATGGCTGAACAAATTGTGGTGTCTGTTGGTGATGGAATACTATTGTGCTTAAAGGAATAAAGAACTGGAGGAATTCCATGTGAACTGGAATGACCTCCAGGAATTGATGCAGAGTGAAAGGAGCAGATCCAGGAGAACATTGTACACAGAGACTGATACTCTGTGGTACAATCAAACATAACAGACTTCTCTACTAGCAGCAATGCAAGGATCCAGAACAAGGCTGAGGGACTTATGAGAAAGAAAACCAGCCACATTCAGAGGAAGAACTGTGGGAGGAGAAACACAGAAGAAAAACACCTGCTTGAACACATGAGCTGATGGGGATATTATTGGGGATGTAGACACTAAAGGATAACTCTAGTCCAACAATCAATAATATGGAATTAGGTCTTAACCAATGATACATGTAAAACCCAGTGGAATTGTGCATCAGCTATGGGAGATTGGGGGGTTTGGGGGAGAGGGAAAGAACATGAAATATGTAAAAATGGGAAAATATTCAAAATTAAAATTAAAATAAAAAAAGAAAGGCATCTGCTTGAGTTCAAATCCATCAACAGACAATTATTGGTTCTATGATACTGAACAAATGATTTAATACTCTTTGCTTCAGTTTCCTCACCTATAAAATAAGCTGGAGAAGGAAATGCCAAACACTTCAGTACCTTTGCCAAGAAAACTTCAAATGGAGTCACTGGACAGAAAATAACTGAACAAAAATATATAATATTTTACTTAGGACTCCTAAGACTTTTGAGTTTTTGTGTTGAATTTTCATAATTTTTCTCTCTCTATTCCCCAATCTCTTTTCTCTCAGCTGCAACTACTTCTTCTTCCAGCATTCCTACATTTAACATCCCATCCTTTCTGATTCTATATTACTGTGAGTTTGAAAATTAGAGCCTAAGTCTGTGAGAAGAGTAAATAGTCTCGAGGAAGAGATTAGGGGCTATGAATAAACTCTTTAACCTTAAATGCACAGTCCTTTTGGCACCTATTTTGTTTTCCCAGAGCTCTTTTTTTGGTTATGTCCTGGGCCTGGGCCGTGTTTTCAATTTTTGAGGAGTAATATTATCTGTCTATTTGCTATAGATTTTTCTGTATATCCATGTTTTTATCTCTGAAATTGTCAATTTATGATCAAACTATCATATATTTAGATCTGGAAAGGATCTTAGAGTCCATCTAACCCAACACCCTCAGATGAGATCGTGCTCCCCATAAGAGTTAAGTAACTTGCCAAATGTTAAACAGTTAATAAATAGCAGGTAAAACATTAAAACTCAGCTCCCTCAACTTCAATCTAAGAATAAACAATTGCAATAACTTGTGGTGTTTAAAGCCATTGGATTGCCTGAATTTATTTGACTAAACACTTATATATGGTTGTTCAGTCATCTTTCAATCATGTCTGACTCTTCATGACACCACTTGGGCTTTTCTTGGCAAAGATGTTAGGATGACTTGTCATTTCCTACTCCAGCTCACTGTACAGATGAGGAAACTGAGGCAAACAGGGTTAAGTGACCTGTCCAAGGTCATATAGCTAGTAAGTGTTTAAAGCTTTATTTAAACTCATGAAGACTGATTTTTCTGATCCCAAGCCCAGTGCTCTATCCATAATGCCACATAGCTTTGTAGATATTTCTAAATACTAAAAACAAAGTTAACAAAAGGTTGACTTCTTATGAGAAAAAAAGAGAAAAAAATTTAAAAATTCTCAAACAACCCTTGAAGATTGAAAATCTTTGTGTTATATAAACAGCCTATATTTACAAACAACAATGCCTTCTAAACACAACCACTCTTTTGTTTAACCATTATTATTCCTTATTCTGAGTATTTTGAAGAGGAAGATGAGGGGAAATATAGAACTTATAATATATAAACACTAAGTTAAAGTATAGATAAACATCAGAACTCAATGAAACATGAATATGTCAAATATTAGGGCCTAACTGTAATGGCATGTAGAGGAATCTCTTCTGGCATAATACATTTATGCCTTAGGTTTAAAAAAGGTACATTTTAGAAAAGGCAATAAATCACTTAATGATTTTGCTTTATCTGGTAAATGCTTAGGACCTCTGGTTCTAATATTAATTATATATTAAAAATGCAAAGGAATATTTTTAAAAGCATTTTTCTCTTTGACAAAGGTAAGTTATAGATTTTAATTCAATTTTACTGAAATTACTGTTTAACTGAACAGTGAACTGTTCCTCTACTCTAACATTTTTCTTTCTCATTTTTGTAAACAGTGTGAGTCTGCATATACTCAATTCACCAACATGGAGATGCCCTTGAGACATCTTTGGAGCATGTCCAGATTGCTTTACCTGGAAACCTCCACATCCTCTAACCTGTGGGTGGCAGTGGCCTCCTTTAATTGTCATCTTTAAAACTGGCTAAACTAAGTGAGTTGCACACCTTTTGTCCTCTCATATTTGCTACATACAAACGATGAAGATTAGAGTTAAACCATAGCCTGGGCACCATGAACCGAACCTCTTAGAAGGGACTTCTTTCTCCTATTCCTTCTCTACTATCCCAGCTTGAAAAATGGGTCTGAGAATATCTGTTGTGTAATGGTTTTCCTCCTAAATTCTAGGTGCTGGAGATGACAAATACAGGATCCAGGAGTTTAAGCTATGACAACTCTGGGGCCAGATTTGAAGCAAGAGAGTGTAGCCAATGACCCAACACAGAAATCCAGCAAAGCCAGGCTACCTGGGGGCTGAATCTGAAGAGGTGAGAGTTAGACTTGGAACTGGGTCTGTGTTCTACAGTAACTAAATGAAAATAGAGCCCTAATTTCCTTCCCCTCCCCACAGACAGAGATGGTACAAAAGGAGAAGGGATGATATCTCCTAAATGCTAGAGGAATCAGTTTGGATGTTTCTGATTATGCTTTTTTTTTCTTTTTTTTTTAAACCCTTAACTTCTGTTTATTGACTCCTTGGTGGAAGATTGGTAAGGGTGGGCAATGGAGGTCAAGTGACTTGCCCAGGGTCACATAGCTGGGAAGTGTCTGAGGCCGGATTTGAACCTAGGACCTCCTGTCTCTGGGCCTGACTCTCAATCCACTGAGCTACCCAGCTGCCCCCCTCATTATGACTTTTGAGGTAAATATTTCTATGTAAAGCTAATCTTTTGGTGGCTCTGTGCACATTACTTCCTTCACTTGGGGGAAATCATCAGTCTGGGCTGGAGCATTGGCAGAAAATGTGGACACTTCTAATTTCCCTTAAGGCCACTGGAGAACCCTAGGGTGGATAGAGAGGATGAAATGTGTCCTATTTAGCCTTCAAGAAGTAGCTTGTGTCACCTGTTCTTTGCCAAACTGTAAATCCCGTGTACTGGTTGTTTCATACTTTATCACAGGAAAATATAAGGAAATTGGATTTTTGAGGAATTTTTTAAACTTCTGAAAGGAGATATTTATAGTAATTTTTGAATTATTTCTATCTACTAATACCATCATCAGTCTCCCATATATTGGCAAAAGTATGGTGTATGAGTAGAGAAAAGGATTAAGTTTGTATATGAGTTAGAGGGTCAGTTTTATCCCTCAGCTAAAGAAAAAGACAAGAATGTCGTTATGTTGAGTGAGCCCTTAGCATTCCCAAATAAAGAAAATTCTTGCACATATAACTAATCTAACGGTTCAGAAGCAAGATGGATTGGAGCTGGCAGTGGCTGCTATATGTTGTGCTTCAGGACATGTTCCCTGATAGCACAAGTAGCTTGTGATAGAGTTCTGCCATTGAAATGAGTTTTGAAATAATGATGTTAGTATAACATTTGTTGCTAGCAGCAACACTAAAGATGTTGAGTCATTCCACGGTTCAATGACTTATTCTATCCACAAGGGCAGCATTCTGAGAACCTGCATCTCTACCACAAGACTACTCAGACAGGAAAGACACCAGACAAGTCATCCGCATCAAACTTACAGCAATATTAGTGGTTACGAGGTAGATGCAATAAAATATGAAGAACAGAAAGTTCTTTCTTGAAATAATTTCATCAAGGAGAGATGTCACTTTAGGATTCACTAAAAATGATCCATCCACTTGCTATTCCTTTCTGTTATCCAAACATGGTGGGGTGTCATTTCATAATAATGTGTTCATGTGAGTGTACCCTTTTTTTGTTGCTTTTGAGATTAATATTTGACTTTTTTATCATAATCATAGAATCACAAAATTCTAGATTTGGAAGGAATCTCAGAAAAGGTCAGATTTTCTAACCCATTACCTGAAATAACAATTCTCTCTTCAATTATCCTGACAAGTGACTTCTTATCCCCTGCCTAAGGCCTGTCAGTGATAGAACACTACAGCCTGGCTATTTCAAACTGTCTCTTATTTTCCCTCTATTTTTAGTATTATAGTGTCTGCATGGTTCTTTTTCTTAAAAAAATCATAGATGCCTAAACATTTTGGGGGGAAAAGTGTTATATAAAGCAAAATAATGACTAAGTTTTCAGCTATTTTCATTCTTGTAGGAACCCACATGTGTCTTCACATTGTGAAATCTTTTCCATGCCAGTGAATGATATCCAAGTTTTAGCTTGATTGAAATTGTTCAGGAATGCATCTATTATTACTCACTAAACCACCTATACAATTTTCTACAGATTGTTTTCCTAGTTTTAAAACGTTAAATCTCATAAGTATACAATTGTATATATGGAAACTACTACAGTGAAGCAATTTTGATTTATCATATTTAGCATACAAAGGAATAAAATATGACCTGCTTTAGAAGTTAATCAGTTCCCCATGATAAGAAAATTTCAAGAAGAGGCTAGAAGGGCAGCTTGGTATTCAGTGGAGAGAGAGTCAGGCCTGGAAATGGGAGGTCCTAAGTTCAGAACTAGCCTCAGACACTTCCTAGCTGTGTGACCCTGGGCAAGTCACTTAACCTCAGTTACCTAAACTTACTGCTTTTCTGCCTTGGAAAAAATACTTGGCATTGATTCTAAGACAGAATCAATTAAAAAGACTTTAGAAGACCACTTTTGAGAAATATGATATAAGAGCGTTCTCCACTGGTACGGAGAGGGAACTGGGGAAGGGAAAGTCATTCGTTAAGTACCTACCGTGAGAAAGACATCGTGCTAAGTACTTTGCCAATATCATCTCATTGACAATCAACCCTGGGAGGTAGGTGCTAGTACTTTCTTCATTTTGCTGTTGAGGAAACTGAGTAAAACTAGGCCTAAGTGATTTGTTCAGACTGACACTGCTAGGAAATGTCTGAGGCTGCATTTGAACTCAGCTCTAATTTATTATAAACCCAGTCCTTCATCTACTTAATTTTCTAGCTGCCATGGATTTGATTAGATGAACTTTGAAGTTCCTCATATGGATTGAAGTTCTATGAAACTTTTAATATATGATATTGTATAAAAACTGAAATTGGCTGCATCATTTTAAAAATTTTATGATTTGTTACCTAAAAACTCTGATGGACGGAATGTTTGATGAAATTCAAGTTTGATGAAAAGTGCTAGAACAGATAACCTCAAAGACATTTTTCACTTCTAAAACTTAGTGATTCTGTACTGACTCCTATCTCCTCTAGAAAGCCTTCTTTTATTATTCCATTTCATTCAGCTCTTTTGCTTTGCTAAACTCCCTGCCTTTCTAGGCAAGTTAGATTATAAATAAGTTTCTTGAGGGGAAGTCCTGTAATTGATACTTCTCTGATTCTCCCTTGTACAACACCTGATACAAGTGTTGTGTTAATAGCAAATGCACAATAAGAACTTTCTGAATTTAACTGCATATCTTGGAGAATTTATCTTGACAGCAACAAAAATAAACATATTTCATGGTAATCAATAGCAATAGTCAAATTAATTCTCCCCTTTCAATTCCAAAGAATGTATGAAAGGGTTTCTTTCCTTTATTTATGAGATAATCCTCAACATGTAGACTTGGGATGTGATGATAACTATTAAAATCTAATCTGATGCTGAACAACTGCTTGATTAAATATTTTAAAAGTTACATTATCATAATTACTTTATTTCATCATGTAAATAAGCATTGCCCTATAGGCCCAGGATGTAACACAAATCAAGCAGCTTTAAATGATAGAAGGGAAATTAAAAATCAAATAGGAATTGAAAAAACCTCACACACTTAATATATATTTTTTGCATTTGGGCACCACAAGTTGTTTTCCTCAGAATGAATCATCTCAATGAAAATAAGCATGTGAAGAACTAGGAAAAAATATATGTGCATCTGAAGGCTTTAAAATCTTATATGAGAAGCTATTTTATCTTTATATTGTTTGAAATTATATAAAACACCCATAAAAAGGAAAACAAAATAACATAAAAAATGACTAATACCATTTATGTGCACTAATGGACTGATGGTTACTTTTATCATTAGAAAGTTAAAACATTATTTAAAGAAGCACATAATCTTTCAGTGAAACATAACATCACTTAAGACTAAGCATGTGGTATATAAACTATTGTGTAATCAAAATATTTAGATGTTTGATATTCTAATCCTTCAAGGATTTCTGATTTTATTGATGTAACTTTGTAGTTATTTTATGAATAATTAACTATATTTTTCACTTAGAAGTATTTATAGATTACTCTTCCCATTTTTAGTCTTTATATATAATTTTTTCTTATAATAGCTAACAGTTATATAGAGCATTATGGTTTACATAGCATATTATCTCAATCAATAAACATTTATTAACATGTTCTGCATTGGAGATGCAAATACAAAAAGAAAAAAAAAACAACCAGCCAACAAAAAAAGAGTCTCTGCCTAATTTTTTTTCCCATTTTGTCCATTGGGAAACCTCAGAGAGTTTTAATGATTTTCCCAGGACCATAATTTCTGGTATCTGAGACTAAATTCTAACCCAAGTCGTCCTATCTTTTAAGTCTGTAATTTTTTCTACTCTAACACATTTTATAACAAAATAAAAAATATGGGGAATAAAATAATAATAATATTAATAATAATAAACATTTTAGTGGTTTAAGGTTTGCAAAGAACTTTACAATGTAATCTAATTTTATCCTCAAAATTTTGAGAGTTAAGTGCATCCCATTTTACAGATGAAGAAACTGAGGTAGGCAGTGTGCCAGTCACACAACCAATATAAGGGTCTGAACGTGTTCCACTTTGAGAAGTTTTAAGTTGTAAGATCATTTTCACACTTTAGGCCACCCAAATTATAGGAAACTGAAGACTATATCATAAAACATAGTTTATGAACTTGAACCGACAGGACCTTTAGTGGATAAAATTAAATTAAAAGCTTTGGACCATAGCAGCTCGGCTTATATTAAAAAAAAAAACACACACACACAAAACTGAGCAAGGGTAAGCTAAGGTTTCCAACAAGGTATCCTGCTAATAAAATCTGAAAACATTTCCCAAAACAACTTCAGAAATGACCAAAGGAGTAGTTGGGGAAGTTACTGAGCCTGAACATTTTAATAAAAAAATTGTTGATCTATACATTTTGTTGAGCAAGCACAATAACAGGTGCCTAAGAGAATACAGAAAACCACCTTATCCTGTGGCAAAAAGTTTACAATCAAACACCATTTCAGGAGCTTTGACCTAAATATGTAATGCTATATAAATTTCTCTCCATTTGTAACAAGCAATGGCAAAATCTGTAAACTGCCATAAAGTAGTTAAATGAAATATAATGTACAACCAAGAGAGCTAATCATTTTGAAAAATAATTCTTAATTATAGTAGTACAGTGCTTCTGTGATCACTGCCAAAAGATAATGTAGCCATGCACAGAATATGAGAAAGGTGAATATAATACCTCATTGAGACATAAATTCCAACAGTTGGAGAAAACATTCACCTGTGCAGTAGGTAATACAAATATCTTTGTTCCCATTTTACAGAAATGGAAATTCATGTTTGGAGAAGCCTTGTACAAGGACAGAGATTACATTTGAGGACAGTGAGATGTGTGGAAGAAAAGGAATCTACCTAATCATACCAACTCAAGAAGAATAGACAGGGAGAGTGAGGTAGCAAAGTGGATAGATCGTGAGTCCTGGAGTTGGAAGGACCTTGGCTCAAATTTTGCTTCAGACACCTCTTAGCTGTGTAACCTTGGGCAAGTCACTTAATCCCAATTATCTAATCTTTTAACACTGTTCTGTCTTGGAATGGCTACTTAGGATAGATTATAAGACAGAAGGGAAGGATGAAGGAAAAAAATTAATTCTAGACAGGTCTCAAACACAAGTTGTTCTGATTATAAAACTAGTGCTATTCTACTAAACATCTTACTCCTAGCAAAGAATCTTCTTTTTACTGTATTATGGGGCCTTCAAAATCACTAACCACTATTCTACCATTTCTTTCCTAATTATAATCAAGTAAGGTACACATTCAAATGAACTTTAAAAAATTTTGAATAGAGGTAAATGTATTAGTTCTATATGTGTGTGTATACATCTGAAGGTAATATATCAGTGGAACCATCTCAATCGAATCATCATATTGAGAATTGGCAAAATAGAATGTATCATCCTTTTATCCTTCTCATCTTGGCCATATATTCAACAAAGATTTATATAGGCAGTTTAATTCTATAAACATATATTAAGCGTCAACTGTGTGTAAAATGTAGGATGGGTGATGGGGAAGTAGCAATTTTAGATAGGACAATATGCCTGCCCTGAAGGAAGTTAGGATCTAGAAGACTGATATTATACAACATATTATAAAAATAATATAGGATAAATGCATCAAAAAGGTACAGATCAAGCTAACAGTCATTATTGACTAGGTAAACCTGGAAAGAAGGTGTAGCACTTGAATTTGGCCTTAGATAGTTAGGTAGAAAGGTAGAGAGAGTGTTAAAATAATAAGACTTGAAGTGGTCCAGAGAAAAAAGAGAGAACCTGTGGAGTGCTGGCTTGCTATTCATAATAAAACTTAACCTTGAATGAAAGAATATCTTTCAAGGAATTTTTGTATGATTTTAGTATATGCAAGGAAGGTAACTTGGGGAAGTCAAAAGGATGGATACACAATGGATACATAAAGCCCTGGATTCAAATCCTGTCTCTGATACCTACAAACTCTGTGATCTTGAAAAAGTCACTTAATCTGGGTTTTATTTCCTTCTCTTTCTTCTCTATAAAAGGATGGTGCTAGACTTCATGACCTCTAAGGTCCCTTTCAGCTTTAAGTCCTTCTGTTCAGTTCAGTTATGCCTGATTCTTTGTGACACTATTTGGGGTTTTCTTGTCATTTCTTCTTCCAGCTCATTTTACAGATGAGGAACAGAGGCAAACAAGAGTAAGTGACTTGACCAGGTCACACAACACAATTGGTAAATGTTTTGAGGCAGGATTTGAACTCAGGAAGATAAATCTTCCCCACCCAATGCCTAGCTCGCTATTCACTATACCATCTAGCTATCCTAACTTTAAATCTATTTTCTAGCAACAACAACAACAAATAACATTTATATATTGTTTTAAGTTTTGCCAAACCTTTTGTATATGTACTTCCATTATGTAGATTTTAAAATCAATATTCAATATCTCCGAAGTATAATATTTATAAAGATTTATTAATATTTAACTAGAGAGCTAGAGAGCACAGGGAACATTCACCACTCAATCCACGTGGAAGAGAGAGTGCAGGGGAGGAGCAACCACAACTATACATAGACAACGTAGCAATGCACGTATCGGAATGGCCAAAGGAATTGTGGCTAATACAGAAAGGAATTTTGGGCAATGCAGTTCCAGGAGTTCAAGATTTTCCAACTATACAATTGTTCCTTACAACAACCATATGATGTGGATGCTTTATCATTCACATTTCATAAGTGAGGAAATTGAAGTTGGAAGGTAAATTGAATTGTCCAGAGTTAAACAGCTAATAAAAGTCTAAAGCACGAATTGAACTGAGACCTTCCTGATTCCAATTCAAGTGCTCTATGCACTAACTATCTAGATGTCTTAGCTATTTTTTTTTCCTGGTTTGAGAGTTTACTCATGAGAAGCTGGATAATTTCAATACTTATTCTATTAGTGTTATGATTAGGATAGTTCCATTTGTCAAACAAACATGTTTAAGAAACTATATTTTGCAAATCTCAAATCTATTTTCAGAGGAAACATGAAAAAGAACACAGTTGCTGCCCTCAGAAAGCTGGATGGGGAAGAGGAAGAGGAAGAGAAGGGAGTGTATATAAATTACAATTAATGATATTTCTTTGGTGCATCTTGGGACTTTTTTTCCCCTTTTTTTTTAAACCCTTAACTTCTGTGTATTGGCTCCTTGGTGGAAGAGTGGTAAGGGTGGGCAATGGGGGTCAAGTGACTTGCCCAGGGTCACACAGCTGGGAAGTGTCTGAGGCCGGATTTGAACCTCAGACCTCCCATCTCTAGGCCTGACTCTCAATCCACTGAGCTACCCAGCTGCCCCCTATCTTGGAACTTTTCAATAGTACAGATATCAATCCACCCACAGCTTTTCATCCTGAAAAATGCTTGTCCTTGTCCTCCTACAAATCCTTCACAAAACATTCAATGACTGTGCTGAGGACTTTCCTCCATAGCTCTTGAAATCACATGGATACAATGGAGTACATGGACTATTCACTGAATTACAATTGTCCCACTTTTCCAATCAACCATCACCCTGGTAATATATCCCCCTTTTCCAGCACAAGATTTCATTTGGAATCTGTAGTCCTCTACTCAAACCAACCATACAAATCTTCAGTGCTCTTGAGAGGACCCATGACCTGAATTATTCGAGCACTATTGCATTCTATAATTTATAGCCAACAACATTACTAGAAGAATATTGATATTAAAATTTTATTTCTGGGATAATCTTGAGGTCAATGAAAATACCAGGAAAAATTTATCAAATGCAATTTATACAACTTTCTTCTTTTTCAATTTTGGTCCAAGTCTGATATGAATTTGCAATTTTTGTCCAAAATATGTGTAGGGTATACTGTTTACCCAAAAGCATATCATAGATTAGATTAAAAACATTCTTTATCTTCCCTTTTTGTATGTACAGAGTGAAGACAAATTATTTTTGAGGGATTATAAATCCCATTAGAAGGCATTACCAGAGTTTAATATGTAATTCCTGCAAACTGCTGCATTTCCACTGTGTTCACTTGCTGCTTGGAGTTTGAACTCTATGATAGATATCCTTTAAGACGGTGGCAAAGACCTTTGGCCTCCTTGTTTTATTTGTCACTTGCTATTCGTAATAAAACAATCTTGAATGAAAGTATACATTTCAAGGAATTTTTATATGATTTTAGCATATGCAAGGTAGGTGACTTGGAGAAGAATAAAAAAGATGGCATTTTACTACATAAAATCAATGCTTTATTAAAACAATAAGTACAGTGGGATCATATATTCTCTACAAAGTTCAACCAATTTTGCTTTATAATAAAATAGATTTATGGGTTAGGAGTTGCTAATATTTTTCTATTATCTTTTTTCCTTAAAATAGGGTCAGTATTTTATTTTTTAAGAGAAATTGGTAACTTTTCATTTTAAGATATTGTGAGCATCAATCTGTTAATATTAATATTAATACATAATAATGATTATATTTTATAAAGTTTATTAATAATAAAGTAAAAAAAAAGCTAGAGTAAGAAGGGTGCTAACCCAGCAGCCCATGGGAGAAGAGAGAGAGAGAGAGAGAGAGAGAGAGAGAGAGAGAGAGAGAGAGAAAGAGAGAGGGGGGGCAGAGTTACAATTAACTATATACAAATAACGTAAACATGCAACTTGGGGACAAAGGGAAAGGATGCTGGGTAATGAAAAAAGAAATCTTGGAGATAGAGTCCAAAGATTCAAGATTTCTAATTATTACAGATCCCTCAATTATTTCACAATTATATAACCTTCAGCATATAAAATAAGGCATAATGCCATAATATAACTTAAAAAATCAGTGAATAGTAAAGGTTTAAGAAATGTATGAGAGATTTTAGGAAGGAGTGATTATTTTTAGTGAGGAGGAAAAAATAACTTCCAGAAGCTGTACCTGAGTCAGACTTTAAAAGAAAGAAGGAATTTTTAAAAAAATCTGAGATGTGAAAGAATTCCATACCAGGGAATGTCTTGTAAAAAGTTGTGCTGACAAGAGAGGACATAATGAGATTAGGGAAGAAAAAAAATGAAATATTGGCTAAAATATGGTGTATTAAGAGGAATAGTATGAAAAAAAGTGTTCAGAACTAGACTGGAGAACAGGCTAAAGGGCATATATTTTGTTCTAAAAGAAATGCAATATTATCTAAGATTCTTAACTGGTAGAATGTTATCACACATGCATCAAGAAACTTGAACAACTGTGTGAAGAGACTGTTGGGTATAGATACCAAAAGTAGAGAATCCATCTTGGATAAAACCTTGTCATTGTTCATACTAGATGTAACGTGGTCTTGAGCTGATTGATTGAGTGATTGATTTGGGGTTATAGCAATAGAAATGGAAAATAGAGGGTACATATAAGAGATAATGTTGATGTTATTATCAATATTGTGTGGTTACCTGGCATGAGAAAGAATCAAATTTTTAAGGCTGAATAAATGAGAGAATGATCAATAAAAATAGGGAAATTCATTGGAAGAACAGGTTTTGTCAGGTAGGTAAGATTAATTTTGAACATGTCTACTTTTAAGGTATAGTCAGGTTATCTAGCTGAATATGTTCAGTAAACAGTTGGAAATACATCTGGATCTCAGGAGAAAGGTCAGAGCAGTATTTGGGAGTTATCTATATAGTGATAATGTTGAAGTCATGGGAAAGTATGTAATTGCCAAAGGAGGGAGAACAGAGAAAGAAAAGGATGGGACAGAGGATAGAGCAGCTAGTCTAAAAATGTTTAATTTGAGGGGCAGCTGGGTAGCTCAGTGGATTGAGAGTCAGGCCTAGAGAAGGGAAGTCCTAGGTTCAAATCCGGCCTCAGACACTTCCCACCTATGTGTCCCTGGGGAAGTCACTTGACCCCCATTGCCCACCCTTACCACTCTTCCACCTAGAAGCCAATACACAGAAGTTAAGGGTTTAAAAAAATAAAAATAAAAATGTTTAACTTGTCATCACTTAGGGACTGAGTCCACTATTAAATGAAAATAGAGGCTGAAGGGAATGATTTTAAAAGGACAAGAAAATTCTTTAAGATTTTTGCTTGATTACATATAATATTCCCTAGTACAAAACAAAGTACACTAGCTAAAAATATGCATCATTTAATTAGCAAAACACACAGCAGACTCAATCTATAATTATCTCACTGAGTGAATAGTCTGCCCTTTTGTGTTAATCAAAGGACACATTATGTACTGATCCTTGAAGGTCAGTAAACTAGGAAATTTTCAGATTAAGAAGAGGGGAAAAATCAGAGCCACGGTACATGAATGAACCAATCTTTTGGGGGCCCTTATAAGTCAAATCCTATAGATATTAACAGAAGTACCCTAGTTTATTTCAACTGTTATGACATACACCATCTGTGCTTCTACAAGCTGTGAATTAGATTTTCATCTAAGCTATCAAAAGCAGAAGTGGTTTGCTAACGTGAAAGTGAATTATTTCATATATGTAAGTGTGTGGCCAAACTAGGACTGAAAGGAGACAAAAGAGAAGTATTTGAGGTATTCCTGAGAAGAAAAAGACAAACAGAATATTTGACTTGCAAATATCCCCCCCCAAAAAAACAAAGGAAATAAAAATTAGTACAACTACCAAAGGGAAAACAAGTAATGAAATGAAATAAAAGAATGACCTAGGGGAAAGCAATCAAAAAAGAAATAAGGGCTAAATATGTAAGTGAACATTGAGAAATTGAAGTGAAAGTAGAAGAGGGTATCTGAAACATCATAGACTAAATGTTATTATTCAAATGAATCATATTTTATCAGGGAGAATTGCCAAGTAGGTAAGAGAGTAAGTACATAAATAGGATAGACAATGAGTAACAGATAATAGTGCTATCAAGTCAAAGAGTGAGTAAAAAAGGGCTGGTGACTTTTAGTCCTCAGCAAGAAGGGTGAGGAACTGTAAGAAAATTGGAGAAGTGACAAAAGGAAGGGATCAAGTTTGGGAGATTGAAAGAGGAATCTTAACTCAAGTAGATGTATACTTGTGATGAGAGATGGCAATTTCATAATCACTTTAATATCTCAGAATTGAAGCATTGAGAAGCCTGTCTGTGGGCAGCATCATAGCCTAGGAAGAGCTATGAGTGAGTTCTTAGAGATGACTAATATTCATAGTGGTTAATGAGACATAGATCCAGAGATAGGATAGCATATAGGGCCTCTGGGAAGGTAAGTAACCATGAGGAGAGGATAGAACTGACCAACACAACGTAGAGCCTAGGTCTAGGGTAATTCCTACAACACGATGCTGCTTTTGTCAAAACTTGTTTCCCTCATGAATTGATATTCCTTAGAGTAAGATATATGAAGGAAAAAAGAAAGATGATAGAGCAAGATCAGTAATCATTCAAGGATTCACATAGAAAAGGCTATTCACATAGAAACGGCTAAATGGACACAGAATATTTGTTGCCCAGTATGTGAAATGGAAGAGAGATGTTTATGAATCTCTTAATTTGTGTGAAACAGTGTCCCAAGTTCTTGAGATATAAACAGAACATCATGATAGCTACTCCTCTAAAGGAGCTAAAATTCTAACTGGGAGTCACAATACATAAATAAGGTTTCGTGTCCATTCTCAGTTTATGACTGATGGAAAGATCAAGAATTAATGAAGTCATGGCAGAAAAAAACAGTAAAATTGATGGCAAGGTCCCAAAGATACTGGGGAGTAATGGCAAGGCAGGTTAGGCTTTTACAAAGCTTATAGTGGGGATCCAGGGGTCAAAGACTTAGATTCAGAAAGAAAAGACCTGTGATTCCCTTTAATGTCTTTCGGTGGTGTTGGTCTGACTTCTGGCTGCTAACTGACATGCTGGGGAAAAAGAGAACATTCATTACTCCCTTTCTTGGGGGCTGGTGGTGATAACTGGTTCCAGTTATTGTGCCTTTCACTAGCAACAATGACCAGCAGCTGTCACAAGAGACCAGCAAGAGACAATGCTGAGCACAGGACATACAATATGCCTATGAATTCAGCATGAATTTTGTGTTCAACAGCCTGCATGCCACTCCAGATATATGGGTAATAAGTCCAAGGGGAGTGGAATGATGCTATCATCAGAAGAACACAAAAGTGGTTCTATAGCACCAAAGTATTCCGGTTGGATGGACAACCTAGAGAGCCTTTCATCTGCATGTGTGTATGTGTGCATATGTGTGTGCAATAAAACTTGATACAGATAGTACAAGGACAAGTCTAGCCCAAAATTAAACTAGAGAGATAGATATCTTGCTTTTAAGGTTAAAAAAACCCAAACTCATTCCTCCTATGAAGAACAGATGGACCTTCAGCTTAGGACAGGTAAAGGCAAAAGCTAGAAGTAGAGAAGAGTTTCATAATTTCATGCACAGCTACCAAACAGCATGCCTACAAGGTGGGCAAAGACTACACCCCTGGATGCAATGGCATGCCACTCAAACCCCCTGAAAACAAGTCCACTGGGAGAGGTAACAGAAGTTCCCAGTGTCTCTGCAGCATCAGAGGCATGTTTCAATCAAAAGTCAAATAAACAAGCATTTATTAAGTATCTACCATGTTATAAGCACTAAGAGGAGTAAAAGACAGAACCCAACCCCCAGGAGCTCACTATCTAATGAAAGAGACAAAAACATGTACAAACAAGCTATATGCAGGAAAAATAGGAATTAATTTAGATGGATAGGCACTTGAATTAAGAGGGGTTGGAAAAGCTTCCTATAGAAGATGGGATTATAGTTGGAACTTAAAGAAGCCAGAAAACCCAGGAGGCAGAGACCAGGAAGGAAAGCATAAAACTATAGGATATAATCAGAGAAAATAGAGTATCTTATTCATGGAACAGCAATGAGGTCAATGACCACCAGATTAAAGAATATATTGGGGGTAAGGAGGTAGGTGTAAGAATTTTGGAAAGCTAGTAGCTATTTTGCCCAATTACATGCCGATTCATCTGATAATCTAAGTGAAATAGATGATTATTTAGAGAAATATTAATTGTCCAGATTAAAACAAGAAATAGAAAATTTAGATAATAATTTCTCAGAAAAAGAAATTGAACATGTCATCATTGAATTCCCTAAGAAAAAAGTTTCTGGGTTGGATGGATTCACAAATGAATTCTACCAAACATGTAAAGAACAATTAATTCTAATATTATATATTTGGAGAAATAGCTAAGGAAGGATTCCTTTTTATGGCACAAGTATGATGTTTCTACCTAAGCCAGGTGTTTGCTCATGGGAGGGTCAAACCAATATAATAAAAATAACAATTCTTCCTAAATTAATTTATTTATTCAGTGCCATACCAATCAAACTATCCAAAAATTACTTCACAGAGCTAGAGAAAATAACAAAACTCATCTGAAATAATAAAAGAGATTAAATATCAAGGGAATTAATGAAAAAAAAAGAATTTGAAGGATGGGGCTTAGTTGTAACAGATCTCAAACTGTAATTTTTTTTTAAACCCTTAACTTCGGTATTGTCTCATAGGTGGAAGAGTGGTAAGGGTGGGCAATGGGGGTCAAGTGACTTGCCCAGGGTCACACAGCTGGGAAGTGGCTGAGGCTGGGTTTGAACCTAGGACCTCCTGTCTCTAGGCCTGACTCTCACTCCACTGAGCTACCCAGCTGCCCCCTCAAACTGTAATTTAAATTGGCAATCATCAAAAAAAATTAGTAATCTCAAAGAAATAGAGTGGAGGGCCAAGGAAATCAATTAAGAAATCAACACACAATGGTAAATGGACATAATAACCTAGTGTTTGACAAACCCCAAGACCTAAGCTTTTGGAAGAACTGACTATTTGACAAAATCTGCTTGGAAAATTAAACAGTATGGCAGAAATTACAAATAGGTGAACACCTCCCGCTACATGCCAAGGTAAAGACAAAATGGATGCATGACTTAGAAATAAAGGGTGAAACCATAAACAAATTAGGGGAACATAAAATAATTTGCCTGTCAGACCTGTGAATAAGGGGAGAATTTAGGTCAAAATAAGACATAGAGAGCATTATGAGATATAATTAAATAACTGACTACATTGCATTTGAAAAGTTTCTGCATGAATAAAAGCAATGAAACCAAGATTAAAAGGTGAATAACAAACTTTTAAAAAGTCTTTATAGCAAATCTCTCTGATAAAACTTTCATTTCTCAAATATATACAGAATCGAGTAAAATTTATAAGAATATAATTCATTACTCAATTGGCAAGTGATCCAAAGATATGAACAGGCAATTCTCAGATGAAGAAATTAAAACAATCTTAGATCATATGAAAAAATACTCCAAATCACTACTTATTAGAAAAGTTTCAAATTAAAACAACTGAGGTACCATCTCATATCCACCAGTCTGGCTAACATGATAAAAAAAGGAAAAATGATAAATTTTGGAGGAGAATGTGGAAAAATTGGGAAACTAAAACACTGTTAGTGACCTAGTAAACTGATACAACCATTCAGAGAGCAATCTGTAACCATGTCCAAAGGATCATAAAACTGTATTATCCTTTGACCCAGAAATACCCCTAATAGGTTTTTATCACATAGAGATTTAAAAAACAGGTGAAAAGAACCTACCTGTGCAAATATATTTATAGCAACTCTTTTTGGTGGTAGCAAAGAATTAGAAACTGAAGGGATGCCTATAAATTGGGGGATGGCTAAACAAATTGTGGTATATGCTTATAATAGAATACTGTTCTGCCATAAGAAATGACACGATATGATCACAAAAATACCTGGACTTATATGAAGGAATAATAAGTAAAGAAAGCAGAACCAGGAGAATATTTTTGTAGACAGTAACACCAGTAATGCATGATGATCAACTGTGATAGACTTATTATCAGAAATTCAAAAATCCAGGACATAGAATGAACAGAAAGAATCTAAATGCAGATTGAAACATACTATTTACTTTATTTCCTTCATGAATTTCTCTAGTGAAAGAAATGTCATGTTTCATAACATGATGAACACAGACATATATATTAGATAATATATATATATATATATAGCCTATTATATTACCTGCCTTTGGGGGAGGGAAAAAGGGTTGGGAGGGAAAGAGGGGTCATGGATTCCAAAATATCAGAAAACAAATATTAAAAATTGCATCAACATGTAATCTGGAAAAAATAAACTTGTGGGAAGCCAATAAGAGAATAGATAAAAATCTGAGACTCCTCTTTTGACCCCTTTTGTGATACTTGTGATTTCTTGTTGAAAAGTATTGTGACCTTATTGAAAAGCTTTAAGTTCCTATCAAACCTGAATTTAAAGGGTTAACACTGTTAGCACAGCAAGGAATGCTGCTGCCTGTCATAGCTAAGGCCAAGATACTCCGCAACTTGGCTTTCTGGTAAGAACCTAGTCAAAATTCAGCCTTGGCCTTGGTCTATTCTGAAGCTAATGTTTTGTGTTGTAACTTCTGCGCATCTGCAAAGTTTTGGGGAGGTTCTTTTGTGTGAAATGAGTCTTGAAATATATATAATAAACTCCGTGCTCCTGGAGCCAGAGCTGGAAGCATGAAGTAAAAGACAACTCCCTTGTTCTGTCCTTATTTCCTTATCAACTAAACTGTCCTTATCAGATTATCAAAGATGATAAAGAGATCTCCACATAAACTAAAAAAAAAAACTTGGAAAAGGTAGGTTATGAAGGGTTTTGAATGTCAAATAAGATTTTTTTATATTTTATATTTTGTTTTGTGTTTTGTATTGTATATTTTGTATAATGTATAGAATTTGTATTTGTATTGTGTATTACATACAATTGAATACGTTGTATATAACATTTGTATTTTATACAATATTTTATATAAAAATTTGGTGATGATAGGAAATAGTTGGGCATTGACACAGACCTGAACTTAAGGAAAACTATGTTGGTGGCTGAATGATAGATAGACTGTAGTAGAGAGAGATGTGTGTCAGGCAAACCCACCATAAGGCTATTAAAATAGTCTGAATGGGGATTTCGGGGAAGGGAGCATAAAGTATAAGACTAGAAAGCCAAAAAATAGGATAATGTTATGCAGGTTTTTCTAAGTACCTTCAGCAGGGTAGTGACAGTATCAGAAAAGGGAAGGGGACATATTCTACAGTTGTTATACAGGTGAAATCAATAGCCTTTAGCAATAGATTGGATGGAGTGTTAAATGTGATTTATCGCCAAGAATGTTGTTAATGAGAATGGCCAGTAACTGTTACTACTGGGATGTTAATGGGGGAGGGGGAAATACAGTATCTTTTTACTGCTTATAATAATAATAATGTTACCCTGTCTTTACCTGCTAAGATCCCAATTACTACAAATGGTCCTCATTAGCCCTATGGCTTAATTAATCCTAATAGGAGGCTGGGAGTGGGTCAGGTTACATGGAGAATCAAGGTGTCGGGTCTGAGGGATTTGGCTCAGCATGATTATACACCATCCATGTGTGTTCCTTATTACATATGGTTATTCTCATTATTGAAAGGAGATTTTATACTTGTAGGAGAGTATTTCTCAGGTTTATGGGTGAAAAGATTCCTTTCTACTTTTCTTAGTGAGCAATTTCATTAAATGCTTTTGATTTGAAATAATCTTGTCCTTAGTAAAGATAAATACAATAATAGTTGGGGCTTCTGAACTTTAGTTTTGCAAGGAAACAGATCAGCATAGTACCTTGGAACTATTTCTGTTGAACTGGGGGGTACACTTAGGTATTCCAAAAGAACCAAAGCTAATATACTGACAGGACCTTCAGAGAGAAGAGAAAACATGGACCAGAATCCCCCAGGATGACAGAATTTCAAGAATTTATAATCTGCATTTATAGAATGAATACCCACACTAATATTATCATTATTTAAGAAACATATTTGTTTAGGATTTTTAAAAGTAAAACACATATACACACACAAAGCCAAATAATACTAACCAGTTAAATGAAGACTTTTCAATACTATCAAAATGCTACAATGAAATCGTTAGTATAAATACAAATAAAAAATAGTATTGGGAGGAGAAACTAAGGAAGTGAAGTTTTCCCTATTCTGAGGAGTCAACACTGAAGGCTTCAAAATGCCCTAAGAAGAGTAATAGCAATAATTTTATCTAACATTATAGTCATTATAATATAGAAGTCACATTACATATTTATTATACTCACACAAAAAACTTGTGTTAGGTACCTAAGCCTAAGGCAGTTAGGTAGTACAATGGATGAAGTGAGGGATATAGAATCAGGAAAGTTCAAAATCTTGCCCATAGCATCTACTGGTTGTGTGATCCTAGGCAAGTCACTTAAGCTCTGCCTGCCTTAATGTGCTCAATATGAAAAATGGTGATAATAATAGCACCCAATTCCCAGGGTAATAATCTGTCAGGGAAAAAAAAGTCAGCTTGAGTTTCTCATCTTTGCTTTATAAATAGTTTGTGTCATCCTATAATCTAGAACATGTTGTTAATGTTCATTGCTTTCTCATTCTTTGGGAAATAAAATAAAAATATGCAAGTGGTTTTTGGATAGGCAGCATGAGGTAGAGGGTGGAAAGCATGTTGGATTTAGAGTCAGAGTATTTGAATTTCAATTTTCAATCATTAACAGTATCAAGTTGGGAACATTACTTTCTCTGTACTTCTGTACTGATCTCATCTATAAAACAGAAATATTACTAATAGCTAGCATTTATATAGTGTCTTCAGGTTTGTAAAACCCTTTACAAACTTTATCTGATTGGTTCTTGTGGCAGCCCTTGGAATTAGGTGAGCCTCCTTGAGAGATGAGGAAGCAGGAGAAAAGAGTTTAAATGACTTGCCCCATGTTAGGAGGTAACCAATATCTGAGGCATAATCCAAACTCAGATCATCCTGACTCTAAATCCAGCACTCTATCTACCATGTCACTAACCTGCCTCTTTGTGCTTGTATTTTCTCTAAAGTCTGCACCCTTCCTCCTCATTAGGAAATTGGAGTGACAGAGAGGGAGGATAATTATTAGTAGTATATATCTGATTGAGGCTGAAAGAGGTTTAAGTTATTTTCCCAAAGTCCCTTTGCAGGTAGTAAGTGACAAAGCACTCATCTAACTGAGGCTCTCCACTTTTTGGGAAGAACCTCATATCTACTATTTAGTTCTAAATATTCAGCTGCCTTTTTTCCCTTCTTTTTCTCCGTCAAATTTATCTGACCCATTCTGTTTCTTTACACTAAATGGCTTGTAATTCTGAGATTCCAAATGTGACTCTTAGTTATTCTGTGGATTTAGTTAGTGAAGGCCCAAAGAGTATACAAAATGGCATTTTTAAGGTACTTCAGGAACCCATAATTCTATTGTTGAAAAAATTGACAAACCATAGGTCACATCCAATCTATAATCACAGAGTTGCCTGGAGATCATAGAGCTCAAGTGGCTAGTCCAGGATCACACAGCTAGTAACTGATACAGGAAGTTCAGGACTCTTTTCTACCACAATACTATACTTTTCAGTCTCAGACACAAAATATATGGTACTTAAAGATGTAATGTGGTTTCTTATAGAGGTAAATTTCCACATAATGCAGCCACAACCATTTCATAAGGTGTTGTTCATCTTTCATTTTAAAGAGGCTCAACGACATAATGGAATGATGTCTTGATCTGCTGGGAATCAGATTTAAGTGAGGCAGAGTTGCATAATCTTTATCCTCACTCTCTTCCAGTCACCTAAGTCCAGTGGCAAGACAAAAGTCAGAGAAACTTGCAGTGGCGCAGGATATACTAAATAATAATCATAGCATCTTCAATGTCTGAGCAAACTCAAAGAATTCCTCCAAATCTGTTTCTCTCACCTTCATGGCTGCTGGAACAAATTGATCTTATCTGCCCATCCCACTGGGGTGGTCTTCACATGCTTGGGGCAATCATCCTCTAACTCACTGACTGGTTTAGAGACTATTGGTTATCCTCAACCTAGTTTAGCCTAGCTGCTGAGATGGATGGTTTTACCAGGGTGTGACCACTCCACATTACCTCCCCTTGGAGCCACAAGAAAAGACTGAGTGAAAGGCAGACACCAAAGGTGGATAAGCGTCCCTGAAGAAAACTCAACAAGCCCTCACACCACAGGTGCTAATCCTCTCTGAACCACTCTGAACCCTCCATATACCCACAAGGTAAAACATCTGTTAAATCTCTAATAAACTATTGACCACTGAAATACACAAAATTATGTCAAGATAAAAGGTAACAATTGTCATGGTGTTAAGTAAGTCTCAATAAAGGTTCAGACCACCTATATGAAATAGGAATACATTAAAAATTAAACCACATTGCTAAGAGAATTTATCCCAATACAGACAAGTCCAAAACAGTGTTAACCAGTATAAATTAGGATCTTTATAAAAAATTCACAAAATAAGGCCCATCAACTTTGAAATATAGCCTTTGCATAACAATTAAAGCACATGAAGAGAAAAATGTTGCCTGCAACATGACCATTCTGATAATTAACCTCAGATCCAATAGAGAGATGCAATGAGTCTTTGGATACAATACAGAGAAGGAGAAAATTAGTTTAAATATAAAATTTTAAATTGTGGGAGTCCCAATAATCCACTAATTCTTTTTCAAAGAGCTACTTGACACAGAAGATTTAAATTCTACAAATAATTTCCTGAAAATTTAAGTTCCTATATTCTATAAAAGCATTTCTACAATAATTTACTTTGACATCTTTTATGATCATCAGGGTTATTGTTTATTTAAATAAGTGTTCTCTTTCTCTCATACAGCCCATCTGTTCCTACTTGATCCTGCAGTTAATTTATGATGCTTATTTTGTAACAACATATTATTTCCATGGCAACCAACTTTTTATAAAATACAGGATGTTGATTTCAGCTTCTTTCTCCTGCAAGGAAGATTCTAATTTGGAGCTAGGTGAACTTGAGCTGAAAGGTAAATAGCTGCCAAAAAAGGGAAGGTGTTTAGAAAAGGGAATCCCTCTCATTACCTGAACTTACTGAAATGACAATGATACTTCCTAGACTAATCAATCATAGTGTCCTTATTTTATACTCACTGTACCTGTCCTGTCTTGTATCCTTCTCTATGTTAATACTGTGGAAGCACAGGCTGATAAATTCTATAGTATGAAGTAGAGCCACTATAATAATTTTCTAATTTGTTCCTGAATTCATTTTTTGGGTGACAAAGCACTGGTCAAATCTAATAAACAAAAAGAAAGAAGAAAATCAGATTAACAGTATCAAAGACAAAAAGGGAGACCTTACTTCTAATGAAGAGGAAGTTAAGGCAATCATTAAAAACTATTGTGCCCAATTAATGGCAATAATTATAGCAATCTAGGTGAAATGGATGAATATTTCCAAAAATATAAATTACCTAGATTAACAGCAGAAGAAATAGAATACTTAAAAATAATTCAATATCAGAAAAAGAAATTGAACAGGCCATCAAAGAACTCCCTAAGAAAAAATCACCAGGGCCTGATAGATTCACAAGTGAATTCTATCAAACATTCAAAGAAAAACTAATCCTAATACTATACAAATTATTTGACATAATAAGCAAAGAAGGAGTTCTGACAAATCAAGCACTGAGTGCATTTGAATATTTAATTAGGACCATTACCAGAAGAGAAATAAATAAAGTTTATTGGACAATGACATCCTTTGCTATAGGGGAATCATTATCTTCTATTATAATATTTGACATTATAAGACTTAAAGAAAATCCATATTTGCAAACAGATTGTATAATATGAAAGATCTCAAAACATGGAATCTTAAAACTATATTGCCTAATTGCCTCTGGCAATTTTTCAACTTTAGAAGATTTGTGGGAGTACTATCAAATTCTTATAAGTTAAATTAAACTACTTCTCCTAAGATTTAACATCAAATTCTAATTTAGTTACAAGTGGCAATAAAATTTAATGATTTCTTCTAGTTTTCTCAAGTGCCAAATGACAGTATTTCCTGTGAGCAGTGATGCTACTGTGATATCCAAGATTCAACTACTAAGAACACAAGCAAGTCAATATAACATTTCTGAATTTAATGTCTCTTACGTTTTATTCATCATCGAGTTTATTCAATCTATGCAAATTGACATGCTGAATAAATCAAGCAGAACACTTAATTTGTAACTTCCCAAACTTCCCATAATCTCTATTTCACTAAAACTTTGAGTTTTTCAAGGAATTTTCCACAATCTGTATCCAATGATACAGATATACAATGATAAATTTTACAATTGATAAACTGAAGTTCACAAGGACTAATCTGAACATGTTAAAGGCAAGATTTCAATTCAATTTTTGCTTAACTCATTCTTCATTATCTCATACTTCCTGAACAAATGCCATTCTAATACATGCTAAGCACAGTCACTTTAATTGAATAATTGGCTAAGTATTAAGACAAAAGCAAAATAGGTTTTCCTATAACAGGCAGTGGATTGTAAGAGCTCCTGAGCAATTTCAATGAGTCCTCAAATCAACTTGATGTGAATGCTTTTGTTTGAAGGGCGCCTCCCATGAAGGCATACAGAAGCCTCAGTCCTTTTACTGTGAGAATAAAAAAGATCTCCTCTGCCTTGTTTCCAGTGAACAGAGTTGCCTTCAAATGCCAGGTGACTGAAAATTAGGGGGAAAGAATTATTTTTGGTTGAACATCCTTTTCTAATTGTCTAGGTGGAAGCAATTTCAGAACTTAACTTTTCATGCTTTCTGTTCCTTGGATTTCCAGACCAAATGAGAGTGCAAGAAGTAAGGGTATGATGGGAACAAAGGAGATTTCTCACTTTCCATTCTTGGAACAGAACAGATCAACTTGCAGGTTAGTGAGTGTAGCACATAGCTGCCAAAGCAAGCCTAGGAAGGAGTTCCTGAAACTTTCATTCTTGGATGCTATTAGCTTTTTTGTTGTTGTTGTTTCTATATCCTAGCTTTTGAATATGCATAATTTGCCTAATTTAGAATCTTCTGTATCCCTATCAAGTAGGTAGGATACCCTCCTTTGATTGGCTATCTTCATCTTAAAAACTGCTGGGAATGTCACTCTCATTTCTATTTTCAAAACACAAGTTCTATTGCTGAAAATAAATCCCAGCCTTAGGTCTTAATTTGTTGGTAATTGGTATTAAGATATATTCACTTTTAATTGCTTAGTTCTACAAAGGGCAGAAAAAGTATTTTTGTGTAAAGGAAAGAATATTATAGATGAACATTTTGTTGAGTTTTAGTAGAAAAATAGCAATTTTAATTAAATTGTTAAATTTTGTATGTAAGGAAATACAGATCTCTAATGGGATTCGAACAATCTGAGACAGAAAATGTACTGCAGCAAAAATATCAATTCAGATCATTTTGTAAATTATGAGTTAAGATCCTTCGTGTCTCTGTGAAGATTTGAAAGTTTAAAGGGGAAGAGAAGGAAAGTTTATTTAAAATTGGAAAATACGAGAAGAGATTTAAGTATACAAAAGAAATTTACAAAATGAGATCTGGGATATTTAGAAGACTTAAAAACTACAGGATAATAATATTTTTAGCTCAGTTGTTTATAATAATTTTATGAGCGAGTGTAAAGCTATAAAAATGAGAAAGCATAAATATTTGGAGTGATTTATGAATTAAAAGGATCTTAAAGGTATCATAAAACATAACTGGGAAGTTGCTACCTTTTAGGTGAAAAGTGACTCAGTGAGAACTGGGAATGTTTCATTTAAGCTATTAGAAAATGTAGGAAGCGTAAGAGATAGGAGCCAGGAAGCTTCAGTTGAAGTTTAAAGGACAGTAAGAACAGAAAAAAATAAAGGTGGTTTTATGGGAGTTTTTGGGAGATACCATCAATGACAAGAGTAACTAGCTGACAAGTTGACTTTGGCTGCTAGTTCATGATTTGCTGAATGAAGACTGAAGTTTCAGCTATTGCTTTTTAATACTACCAGCTTTGGAGGTGAAGATTTTCAGAAGTTCATCTTGTCCTTCTTTGTTCCCTCTTTTGGAGAAGATTGAGAATATAGGAAAGACAGGTAATACATTTTCTTTAATGTGAGGAAGACTTGGCAACACCGATTTGCCTTATCAAAGATTTACTTTGAATTCTCTGCCGGGGGGTTGGTTCTGACTGGGCAAAGTAGTTTTCTGGTGAGGAAAAAGCTGGCTAGAGTAATCTTTTTAGTTCAGATATAGCTAGTGCAATAGGCTTTAGGGTTTTCATCCTTGAAGTGGATGACATTTCAAATAAGAGGTAACATTTTCTAAAGGCTCTCTTAAGGGTGATTATGAGTTTAAAGAGCTTGCAAATGCTATTTTTGATTATAAAGGGGAATCGGATTTGTCTAGCTAGAGTGGTAAATAACAATAGAAAAGTTGTTAACAGAAAGGCAGTATTATTTGGTTAATATGTTGTTGAATAGAACATGGATATTAAAGTCTGGTATCCAGAATTGTGTGTTATCCCAAGTATATATATGGGTATTACATCTTCATATACTTCCCTGCCAAGTCTCTGTTAAGTGTTTTCTCCATCCCTCCAACACTATTCTTCACACATAAGTATATTAGTGAGAGAGCACATTGTTGATTGTGTTATTATTTATGCATTTTCTTTCATTTAAGAATCTAGGACATTATTTCACTCATATTGCTAAATAAATGGCTATGTTTAATATATAAAAGTGTTGTTATTGTGATTATATAAACAGAAATGTATTACTAGGAGCCCAAGAACTGGAGTATAGAACAGAGGAAGAATATTATCCCTCAAGTGAGTCACTGGTAAGAACCTGAAAGAATTTGAGGGTGATTATGTGGTTTTTCTCTGGGATCCTTGACCTATCAGTGTGAGAGCAAATTAGAGTAAGTAAGCCAATCTGGAAAGTGAATAGTTATCCACATGCCCAACATAAGGGGATCTATTTGGAAGATATTCACACTGCTCACACATAGTCATACTGTGACTTATTTGAAGAGTTCCCAAGTTCTAGAGTTCCAAAGAGAGCCCCTAAATTCAAGAATAAGACATCAAAGGGAAGCAAGGTGGCTGAGTGGATTGAGAGTCAGGCCTAAAGATAGAAGATTCTGGGTTCAAATATGGTCTTAGACATTTCCTAGCTGTGTGAATCAAGGCAAGTCATTTAACGCCAAGCCTAGCCCTTACCATTTTTTTGCCTTGGAACCAATACTTCCTATTGATTCCAAGAGAGAAGATAAAAGTTAAAAAAAAGAAAAAGAATAAGGGATTGCCCATGAAGAAGGAGGACATTTTACGTTAAAATATGCCTAGAGAAGAAAGAATATCCTCAACAGAGAATCAATCAGTAACTAAAAGTCCAAAACTATGCCATGGGTTGGGGAGGAGAGATGATATAAGAAATCTTAACCTTGCCAACCTTACTATTGCCATGAGATGATGAGGAAGCTTTGTATAAAAATTTCCTGGGAGGCAGCTGGGTGGCTCAATGGATTGAGAGCCAGGCCTAGAGATGGGAGGTCGTAGGTTCAAATTTGACCTCAGACACTTCCTAGCTGTGTGACTCTGGGCAAATCCCTTAACCCCCATTGCCTAGTCCTTACCACTCTTCTGCCTTGGAACTAATATACAGTATTAAAAAAATGAAACAAATAAAACGTTCCTTGAAGTATCATTTGTTTCTCAAGAGAGCATACTGGACTACTTGATTACTTTATATTTTGATAGTTATCTCAAACCTGATACTGTAGAGTATAGGAATTGGAGACCTTTAAACCCACATTTTCAATTTTAGGCGAAAGATAAATGATTTTAAAAATAAGTGTGTAAAAATAATTCCCTCACTTTATCTTCTTAATCTGAGGTTTGTGAACTTGTTTTAATTTTTGTGTATATGTTTATATTTCAATATGATTGGTTTTTGTTGTAGTACTATGCATTTTATTTTGTGCATTTACAGCATTATTATTACAAGGGATCCATAGGTTTCACTAGATTGCTAAATAGTTAAACTGAGAATAATTGTCATAACTGTATGTTTGGTGACAAGAGCACTCATACCACCATTATCTAGAAGAAATCCAAACATGAGATAGATATCTAAGTTTTACTTATATTTCTTTGAAATTTTTCTCTGGGTAAGAGTGGTGCAGAATAGTGTTAAATGTCCATCAAAGAGTTATGGATACCTTGAGTGTCATGTCCTCTGGACCTGTACTGTGAATCTTAAAGCATGAAGAGTTCCTGCATACAAAACATAGCATTTCAGGGATTCCTGAGAGCACATTATTGCTTTTAGTATCAGGTTCTATATCTTCCTATTGCTCTTGAGGATACTGACCTAATGAGTATACATTAATATATACACTGTCCTTCTTTCTTATCCCAGAATTGTCTGAAATACCTTGGTTCTCTTGGGCAAATCCTATCTAAATTAGCCCCTCTTTTGTTATATATCTAGGCAACAGTCTCTTGGTCAGGTCAAAGTTGTTATTCAGAACATGAATATAAATGGAACAAAGGTATTTAAGGGAAATTAAGAATTCTGAATCATTAGCCAAGTCTTCAAAAGAGTTATTCAAAGGAGATAATCTCCTTTAAAATATAGGTGAATTCCAGCTGAAGTCTTCCAGTGGATTAAACATCCTTTGGAATGTTCCATAGGCTACTTTGTCTAACTACTTTTCATCTATGGAGATATATAATCCTAAAATTATTTTTAAAAATTCTTCAGGTATTATCTTAATAAGCTATTGTACACAATTCTTTCATGCTTAGAATTACCTATTACTTAGGTTAGGTCATTATCATACCCTTTTAAGAAGAATTTTTGTAATAAATAAGATTATTGATGGTTTTCTTTCTTTTATTTATAAAGTAAAAACTACAGAACTTAATAAATGTCCAATGCATTGAATGACAACCTATTATCTCAAATGAGTTAATTTTACTATTCTCATTCAAAGTAATTTTGATAATTGAGCTACGATGATACTGAATATTCTGTTTGGAGTAGTCACATGTTCACAAATAGAGGCCTAGAAGGACTAATTAATCCTATATTATTGATTATTCTACTCATTCTACATCACAGTTGTTGATGATAATTATTCATTAGAAAGGGAAGTAAAAAATCCAAGGAGAAATTTAATTTTGTCTGCTAATTTTGAAGTTTTATTATTCTCTCATCCAAAGTTGATCTTATTCAAGGGACTTGAATCATTTCTTTACATCTGTCTGGTGCCAACAGATAGGGTAGGTTATATTAATTCACAAAAATCATCTATTTGAAAATTGACTTTGAAGAAAGACTAGGGCTATAGCTAATAGAGCAAATTGGCTTGGCTAAAGAGCCTTGATAAAATGATACTGAACAATATATTAGAAGCTGCTAAGTAGTAATTCATAAATTATCTTCCCATCCACAGAGTACTTTGATTTGAAAGCAACATGATTGAATTCTGTTGGCAAAATTACTCATTTTAAGCTATGTAATAAGAGAAAAGCAAAGAATAATGTAAAATGATCTTTTCTATTTATTTATGGACTTTCCTGATATATAAGAAAAAATTAGATTCTGATATAATAGATTTGGATTGGTCATAGAAATGGAAGGAATATTAGAAATTATTTAAGGTTAAACTGTGTACATTCCTATATTGGGAAGTGATTCTTGTAACTCCAATGAATTTTATCATTATTAGGGCAATTAGAATTAATCATAGACAAAGGGAAAGAGTGCAAGTTGAGTATGATGAAATCATATAAAAATCAAATTAATCTATGAGAAAGAAGAATATATTGAAAGAAGGGGAAAGGAAAAATAAACTATGGTAAATTATCTCACACAAAATGCATGAAAGAGCTTTTGCACTAGAGGAGTAGATGGGGAAGAAAGAGAAGAAATTACGTGAACCTATCTCTCATCAGATTTGGCTCAACATGGAAAGACCATATACAATCAATTGGGTATAGGTCTTACCCTCTAGAATAGTTAGAGGGAAAGGGAACAAGAGAAGGAGGAGGTGCCGATAGAAAAAAATGGCAAATTTGGGGAGATGGTGGTCAGAAACTAAATAAGGTGAAATAGGATGGAGAGAAATATACTGTAATCATAATGGTGAAAAAATATTTTTACAATTCTCTCTAATAAAAGCCTCATTTTTCAAATGCATAGAGAAATGAGTCAAATATATAAGATACAAGTCATTCCCCAATTGTTAAATGATCAAAGGATATGAAGAGGCTGTTCACAAAGTAATTCAAGCTCTCTATAGTCATGCAAAAAAAAATGCTGGAAATCTCTATTAGAAAAAATGCAAATTAAAACAACACTAAGGTTTCAGACCACACTTATCAGATTGGGTATTATTATAGAAAAGGTAAATGATAAAAGTTTGAGGGGATGTGGGAAAATTGAGACACTAATGCACTATTGAGGGAATTGTGAAAAGCTTCAATCATTCTGGAGAGCAATTTGGACCTATGTCCAAAGGGCTATATAAAAGTACACACCTTTTGATCCAGCAATACCATTACTAGATTTGTATCATAAAGTGATAAAAAACAAAAAAGAAGATCTGTACATTAAAAAATATTTAAACACCTCTTTTTGTAGACACAAAAAACTGGGAAGTGAGGGGATACCCATTAATTGAGGATGGCTAAGAAGTTATAGTATATGATTGAAATGAAATACTATTGTGCTACAAGAAATGATAACCAGAAAGAACACAAAAAAACCTGAAAAGATTTACATGAATGGAAACAGAGTGAAATAAGCAGAACCAAGAAAACATTGTACACAATAACAAGAATATTATGTGATGAAGAACTGTGAATAATAACTATTCTTGGGAATAAAATGATCCAAAACTATCCAAAGGACTCATGAATTAAAAAAAAATGCTATTTGTTTCCAGAGATAAAAGAACTCACAGTTTGATTCCAGACCAAAGCAAACTTTTTTCACTTTCTTTCTTAATTTGTTTGTTTCCTTGCACCAAAGGATTAATATTAAAAAATGTTTTAAGTGACTGCAAATGAAAAATCTATATGAGATTGCTTACCATCTCAACCAGGGGAGAGGAGTTGGGAGGAGTGAGAGAGAGGGAAAGAATCTGAGACTCAATATTCTTTTGAAAATGTTAGAAATTGCTTTCACATGTAATTGGGGGAAAATTAAATTAAATTATCATTTTTAAAAATCCACCATTTGGGACTTCCAGTAGAGGGCCAAAGGATGAACAATCAGGCTGATCAGAAAGGGGACACACCTTCATATAAAAGAGAGAGTCAGAGCTTTTTGACTCAGATTGCTTCCAATTAAATGTAATGTAAAATGCCACCTTTAAGCCTTTAAAAAAAAGTCTTTCACCCATATGTTGAGAATCATAAAGGATTCCATGAAATATTTAAAAATGGGGTTTGTAGGTGATGCAGTGGGTAGAGTGCTGAGCTGTGACCTTGAGTAAGACACTTAACCTGTGTTTGGCTCAGTTTCATTATCTGTAAGATGGAAAATAATACCTCCCTCCCAAAATTTTTTTGAACATCAAATAAGATAACATTAAAGCACTTACTACAGTCTGTGGCACATAGTGGGTTCTATATAAATACTGACTGTTATTATTCTAAAATTATTATTAATGTCACTCAAGACTTACTATATTTGCTACCATTACTCTCATGGAAGATCTTCAGCATAGAGTACAAGTAAAAGAATGATCCTCTATTGATAACGAGATATTCCAAATGTTCCTTCTTTTCCTTGGAGGATATCATGGATATTATTTTGGTTGCACTAATCATGAATCAATAAATGTTTATTAATCACCTCCCAGTTGTCAGATACTATGCTGTGTTGTGGATACAAAAAGAGGCAAAAAATACAGTCCTTGCCCTCAATGAATTTAAAGTCTAATGGGGGAGATAACATATAAAGTGAGCTACATAGAGGTTAAATAAGAAATAATTAGCAGATAGATTGGAAAAGTCTTCCTATAAAAGACAGAATTTTAACTGGAACTTAAAGAAGGCCAGAGAAACCAGTAGGTAGTACTAAGGAGAGAGAACATTCCAGACACAGAGGACAAGCAGAGAAAATCCCTGGAGCTAAGAGATAGAATACCTTGTGTGTGGAACAGTCAAAAGGCCAATATCACTAAATCAAGGATTTCATATTGAGGAGTAAGTATAACAGGACTGGAAAGGCAGAAGGGAGTAAGATTATAAAAAGACTTAAATGCCAAACAGAATATTTTGTATTTGATTCTAGAGATGATAAGGAGGCATTGAGAATGGGATTTGGATTTTTGGACCACATATAAGAATGATAGTTTTCCTGATCAGTGATAGAGTACATATACCATTGACTTGTAAGAATGTATCCAGTCTTTAAAAAGAATTTAAAAAAATAACTTTTAATTGAAAATATAGAGGAACAAAAAAAGAAACAAGTTTACATAATTTCTCCACCAAGCTAGATACCACTAAGAAAAACAATATCAGAATAATTGTTCTTGAGATGCTCGGACACTACAAAACTTTCTAAATAAGGTTCATAATCAATAGGCTGACCTAAATATCTACATAAACAGAACCAAATAGATGAAAAATACCTATATTTTATACTACTATTCAATTAGATGGATAGCACATAAAATTGTTCCATTGGATAGAAAAAGGGAAAGGAATAAGTATTTAAGTAGCATCTACTATGTGAAAGATACTATGTTAAGAGACTTACAAATGTTATCCCATTTGATCTTCATAATCAATCTACAAATTAGGTGTTGTTATTATCTCCATTTTATAGTGGAGGAAACTACGTGATCAAATTAACTGACTTGTCTAAGGTCACAGAGTAAGAATCTGGAGGCAAATTTGTTCCCATTGTCATATGTTCCCATTTGTCATATAATTTTACCTTGAAAATAACATTGTAAAGGCAGGTAGGATAGCTTTTTTAAATAAAAGATTATATGTCCTTAAGATTTACAAAGTAATTTCTTTATAATTATTGTGTTAAGTAAGTGGGAGGATAAGTAACTCGAGGTTCAAGGAGGTTGAATAAAATAGGTATGAAATGGAAAATAGAGAACTCATACTTATATGATCCCTATTTTATTACTGTTGTTTCAGACATAAAGAAAAATGGAACCTAATGGTTAGATAATATTCTTAAAGTTTATCCAAGTAGATAATAACAGAACTAAAGCCCAAATTTGAATCTTCCTCTTAGGCTTTTTTTTTTACACTCATATTCTAGAATCACAAATTTTCAAATAAAAAGGCTCTTAGTATGACCTAAAATTATATGTTTATCATATTCTATAAGGGCTTTAGTGAACATATACTGAGGATAAGAGAAAGGTGTAGAATGGGGGCTGCATGAATAGTACATAATCATTACTGATTCATTAACTTTATAACTTTAAGGGACCTACAGATGAAATCACATAATAGTGAATTAATATGATTTTACCATTAGAATTAATTTCATTTTCTTATTGGGCTTAAACACTAAGTCACTATCATGAATTAACAATTCATCTAAAATAATCAGAAAAATAAGAACTACATGTACAATTATAAAGTAGTTGTATCATCATTCCCTTTTTTACCCATGAGTAAGGAGAGAGATGTTTTTGCTTATCCAAGGTCAGACAGAAAATCAATGACACATGAAATTAGAAATAGAAGTAGATATGTTAAATGGGGATTATGAGGATGGATGTGTTAATGACTTTAAAATGCTTGGCCTCCTTAGATGAAAAGGTGTTGCATAAAGACAAAACATTACCAATATTTAACTTACTAATCTACTTTCCAAAACAACATGTTCCTTCATTAGCTTCTTGTTTATTTCTAACATGACCTACCTTGGTTCCTGGATAATTGGTAGGAATATTCAGAGCATGATAGTTTTACTTTATCTAAAATAATGAAGAAATTATTTTGATGTTTTGGGTATAAATTTCATTTTTTTTATGAACCACAAATTTCTTGACCAAGAGTAGTTGGACTTGCTAATCTCTAAGGTTTGGCCATATTAAAAAGTATTGTTTTCTTCGACAAACTATTTTATGAATAGTCAAACCTTGAAAACATTTAGTCAGTGAATTATATTGAATTTTCTTATATTCTTTTTCCTATAATTGTAAACCATAGATATCTTTTCCCCTAGAAATATAATACCCTAGAATAGGTAATAAAAGCCAACATATTTATTTCACAGAAAGACCTGTCTCCAATTCTTTTAAACTAATTTTCTTAGCACTAACTTTCAGGGATTATTATGAGAATAAAATGAGATAATGTTTATTGACCTTTGCAAATCTTAAAGTGTTATATATAAGGAGAGAATGATAGAGAGAGAAAGAGACAGAGACAAAGACACAGAGGGAGGAGGAGGAGGACTCTTCTCTTTGATCTCTATTTCTCCCATTTCTGGAGTTGATGATCTCCACTGTTGAATGCACCTATCATCATTGGCAAAGATATTTTCTCATGTTACTTTCAAAATAGTATTGAGAAGGAGAGAGGCATGATAGTTAACATTTACAAAATGGTAGAATCATTGGAAGTAAATGCCAATTTTATCACTGACCTTGCCATAGCCAACCTATGTTATCTTTTAGTCTTCATTTAGTTTATATTACACTAATAGATAAGTGGGGCAGGAAATCATTCTCCTGAAAAATAAATTGACATAAAGGTGAAAGAGACATTCCCCCAACTTTCTAACAGTTGATCTTTGTTATTTATTTTTTGCACTGAAATATTGTTTCTTCAACAAAAATGGCAGAATTCCCTCACTTTATGAAACATTAATCAGGAAAAGTAATGCAAAGTAACAAAGGAAATGGCTAAAACTCAAACCAAACTGATTCCTAGAATTAAAGCCAGGGGAAAGTAGAGTAAGACTAAAAGTTAGAAGAAATTGTCATACCATAAATGTTTATAACAGTTTAGGATCAGTTGCTTAAATAAAGCATAAAATGAGTAACCACAAAAGAGTTCTCATTAAGCTTGTTTGTGAAATGGTAAAATGTTCAAATGGTAAGTCTCCAACTAATGAACACATGGCCAATGAAAAACCTATATGTAAAAGCAGGCCACAGAGAAGTCTGATCCTGAACTTTAGGAGACAAAATTATAGTAGACAAAATTCACAAGGGATAAAATCCCAGAGAGAGTCAATACTGGAATATACAACTTAAGGTATCTATACACAAATGTACAAAATATGGCTAACAAGAAAGATGAGTTAGACATTTATGAAAGGAGGAAGTGGAATAAGATATTTAGTAATAAGAATGGTGGCAATATAACTACATTGGGTAAAGCCTGGTTTCTTGGTGGATGTTTAGAAGAGATATGAAACATTATCTAGGGCTAACTAGATATACTGTGTTAGTTGAGTTTTCATTACTCTTTAAACAAAATCCAAGAAAGGGAACAAAAGTACAAATCCATAAAAATGTCTATACACAAACGCTCAAAGTTTAAGCAACAAACATGATGAACCTGATGTCTTAGAATAATGAGTCAACTATAAACCTATCAGGATCACTAAAATTTAGTGGGATAGGAATCATGAATGAAATAAGTCTATGGATGAATATACTCCGTTAAAAAGAAACAGGTCAGGTAATGTAATGAAGAAGAGGGAAATCATTATATATTAATAAGGTATACTCAGTAAAATAAGGAACTAGAGTATGAAAGCAAAGTGGAAAATATTTTAGTGAAGGTCAATGGCTGGTGCATGAAAGTATTTTTATCAGAATATTCTACAGACCACCTGTCCAGAAAGAGCAAATAGTTAGGCTCAGAAAAAAGATCACAAGCTGGGTATAGAGACATGATAGGGGTGCTAATGCAGATAGTTTCCGAATCCAGATATTTGTTGGCATAATACCATCAAAAGCAGAACTAATAGCATCTTGACTTTAATATAAGATAATTTAATTATTCAAAAATTGGAAGAATTAACTTGAGATAATTCTATTCAGGAACTTATCCCAACAACAAAGGGGAATTAGTTGCTAGGATTAGAAATAATATGAACCTTGTGGAGGAAGTAATCATTTCCTCCTAATGTTTGTTAGAAATCAAGATAAAAATTCAATATATTCTTCCATGGTTCAAGATTTTGTTAGCACAGATTTCTATGGTGTTAGAGAAAGGAGAGGTATAAAATTCTAAAGAAGTTGGCTGAGGAAAGATGAGAAAATGTTAACAATTTTAAAAACTCATCAACCAGCTTGGATGCTAAACTTAAGTATAGAAGAAAAAAGTAAGGATAGGTAACAGGATGAAGACAAAATTATAAAATATGATATGATAAAGGTTGTGAGGGACTGAAAGACATGCTACATTAAGAAAAGTTGAAGTAACTAGGGATCCTCAACCTGCAAAAGAAAAATTCGGAGAGTAACATAATAGTTGTCTTTAAGCAACTGAGAGCCTACCATATAAAATTAGCTAGATTTATTTTTGTTTGCTCATTTTGGTCATATCTGACTCTTTATGACCCCATTTGGGGTTTTCTTGGCAAAGATACTGGAGTGGTTTCCCATTCCTTCTCCAAATTATTTTACATATGAAAAAACTGAGACAAACAGGGTTAAGTTACTTGCCCAGGGTCATACAGCTAGTAAGTGCCTGAGGACAAATTTAAAGGAAAGTCTTCCTGACTCCAGGCCTGGTGCTCTGCTCTATGAACTGTACTATATAGTTGCCCTAACTAGATTAATAGAAACACATATTTAGAGATAGAAAGAACCAAATAAAGTCAAATTCCCTCTTCTACAGATGAGAAAACACAATCTCAGAGGGGTAAAGTGAAGTTTCCAAAGTCACTGAGTTTGGTAGCAAAACTTGAACTCTATCACAAATACTTTGATATATTGAATGGTGTGTTTTTTTTTATTACACCATACCCTTTACATTATACCTTATTCCCAAAAATTGTCTGTAGCTGGGACCATAGCCATAATGTTTTTCCCCAAAAGTTGAAACTGGGAAAAATGAGTAAAGAGTGAAAGGAGGTAGATTTAGAATCTATGTGAGGAAATCTTGCTAATGATTAGAGCTATCCCAATGGGAAATATGCTACCTCTAATAGAAACAGGTTCCCTTTTATTAGAGGTCATCTAGAGAAAGCTGGATCACCATTTCTATAAGATATTATAGAAGGGATTCATGTCCAAGTTCAGGTTAAGTTGAAGTCTGAGGCCTCTTCCCGCTGAGATATTCTTGTTAAAAATTTTTAACTTAAAGATGAAAAAACAGGGCAGCTGGGTAGCTCAGTGGATTGAGAGCCAGGCCTAGAGATGGGAGGTCCTAGGTTCAAATCTGGCCTCAGACACTTCCCAGCTGTGTGACCTTGGGCAAGTCACTTGACCCCCATTGCCTACCCTTACCACTCTTCCACCAAGGAACTAATACACAGAAGTTAAGGGTTTAAAAAAAATTAAAAAAAAAAAAGATGAAAAAACTGAGGCCCAGAAAGGTAACCAAGATTTCAGATCCTCAGTAACTGAGCTTACATTTTAATCCTTTGCCAGAGTTTCTTCTATTAATTTAGTCATTTTGATTGGGTTTGGCTTCATTTTGTAATGTTCTGATTGTTAAAATGATCTCAAAGTTTTAATACTTGGTTTTAATATCTTAGAGTCAGCTGATCAATCCCAGTGTTCCATTATAGACTGTATAATTTTTGTAAAATCTAAGACTTGAAAGTTTTGGAGAAAATTTTCAGGAAAAGAAGCCCACTAACTCCTCGAATCAAGAAAATGAAGTATTTGGAGAAAGCATCAAAAAGAAACCTCCATTGCATCAGAAGATCCAGAATGAACTTTGGAATGTATTTGATTGAACTGAAGAGGACTGAACACATTTATTCTGAATGTAAACTCTTATGTCAAAGGGGACTGCCCCCTAGTTGGCTTTTTGTCAATGCACCTAGAAAACATTGGCTTTGCTCTCTCTTTTTTATTTCCCTCTTATCTCCAACTATTGTAGTTTCCTCTTTCTTAGAAAAGTGCAATATTGTATGCACCTGTACTTAGAAGGTCTTTAGAGGTATAAACTAGTTATGTTAAATAATTCAATAAGGAGACTAGTCTCCCAAAGAATCACAGGGGGGATTGTGAAGAACGAATCAAGCTTACTTTGTGTATCAATCAGCAACTTTTAAATTAATCAAAAACTTAAGCAACCCTACTTAACACTAAACAAGAGAATTCCTGAGTCACTTACTAGAGTAAGCTTATACCTCCAAAGGCTACTGCCACTCCCCCCCCCCCTTGGGCTATGCTAGACAAATTGAAAGTCTGCAATTGGTTCCCATAAAGTAGAGGAAGGGACAGGAAAGGATGTGGAAAAAGGACTATAAAAAGTCCTGAACTTCCTGTCCTGGGAGCTTCTCCTTTGGCCTTCTTCTTTGGAGGTGGCTTCTTCTTTGGACTACTTCTTTGGAGAACTTTGCCTTTTGGACTTCTCCTTGGATCTTCTCCTTTGGAGTTCATCTTTGGAGACTCTGCATTGGTGAGCTGGATGAGTAATTGGCCTACCTTTCCTGGGTTCTGGAGAGATTGGTTCCAAAGAGGCCTTCCTTTCATGGAGGGGCTGCATTGGTGGAACCCTTGCTGAAGACACCACCGGGTCCTCTAGCTGAAGGTTACCGAGCCCTGCCAGGGCTGAGCCAGACACCAGAGCCAACACTTAGGGTGGTAGGCTAGATATTTCTCTACCTTCTTCTTATATTTTTCCACTTTTACTCTTTCCACCTCTTTGAAAATAAAGCTACTAAAAATCATTTTGACTTAAGCTATAATATTTTTAAATTGGTAACAACAATATTACTTTAGAACTTTCATATTAGCATAAAAACTTAAATTTTATATCCTTACAAGACAGAATTTTTAGTTACTATGTCATAAGGGAAGGCTGTGTTTTCAGGTCTCATTTGGAGCTTCACAAGGATTAATTTTTCATATTCTCATACATTTTAGCATACTACTAGTGGTGGGAGGTAGAGATGAGAACTATATAGTTGGAGTTCTGTTGCTCTTATTTAAGTAGGAGTCATGGAAAGATTTTTGGGAGTTGTTAAAGTTGGGTGGGGAAAAAATCACATCTTTATTTTCACTATTTGAAATTGAAAATTTCTTTAATTATCAATTTAGGCAATAGACCAAATCATTAGTAGTACCTGTGATTTGTCACCATTAAAAATCATAGACTATTCATGTCATATTACAGTGATACATGAATATTAAAATATCATTTAGAATATTGCTCTTTGAATATTATTATAGTCAGACATGGTAAATTATTTATACTTAATATGTTAATGAGGAAGTATACCTACCTATCATCATTTCACAAATTTCTTCTTTTGTGTTGATAACTATTTCACTATAATTAGTTTCCCTTGCAATCCTTTGCATTTTATATATATATAAACACATAGTTCTGACAAGGGGTGCATAAGCCTTACCAGAATGTCCAAAGAGTCCATGACACTGTGTGACAGTTAAGAACTCCACTATAAGAGCACTTCTTTCAGATCACAATAAAAAAAAAATTTGCCCAGAATGTGGGTTCTAATAGTTACATTTAATTTTACAACATTTTATAATCTCCTATAAATGCTGGTGGTATGTTTCCTATAAGTAAAGTTCACTGAACTTAAATTTTATTGAGGCATTTCTATAATTACAGAATAGCACTAGAGACAACTTGGAATGTTACAACCATGTGGTAAATATGAGCATGAAATTTTAAATTTCTAAAAGAAATGTACCTTTTAAAAATATTTAATTTGTAATAGGCTCAGAGAAATACAGTGTTCTATTTTTTGCTTCAAAAAATAATTGTATTTTTTCATGAGAATTGAAGTTGTCAATTTTCACAATCAAAGCTGTATGAGTTCCAAGCTGCTCATTTAGACTCTCTATAATCTCCAATCTTTCACAATATAGAATCAATTCCTTTCTTAATTTATGAAGTACTAAACACCATAGGAATTGTAACTATGTAGTCAATAAAGATCTTGGTATATCTTAAATGAAGGTCATATATGAAAGAAAAGTTATAGACATGCCAACTCAGGCAGGTGAACTAATAATTTTAGAATGAAAGGAATCGTATCTTATTCCTATCCTTTCCAAATGATAAGATATCAACAATCTCCAGAAAGAATCAACTAATAATGTGGGTTTATTTCATCTTCTACATGATCTCAGTATTAATAATCATATTTGTTCATCATTGTCATCACCAATAATAAGGTAAGAATAAAAAGTAAAAACAAAAAACAAACAAACAAAAAACTTAAAAGCATGGTTGCTTAAATGCAGCACTCTAGAAAGCGGTTAGAAATTTATATAGCTATACTAGATTTCTAGGTTTAAAGGAAATCTAAAAGAATTAAACAAAAAAATGATGAAAAAAACCCCAACAGATTGTAAAAACTAAAGGTGTGTTACCATGCATATCCATGCTGTACATCTGCAACTCCATGGACAGTGACAACACATACAAGCAAATGAAAGCAGCTGACCACGTACCCACACACCTTGGCAGAGGTGCACTCCACACACGCCGGCCACCACCAAGACAGATGATCTCAGAAGTCCCTTCTAGACGATATCCCGATGAGCATGAAAAGGTCAGTGTATCTCCAACTCCAAAATTCAGTCCTATCCTACTGCCATATTGGGGAATTCCAGGATCTTCACAAGGTTCTAGATTGTATTCTATAAATTAGAGGTGGAATGGAAGGACAGAGGATGGAAGGGTATATGGAGTCAAAGACAACAACAAGAGAAAAATAATCATGCCAAGTTAGAAAGGGACTATTTCCCCCAATTATACTTATGCAAGGAACTCATTTTCTAACTTAATTTTCAGCCTCACTCTAACATTTTTGTCCATTAAAATATGATTCCCAAAGAAATACATATCCATGGATATTTTTTGTGGCACAAAAATGCCATCTGCTATTATGTTCCTTTAAGAATTTAATAATTAAATGTAAAAACAAGAACAGTTTGGGTATCAACTTTTCAGAGACATTGGAAAGTATCTAGATGAGGGAAAATAGCATAGATAAAAATCTGTTTTATATCTTGCTACTTTGCTAAAACTATTGATAGGTTCAACTAATTTTTTAGTTGAATCTTTAGGATTATATATATATATATATATATATATATATACATATATATATATACATGTAAATGTAATCATATCATTAGCAAAAAGAAATAAGCTTATTACCTCTTTGTCCATTCTAATTCCTTTGATTTCTTTTTCTTCTCTTATTGCTATTGCTAGCATTTATAATAAACATTAAATAATATTTGGTAATAATGGGCATCCTTGTTTTACTTCTGATCTAGTGGGAAAAGCTGCTAAGTTACTGTCATTGCAAATGATATTTGCTGATGATTTCAAGTAAATACTTATTATTCTAAGGAAAAATCCATTCATAACAATGCTTTCAAGGAATTTTAATAGGAATGAATGTTGTAGTTTAACAAAAGCTTTCTCTGCATCTATTAACATAATCATATGATTTTTGTCACTTTTAATTGATGTAATAAGATATTTTAATAGTTTTTATTACATTAAATCATCTCTGCATATCTGATATGAATCCTGTTTATTCATGCTGTAAAATCTTTGGAATATATTATTGCATTCTCCTGGATAATATTTTGTTTAGGATATTTGCATCTATATTCATTAATGAAATTTGTCTATAATTTTCTTTCTCTATTTTTGCTTAGGTATCCTATCTGCCAAAATAAACTCGGAAACTTTACAAACAAAATTATACAATATTTTTATACAAATAAAGTTAAAATAATTAGAAAAATAATATTTGTTCATGGGTGGGCAGAGGCAATATAACTAAAATGACAATCCATCTAAACTAATCTACTTATTTATTCAATGCCATCCTAATTAAATTACCAAAAACTATTTTATTGAACTAGGAAAATTCATTTGGAAAAACAAAAGGTTAAGAATATCAGGGGAATTTATGAAAAATATAAAGGAAGGAGGATTAGCAGTACCAGATTTTGAAGTATATGAAGTAATGATCAAAACTATCTGGTACTGACTAAAAAATAGAAAAGTAAATCAGTGTAATAGAACATACAACAAACAATTGTAAAATAGAGCAACCATGTGTTTGATAAAAGTAAAGACCCAATCTTTTGAAATAAGATATCCAATGTATGGTAAAACTTGTTCAAAAAGGTGGAAAGCAGTTTGGTATAATTTATATATAGACCAATATCTTATAGTATTCATCAAGATAAGGTAAAAATGGATTCATGACAGCATTAAAGGGAAAAAACCTAAGTAAGTTAGAAGAACAGGGAATATGTTTGCTATCAGACTTATGGATAGGAAAAGAATTTATTAACGAACAAGAGACAGAAAGCATTGTGAGACATGAAATGGATAATTGTTTAATACATTAAGTTGAAAAGATTTTGTAGAAATAAAACCAATGGAGCTAAGATTAGAAAGAAAGTCATAAGTTGGGGAAACATTTTATAAGCTTTCTTGGATAGAGGTTTCATATAAAAAATACATAGAGATCTTTGTCAAAATAGATAAAAGTATAAGCCATTCCCCAAATGATAAATGCTCAAAGGATATAAACAGACAGTTTTTGATGAAGAAATCAGTTATATGTAACTATATGAAGAAATGCTCTAAATTATTGTTGATTAGAGAAATGCAAATTTAAAAATCCTGAGATATCTCATACCTATCGGATTGGCTAAAGTGAAAAAAAAAGACAAAATGAGAAACATTGAAAGGGATATGGAAAAATAGAGACACTAATACACTACTGATGGAACTGTGAACTAATAAATTATTTTGGGCAGCAGTTTGGAATCATGCTCAAAGTTATAAATCTGTATATATCATTTGACTCAGCAGTAGCACAATTAGACTTATTTTCTAAGTAGATAATAAAAAAGGAAATGATTTTATGTGTTTTTAAAATATTTATACCAGCTCTCTTTGCAGTGGCAAAGTAGTTGGACCTGAAAGGATGCCCATCATTTGGGGAATGGCTAAATATGTTGTAGCACCTGCTTGTGGTGGAATACTACCACCCTGTAAGAAATGACTGGCACATTAATTTTGGAAAAACATGTAAAGACCACGTGAAATTATGAAGATTAAAACAAGCAGAACCAAAAAAAAACAGGAATATTGTTTGAAAAATGACTTCTGTATGTCTACCTCCTGGGAAAGAACTAATAAATAGAAAAAAGTAAGATATTGTTTTATATGTGCATATATTTTTTTTGTCAAATGATGCCTTCTCTAATGAGAGGGGTAAGGGAGTAAATAGGGTATTTTAATTTCACAAAGTAATAAACTCAAAAAAATTTAAAAGACTAGAATATCTAATCAACTACCTTCACTGACTTTAACTAAGATTACTCTGAGTCAGTCATTTAAGGCCATTATATCAGTGAAGGCTGATTAGTTCCACCTTGAAGTTCTGTCAATCCTCTTCCAACACTTTAGTCGCCAGTCATATGGAAAGGAAGACACTGAGCTGCCATCTTAAAATCTTCCAGCCTATACTTTAACATTTCTGGAGTATAACATCCTTATTTTGTTTAAGCAGTAGGCTGGCATAGATGGTAGAGTGCTGAATACGGGCATGGAATCAGAATGACCTGAATTTATATCCTGCCTCAGTCACTTCCAGCTGTGTGGCACTGGGCAAGTGATAACCTCTGTCAGCCTTAGCTTCCTCATCTATGCAATGGAATAATAATAGTATCTGTGTCAGGGAAGGAACAAATGAGATACTCTATATAAAGTGCTTTTGTAAACCTTAAATATTCTCCATAATTGGTAACTATTATTAATATATTTAAACCATTTTATGACTATATAATATTAATAACTAATAATAAAATAATCAGCAGAACAGTAGCAATAGGTATGTTTGGAAAACAAAGAGAAGAGACCTTGTATACTATATACTGTTAGTCCTGAATTTTGTGTCATTGACTCTCTGGGTTGTCATTCAGCATTAGTAGAGTCAGAAGAAGTTCAATTTATGTCATCTACCTTTGATTAGATGACTGATCTGATGCTAATTGAAAGCCCATGATATTGGTGATATAAGGGAAATGGAATGGGTCCTTCATTTTATAGTAAATTCCATGTATTTGTGTGCTTTGTGATTATTTTTGGAATCCCTTTAGTATAAAAATCCTTAAACAATCTTGAAAAGACCATTTAGCAATATGTTCTTTCAATATGACATAATATATTAAGTTGAGAGCCACTGTCATTTACTATATAGAAGAACAGTTTGGGCATCAAGAAGACTTGGATTTAAGTCCTGATTTTGGTAGATACTAATTATGTATCCTTGGGGAAAACCTACTTTACCTCAAGTAAAGCTCTGAGACAAAAGAGGAGAAGTTCTTAATCTTTTGTATGTATCATGGACTACTTTGGTCACATGGTAAAATTAATTATTTTCTCAGAATAATGTTTTAAAGTAAATAAGATAAAATACATAGAATTCAAACCAATAATATTGGAATGTAGTTATCAAAATGTTAAAAAAAAAAAACAAACACAAGTCCACAGACCCCAAGTTAAGAAGCTTTCTTATAGATTGAGAATGACTTGTTTTGCATTAAACAGTCTTTTCTATATATGCAGAGTTCCCCTTCAGTGAAGTCAGATGTAGACCAAAAAAAAAGTCAGTTAAAAAACAGAACTATTTATTTATGTTTTCTTACCAGAAAATGTAATGTTAAATCCTTCATATGATATTGAAAAATCTGAAATAAAGCGCAATTGAGCCCTGAAATTTCCATAGAGACCAGCATTGATTGTTGAAGGAAGTTCTGATCCAGTGAGACGTGCCAAAGGCTGGGTAAAACTGCCATTCTCTGTGATTAGTAAGTAGTCATGATGATCTTCAAGATGAAAAGTGTGAAAGGTGAACTGTACTCCTGTTGGGGATGGAGGGAGAAGGGGAGAAGATTATACCTGTAAACCACATCATTAGCTCAAATGTAATTTCATAATTAACTGAAAAAAGGAATTTCATGATAATAATGATTTTTGTAACTAGAGTTTAATTCTTTAAAACCCGGGGGGGGGGGGGGGGGGGAAGCTGGGTAGCTCAGTGGATTGAGAGCCAGGCCTAGAGACCGGAGGTCCTAGGTTCAAATCTGACCTCAGACACTTCCCAGCTGTGTGACCCTGGGCAAGTCACTTGACCCCCATTGCCTACCCTTACCACTCTTCCACCTATAAGTCAATACACAGAAGTTAAGGGTTTAAAAAAAAAGCCTTGATGGATGTATGCATCAAATATATTCAAATTAGTGTTATTTTATTTCTGGTTTCTTTGTTAAAATGTAAGATGCCACAACAATTTAGAAATTAATTTTGAAAATTGCTAGTTAAAAGGGAATCAAATGATATTCTCTGACAAATTCAAGGAAATGTAAAAAATAATTAAGCAATCTGTTGATTTTAAGTATAATGTTTAAAATTTCAAAATAGTTTCTTCCCCAGTTATAAATATGATTCATAATTTCTTCACTGCAACAAAATAAATAAGAACTGACTCTTACAAAGTTGCTTTTTTAAATACTGGAATTATTTTCAAATATAAATTTTATAATTCAATTTTCTTAAATTGTGTCAATTTGTAATTAAAATATTATGTAACATACTCCTCTAGTACTTCTATCTCCACTGATACAATGAACAATTTATCTGAAATGGTCTCATTTGCCTGGGGATATAAAAGACTAAAGTGACCTATCCATGGTCAATAATAATACATAATAAATTAAAAGCAAAACTTTAATCTAGATAATCCATAACTAGACTCCTAATCACAATGTCATGCTGCCTTATATTATTTATGTAAGGAACTTTTCATTTCTTTGAGTTTCATAATCAGGGTTTATGTGAGCACTGGACCCAATGCTAACTGTTAATAATATCAAAATATGGGATATGGCAATCAATTTTAATGAAAGATTTGAAAAGTGGTCCTTATAAAACTGTGTAAAGATATTTTTAAGTGGCTAAAGCAAAGGATGGTTTTAAAACTGGCAATAAACAAAAAGATCAATGTGAAGAGAAGACAAGAAAAGACATACAGAAGACAATTTGAAGGAGGACAGATTTAGATGAGATATCAGAAAAGAAATGACAAGCTGGAACCAAAAAAGAAACTCCTCCTTTGTTAGCTGCTAGCAGAAGGCTTTAGTTATGCACCCTTGAAACCTTTCTTTTCAGCCAATCCTTAGCAGTGATGCTCATTAGATTTTCGTATTAATGGAGAAGATTAATAAGGGAAAGCCACAAAGACTCTTTTCTCTATGTCCAAGAGAGAAATAATTCACTCATATAATATTTTATAGTACAAAAAAAACACAAGGAAACATAAACTCTCCCCTTTTAAGAATTAAGATAGTTTATTATATTTAACAGCTTCTAAATTCCATATTCTCCATATTTTAACAGGAAACTTTCAATAAACTCTATCCATTAATAAATAAATGAAAGAGTTATTAAATAAATGAATAAACAAATAGATAAGCACACAAATATGAAATGATCACCCCAGATCTAACACATTCTCTCATTGTTGGGCCAAGGTCAGGGTATATATATAACTATAACATAAATATCTTAACCTCCCTGCCAGAATCCTGAAGTTCTAACAAAGCTTCATCCACCCTTGGGCTTTCTGGGATGACAGAGAAAGCAGATGGAATCTGATGTGGTCAGATGCTAATCTGATAATGGTCACTGAAGCTGAAATGAACCAGGCCTGGACAGAAAAAATGGTGATCGAGGCATGCTTGTTCCCCTCCTGCTGGCAGTGCCTAATTTGTGACAGGCAGGCAGGGCTATTTTTCTATTACTCTCTGAGAAAATTTATGAAGCCTATATTTCCATTTTCATTCTGAGAGTTACCAAGGTGGAGAGGTGCTGAACAGTTATGGATCGTGGTTAAGCATTATAAACCTTGGTGAAGCAGATATCCTGAAAACTTAGAGAGCAACCTTACATTTCTATATTCCCATCAACTGGAATTTCTCATGTAGGTTTAGGAGCAAAAGAAAAGTACTGGAGCTGAATAATGAGCAATAAATTATAAGGGGTTAGATTTTGAAAGAATAGAAGAGATTAAATTTGAGAAGATATTTATGGGAGGAAGAGGAAAATTAAAAGGAGAATAATCAGGTCTAGATTCTACTTCTTGTTTCCAGAAGAAATGGTTGAAGGAATGAGTCTAGGGTCAATGAGGATTAAGCCTCCCAAGATTTATCAAAACAAATAATATTAAAGGAAGAATCACTATCCTACTTGAGAAGATGAAATATTAGTCATAAAGGCAGAGAATTTATGTTTAGGAATAGTTGATGGAGAGGTTACAATCTAGATTGATGAAAGAAAAGTGAAAGCTTAGAGAACTAATTGAATGGAAGCAATGTAGTATCATTAATTCAAAGGTGTTATTAATTTTATTCCTTTTTTCTTAAAAATGTCAGTGTTGGTTAAAAAAAAGCACTTGAAGAAAGAAATTTCTTACAAATTCAAGGAAAATAAATTTAAAGGTATATAATTCTTTGGTTTTAGGAGCATTACAGCTTTTTTTGCCCTTTATACTAATGCTGCTGTTGCTGCCACTGCTCTTGTTGATATCGCTACTGGTAGTATCAGAAGTTATTACTATAGCAAACATTTATATAGTATTTCCTTTACATGTACTAATTTATTTGATCCTAAAAAAAATCTCAGTTAGGTGTATTGTTTTCCACATTTTACAGATGAAGGAAATGAAGCCCAGATGCTGTTAGAGTTAAATGGTGAACATTTTCTATATACTTTTTCCTACATTTGCTTGGTCCAGAATCAGAGAGTCATCTGGCCACCATTCATTTCCACTTTCTCCCCTTGACATTCCCTAAGCTGGTAGGCAAAGCTAGGAGAGTTTGTGTTTTCATAACTATTTATTTTATCTCTATGCTATTTAATATGTTATAAAAACTTGATACCTCCCTACTCGCACAAAATGAATAACTACCACTAACTCCTAATGACTTACTTTATCACAGGTAAAACTGGCAGAAGGAGCCTGGGAAATATTTTCAAAATTTATGTAATCTTAGGCAAGAAACTGAACACTAAAAGAGTGCAAATTTATCTTTTCCACACCATTTCCTATTGGATGCAAGGGATGCAAGACTGAAAAACTAATTTGGGAAGTGAATTGCTGGCTAAGAAGGTTGTGTTTAAAAATTGGATTTAGGATTCTAAACTATTAATAAAAAAAGAATTATAGGTTTCTGTGGCCAGGGATGCAGTATACTTAACTAAGAGTGGTAGAGATTATTTCTGTGTCTGTTTACAAATGTAATCAAAAGAACTTTAAAATACGGGTGATTAACTGGTTTGACAATTGCCTGTGTATATCCATGAAGAATAGCTACAACTAATGACTCTTAGCTGAAAGGCCTATGTATACATCAGTGTCCAAGAAGAGGCTTCAAATGAGAGAAACTAGAAGATCTAACACAAGGTCTACTGATAAACTTGGCGGGACCAAATCCATTACTAGAATATGGTACCTAAAAGGTGTGCCTTATTCCAAAGGCATAGTATAGATAAGAAGAGGTAGCAGTGAATATGAGATTTACTCATTTGAAGAAATCCCAGAACCAGAAGGCAGAAGAGTGGTGAAGAGCATTTGGATGAAGATCAATAGAGAAACAGAATGGCTTTTATCATCAAAGTGTACTCTTAACTACTTAGCAGAAAAAAAGATATGAAGAATTCAAGAAACAACACAGAACTGCCACAGAGCATGATAGAATAGAGATAGGACTCTATGTTTATCCAGATCAGTGATTCCCAAAGTAGGTGCTACCAACCCCCTGGTGGGTGCTGCAGTGATCCAGGGTTGCGGTGATGGCCACAGGTGCATCTTTCTTATTAATTGCTTTTAAAATAAAAAAAAAATAATTTCCAGGGGGCTAAGTAATGTTTTTTTCTGGGAAGGGGGTGGTAGGCCAAAAAAGTTTGGGAACCACTGATCCAGATATTTGTGATCCCTCTTTGGTCTGCCTAAAGTAGAATAGTTAACTACTTCAATCATTAATAAAAATAATAAATGACTCTCATTTACATAGCATTCTAATGCTTACAAAGTCCATTATGTTTTATTCTCACCACAGTCCTAGGAGGTAGGTGTAATTGTTATGCCCATTTTACACATAAGGAAACTGAGGTAGGCAATGGTTAAGGGGTTTGCTCCAGGTCACATTGCTTCTTGTTATTGTTGTTGTTTCAGCTGTGTCTGATTCTTCATGACCCTATTTGTTTTTTGTTTGTTTGTTTGTTTGCCAAAGTTATTAGAGTGGTTTTCCATTTCCTTCTCTAGCCTATTTTACAGATAAGGAAACTGAGGCAAGAAGAGGTTAAGTAACTTGTCCAAGGTTGCAAAGCTAGTAAGCATCTGAGGCTGGATCTGAACTCAGATTTTCCTGATCCCAGATCTAGTGTTCTATCCACTCAGTTGCTTGGCTCACAAGCAGATGCTTTCATCTCAGAATGTCCTCCACTTCTAAGAGTGCTTCAACTTTATTTCCTACCTTTCTGGATTCAGGAGTCCTAATTCTTCCTATCATAGTATGTTATTTTTTTTTACTTTCCAACTTCCAGAATTCCCCTTTCCCCACTTAATTTCTTTTAATTATTTCTTTTATATTAAATTCCCTCTTCTAAAAATTTAAGGAAGATTTCCTTTTTTTCATTAACAATAAGTATAGAGAGCAGAATGATGAGTTTTAGCAAATAGTTTAACAAGATTTCATGATCGTTTTATGGAGAAGGTGAAGAGATGGAGGCTAACTGAAAGTCCAATTGGATAGCTATTTATTGGGCAGATCTGGTTAAAAAGCCACATTCAAAGAGTAAGAAATAATTGTGAGGCATCATCTTGGAAAGAGGTCTCCAAAAGAATTCTTCAGAGATCTGTTTGGCCCTTTATTGTTTAATATATTCATCAATGACTTGGATAAAGGAATGGCTGAAATGCTGATCAAATTCTCAAATGACAAAAGCCGGAAGGGATAAACTAATAATATAGACTATAGGTTTAAGATAACACATAGCAACAATTTCCCTATTCAAAAAGATTTTGATAGCTAGAAAACTGAAGTAAATCAAATATTAAATTTAATAGGGGCAAAGGTAAAATCTTAAACCTTAGTCAAAAAATAAATTTTAAAAGATGGGTGAACCATGACTAGGAAACAGACTGTCTAAGAAAAAAGGTCCTTCATTTGAATGGTTTACAAGTTCATTATAAGTCGAAAATGTGATATGGCACCTAAGAAAGTAAATGTCATCTAGACTACATTAAGAAAAGCTTAATGTTCAGAAATAAGGAAATTATATTCCTTCTATCTTCTGTCCTGGACAGATCACATCTTGATTACTGCACTTTCTGAAATATGACATGGTTCACAGAAGACAACTACTTGGAAGGTGTCAAGAGGAAGGTAATAAGAATAACAAAGGATGGGATGAAAGAACTGAGGATGTTTAGCCTAGAGAGGACTAGACTCAGAAGAGCATATTAGTAATTGCTTCCTCCAGTTCTTTATTGGGCATCTCATACTGGATGTCTTGCAGATATTTTAATCTGTCCACAACTGAATTCATTATCTTCCCCCACAAAATCTTTCCCCCAGACAAAATATCCTCGTCACTGTCTAGAGCACCACCATCCTCCCAGTCATCCACTCTTGAATTCAAGGTGTCATCCTTAATTTCTCACTCTTCCACACCCCCTTATCCAATTCATTATGTATGTTGTGTCAATTTTATCTGCATTGTACCTCCTGCCTGTCCTCCCTTCTCTCTTCTGACACTACATTTACCCCAGCATAGGCCATTATCATCTTAGTTTTGTGTTATCTAAATAGCCTACTGGGAGGCAGTTGGGCAGCTCAGTGGATTAAGAGTCAGGTCCAGAGGCAGGAGGTCCTGCATTCAAATCTGGCCTCAGACACTTCTTATCTGTGTGACCCTGGGCAAGTCACTTAACCTCCATTGCCCAGCCCTTACCACTCTTCTGCCTTAGAAATAGGTTGTAAGGCAGAAAGTAAGGGTTTTAAAGAAAATAAGTAAATAAACAAATAAACAAACAGATGATAGATAGATAGATAGATAGATAGATAGATAGATAGACAGACAGACAGACAAATAGATAGATAGATAGAAAGATAGATAGATAGATAGATAGATAGATAGATAGATAGATAGATAGATAGATAGATAGATAGATAGATAGATAGATAGATAAGTGAGTAAATAAATAAATAAATGGATGGATGGATGAATAAATTAATAAATGAATGAATGAATGAAAGAATGAATGATTGAATGAGTAGATGAACAGCCTACTGGTTGGTCTTCCTAACACAAATCTCTTTCCTCCTCAACTCCTGTCTCTCCTCTGCAGATCTGATCATATCAGCCTTTTTACTTGTGCCTGGGACACAGTAATAACATAATAAATGTTCATTGACATTTCTTAATAAACTCCAGTAACTATAAGCTCCAAATATACAATCTTTTGGTTTTCAAAGTCCTTTATAATCTGCTCCTACTCCTTGTCTTCTTACACTTTATGTCAACTGGTACCCCCCTAGCCATGTACCCTTTGATCCAGTGACACTGACCTTCTTAATGTACCTGGCACAAAACACTGCATCTTCTGATTCCAGGCATTCTCATTTTTCACTAGCTAACCTGCATGCCTAGAATCCTTTCTCTTCTGATCTTCACCTCCTGGCTTCCTTAACTTCCTTCAAGTTCCAGCTAAAATACATCCTTTTCAATGAAGTCTTTCTCTATTTCCCTTAATTTTAATCCCTTTTGACTATTGATTATTTCCAATTAATCCTGTATAAAACTTGTTTGTACATAACTGTTCTCTCTCATTAGATTGTGAGCTCCTTGAGAGCAGAAACTGTTTTTTTAGCAGGTTTCTTAATATTCCTAGCATTTAGCACAGTGCCTGGCATACAGTATATACTTAATAAATATTTATTAACTGACTAGAAGCATAGGGCAGACATATAACTGGTTCTTTCCAGAAGCAATGGTATTATTGATAGGATTATTAGGTAACATTATAGAAAATAATGGCTTGTGACATAAATCAAATATCATATAGCCCATACAGATTGATTGGAAAATGCTTCCTTTTTCAAATACTTTTCTGAAACAAGCAATATTTTAACTTCTTTCTTGTTATTTCCCCCTGTAACTCTTGCAATCAACTTCTTTTTAGAATTCTACTTACTTGCTGAGCACATTCTTTTCTTAGCACTTTTTTTAGCCTTATCCATCTTCTTTTCTCTTCTCATACCAAAGTCCTCCACTGTCTCTTCTTCTTCATCCTAGTGACATTCTTCTTTTGCTTTATCTTTTTCCTCCACTGAATTCTTCTACTTGAGTTCTATTCTCTTTTCTTTTTCTTATCCTCTTTCAGTTTATTGAAATCTCTGAGCTTTTTTAAACTAAATTATATCTCTAACCTTTTATATAATTACAAAGGTATTCCAAATATCCTTATGCTATTTTTTTACTATTAGAGGTCACTTAACATTCCTAGTCCTCATTTTTTTCATCCTTAAAATGAGGGAACTGGAAGTAAACCTTAGATTCCTTGAAAATCCAGTGTTCATAGAATTTACATCATGTGAATGAAAATCAATTCAGTTAAATAACCATTTATTGAATACCAGATGTAAAACTGTGCTACGTGATGAGAATAAGCAGATAAAAAGGAAACATAATTCCTGAGTTTAAAGAGTTATCTGTTAGAACAAGGATAAGGGAGAAATTTGATAGGAAACATAAATTTCTTATTAAATTGAGGCTAATTGAAGAGAAAAAGAACAGATTATAAAGTAGTTATCATGGGAAGCATAGAAGAGGCGTCACCTTATTTGAGCCTTGAAGGAATACCAAAATTCTGAGACACAAATAAGAATAAAATATATTCTAGTTGTGGGAGATGACTTTTGTAAATTCAAATAGGAAGAAGTTAAATTGCAAGTTCAAGGAATAGCTAGTAGTCGAGTTTGGCTGAAACACAGAGTTTGTGAAATGTAGTGTGAAATAACCCTGGAATTGTTATAGACACCATCAAGGAAGGAAGTATAGTGAGACAATTTAAGATGGTCAAAGAGAGACTCTTGAGGAGCATGTATATATAGGAGAGCTAAAGATGAAAAAAAGAGAACAGAAAAATGCATTTCTAGGCAGAGAAAGTAATCTACTATGTAATAATGGTATAATGTAATACAACAGAATGAAGAAAAGACAATAGATTTGATGATTTCATAACGGATATTTAAGCAATCGCTAAATTGTTGGTGGCAAAAACAAGATTACAACTGGGTTGAGGAGTAATTGGGTGAAGATGAAATGTAGGATACAAGTGTAGAATTTTTCAAAATTTTGGTGGAAAGAGATAGTCTATTATCTTAAGGAGGTAGGAGGGTCAAAGAATAGCAATGAGAGGCAGAAGTAAATGATAGAATTGTAGGAGACTCCCTGTAAAGCACTGAGGATTAACAATGGAGCACTAATGATTAAATAACATTTAAATAAATATAGTTAGGAGCTCTGATAGCATATTCTATTCCAGTGAGGAATTTCTTAACCTGGTAGACATATTTCAGAGGTGGGGAGCACCATAAATTTGGGATATGGGATAAATTATGTATTCATTTTTACTTATATTTAACTGAAATTTAATATTTCCTTAAGTTATGAAGGAAGGAAGGAAAGCAATAACAATTATTCTGTGAAAACTTCTATAAGAGTTAACAGAGAAACAAAATGGTATATAATGTAAAAATGTTAAAAAAAAAAAAAACAACCATGATCCCATACCTACAATATGAATCCTGTCTCTTGAATTGCTAAGAAGTATACAAGGGGCAGGTAGATGGCTCAGTGGGTAGCCACTCTAGAAATAGGAGTTCTTGGGTTCAAATTTGACCTCAAACCCTGTGCAAATCATTTAACCTCAACTGCCTAACCCTTACTGCTCTTTTGTCTTGGAACCAATACTTAGTAGTGATTCTAAGACAGAAGGTAAAGGTTTTTATTTTGTTGTGTTTTTTCTTTAAGTGCACAAGCAGAGGTGGGATATTGTAAAGATTAATGTCTCTGGTAGGTAGGAAATTGGCTAAGGTTTCTTCTAGAAGAAGATTTTCCAATTCTATAATTTGCTGTACTTTTGAGTACTTGTATTCCAACTAAAACTTCCCTCCATTCTTAAAGATATCTGACTTCATTTCTTTTCTTGTGCAAATACAAATTTAATTAACACTTACAACCTGTGAAAATGCAAAACCATAAGTGTTAATTAAACTCCTATTTACATAGCAAGTAGAGGGTAGCCCCATATCACCTTATATAAGGGAGTTTATTTTAAACCCTATTAATCCATTGTTCCCTGAAATAATAGCTAGTCTTTGGTATGCTTCCAGACAAAAATCTTACATCTAAGAGAGGATTAAAAAAAAAAAGAAAGAAAGAAAACCTTTACCAGATCCTCTATTTCATTCTGTTGAGTATCAGAATGGCCATGTTTTAAGGAAATTTTTTTTTCATTTTAAATAACATATGATAGCTACATGTTGTAACAATGATTTATTATGTTGTCTTCTTTCAATAAAATCATATGAACTTGTTCAGAGAAAGAGTTGAAGTTTCTAATGATTTTGTTACAAAATTATGAAGTACAAGATAGATGCTAAAGACTTTAGCATCCCAGGTGATGATTTCATTGCTTTTATTGACTGAATATAAAGGTTTTATAAAAGAAAGTTATCTTTTAAAACAATAAGATCATAGAATAGGATTTAGATTTCTGCACCACTGTGTAAGGGAGGGAAATAATCCGTTACTAGCAAGGGATATACTGCATCTATCAAAGCAAGGATGAATATATTTGCTTTTGTCTGGTAACTTTTAAATCACAACATGAGTTTTAAAATGAAAATGGGGAACAAGGAAAACACTGTCCATATATCTGCCAAGCCAGATACTTTAGAGAACAGCACAAAAAGATAAATATTTGTAAAGATGCTATGTAATTCATAGTAAATACTATCCAGAAGGACAGTAATAATTCTTTTGGGCTTAGTTGTTCACAGAGGAACATACAAAAGTAGAAAAAAGTGATCTTCATGTAAGGAGGTAAATTTGATTTCGAATTACTGAGACAAGGTAGGGTATGATACAGGACAATGAGAAAGCATACAATAATCAAAAGAAAAAGATTTGATCAAATGAGCCATGAAATAGTAATATGTATAAACATAACTTTCAGGAAATTGATAAAGGAGAAGGGAAAAGTAATAGAAATCATTTAGGCAAGAATCAAAGAAGGAATATATGAAAGGAAAATTTTAGAAGGATTGTAATACAGTTTACTAGGTATAAGGAAAAATTAATGATGACTTCCAGAAGATTAAAGTACTAGTATAGGGGACTTAATTGAAGAACCCTGAAGTCTTCTGGAGTTTTCTCTATGTTTTTATACATTTCATAAATTTCTTATAAAATTGTATACATTCTTGACTTTTGTTTTTATAAATTTTATAATTTTTTATAAAAGTTTTATAAATTCTTTACTTCTATGCTGATAATTTAATTTTTCAAAAGGTAGAAGAATGACAAAGGAAATTTCTATCCTGGATCTTATTTTGGTAAATCAAGAATAAATGCATCTGGAAGTATAAATAATAGGATTCTTAGAAGAAATGATCATGAAATGTTAGAATTTATGAAAGGTAAGAAGAGTACTGTAAGTTATTATCTAATATACAATCTATATTTAAGCAGAATATATTTCAAGGCATTCAGACATTTGATCAAAAGTGTTTTAAAATGAAAATGGAGGGATGGGAAAAAGATAACCACATGATCCATTGAATTTAGGAATAGTAGATAATATCATCAAAAACCTATAAAGGCTTTTGATGATATTAGCTTCATTGTATCAAAAGATTGATACATCAATGAAGCTAATTGTTTTTCTTAATCTGACTTTTACCAAGAGGAAAGACCAAGTGCTAGGGACAAAATGACAACATTGCAGGGAACTAAACATTCCATTTTAAAATTTGTGCACAGAAATAGGAGAAGACCACTTATAATCTAACACGAACCATGGAGATTGGTAACAGAGAACTCAAATGGTTCATAGAAAGAAAAGATATAATGTCATGGCCTGAAAGTCTAGAGGGGGAGGCAGCCCAACTGAGTGGAAGCTCTCAAGAATGAAATTCTGAGGGAAAAAGAGAAGGAAATGACAGGGAAAGGTAAAAGGTGACATGAATACACAGAAACCTAAGTAAACAATTCATACTTTAAAAAGAGGTGCAGAAAGTAGAATTAATGAATAGTAATATAAAATTACAAAACTGCAGCCTGGTCCTATATAAATATTGTTATGGTTCCTGAAGTTCAGAATGTCCTAAAAATGTGGAGGAAAATAAAAAAATTAAGCTACCTTGGGGGAACAAGAGGACTAATGCTAGAGGTAGATGGAGTAATGGCAACTGAAGATGAAGAGAACCTCTTAGAGAGTTTCTTATTTACTTTTGTTTTGATTGCCTATAAGGAGAAACTTAGGCCTGTTAAGATCATAACAAAAATTATTAATAGCAAAATATAAACCAAGATAAATTGGGAGATAGTAGAGAGAGCACTATGAGCATATCAAGAGGCCAGATACAGATAGATTTGATCCAAAAAATTAGAACTCAATGACTGTGGATATAAGTTTTAATAATCATTTTCAGATATTTTACAATACACATTCTCTGCCTTCTTTCTACATCTTCCTTTCCCCAAGATGGCAGGAAATTGATATAAGTTGTATATGTGTTATCATACAATAAATATTTTCATGATTATCATATTGTGAAAGAAGACATATCACTTAGAATTCAGAAAAATTCATGGAAGAAGTAAAGTGGAGAATCGTATGCTTCAATCTGCATTCAGACTGGTGATGGATCTGATAAATTGGTTTCAATGGGAATTCATTATATATGTGGGTTGGACTTGATGGTTCTGGGGCCCCTTCTAACTATATGATACTGTGATTATCTAAAACTTTTTGCATTTTATATATTCAATAGTATGGTATGGCAGCTAAAAAAAATTGATCTCAGTCTAAGAAAGAGTTCAGAGGCATAATGGGTAGAATTCTAGAACTAGAGTCGAGAATATCTGAATTCAAATCCAGACTCAGAAACTTGTTAACTATGTAGCCCTGGGCAAATTACTTAACCCTTATTGTAGTTTCATCTTCTCCAAAACAGGGATAATAATAGTCCCAACCACCGAGTGTTGTGAGGATCAAATGATAAACATTTTTAAAGCATTTTGCTAATCTTAAAGTGTGGTATGAATGTTAGTTGTTGTTGATAATGATGTTGATGTTGATGGTGCTATTGTTCTACAACTATATTAAGGGAGACAGTGACCATGCCTGGGATGAGAGCTTTTATAGTTTCACTTTACTCAATCTTGTTAGATCATTTCTGGAGTATTTTGTTCAGTTATAATAGTGACATTTTAGAAAAGATATTAATAATCTGAAAAGAACCCAGTGGAGAGCAAGTAGGATGGTAAAAGCCTTGACAATATACCAAATAACAATTGGTTAATAGAACTGGAGAGGTTAGTCTGAAGAAGAGAATGTTTAGAGGAAGTTGATAGTGTCCACAAATATTTGGAAGGGTCCAATAGATGAGTATTTGACTCTCTCTATTGGCTCCAGGGGGCATAACTAGCACTTGTAGGGTAAAGGATAGCAAGACTCAGAGGAAAGAGTGATGGATGTGGAATGCGAGGACCTGTGTTTGAATCCATGTTCTACTCATTACTACCTGTGTTATCTTGGGCAAATCACTGGATTTCTCTGCAAATTTCTCTGCAAAATGAGATTAGAGTATATGCCTTCTAAAATTAATTAATGCTTCAAATGTATGATTATATGCTTTTTGTATTTATCTAGAAGATTTTCAAACCTAGGTATTCTGCAAGGTCCCTTCCATCACAGATTCTGTGATTCTGCCTCTAAGTCAGTGGTTCCCAAAAGTTTTTAACCTACAGCCCCCTTTCCAGAAAAAAATATTACTTAGCCCCCTGGAAAGTAATTTTTTAAAAATTGTAATAGTAATTAATAGGAAAGATAAATGCATCTGTGGCCATCACCGCCTCCCTGGATTGTCGCAGCACCCACCAGGGGGCAGTAGCGCCCACTTTGGGAATCACTGCTCTAAGTAAAGTAGAAAACACGATTCCATCATAACCAAGAGAAACACCTTCCCTTTGTAGACTCCTTTTTTGGATTATCTGATAGTAAAATCAGTAAGTACTCCATGCAAAGATTACACATATAAATTAAATGTGATACCTATAATTACAAGCTAAATAAAAGTCACTGTTCTTTCACAGACAAAATTACATAAAGAACTGCTTTCTGTGAAATTAGCTTTCATAATTCTCTCACATTTGAGAAACTATTTAGGGTTAATTTACTGTTTGTACCACTGATACTTTATTATAAATATATAATTTCATAATGAATATATAATTATATTTTCATCCTGTGAAATTTTCTCTTTACACATTTGTAATGCATTTTTCTGGGTTTAAAAAATAATCATTAGGCTGTTATCAGAAACTCACATTAACTGGTCTTATTGCTGAATTCATCAGTTTGAATGGGCAGACTGAAGCAATTGTTTACTTTCATTTTGTCTAGACATAAGGGAAATTCTTTTATTTATCCTGTAAATGTTTATTTGGATTCTTTCATGCATACCAACAAGAAGAGCAAGCATGGGTAAGGTAGTGTGAATTGAGGAAAGAGATAGAAAATAAATAGAAGACCTTCTTTTTGAATTTCCAAGAGCTGATAATTAAAGTAAGAAGCAAAAAAAAACCAAGTTAAATAGAGATAGCTAAAAATAAATAATTTAGAGAAATCATCAGAGCAGAGTAAATTCAGGAAGACTTGGGTTCAAGTTCACCTTTGACATATACTAGCTGTGTGAATTCTGGCAGTCTGAACTATTCAGAGTTGAAGGCAAATGTCTAAAACTATAAGTTGTTGAAAAATGTCAATTTGTGTTGGTGGATAAAGTTTTTATAAAGAGAGCTATCAATAAGAATACAATTACAAGTTGTAACTTCCCACATTTCTAAAAGAAAACATTTGCATTGGTCAATACAAAATATTAATTATGTAAGGATGGTATTAATGTATATTTATGTCTGTGTGCATTGTCCACTAACATCCTCCTCTGATGCCTTACTCTGTGTGAAGTGATTTTAATGTCTAAAAGTTCTGAAAATGAAGAGGATACAGAAATAAAAAAAAAAAAAAAAGATCAAGCTGAATAAGAGATTATTCACAAAAATCCTAATTGAGAATTTGGAAGTTCTATATGACAGTTCTAGGAGGTGGGTACAGTGATGCGATTCACAACATTTTGTGACACTTACATAAACATAGAGTTATAAGCAATTCAATTGACTCTCCACTGAGAAAGTTCTTTGGACTCTAGATAAGAGATTTTCTTAAATAAATTTTCTGAAAGAGAAGCCAAGCTAAAGTTGTGTTCTACCTAAATTCAATCAACTGTTCAATCAATGGATCTCTAAGGATTTATTGAATGCTTTTAGGTGCTGGTCATCATGCTGGGCACTGAGGATACAAATTACATAGATGGAAAAATTTTCCTATTCTCCAGGAATGTACATTTTAGGGATTTAACTTTGAAGATAGAATAATTACATTCCAATTTCCTCTTGCGCTGACTTTTGGGAGGAGGGAATGGAGAAATTTCCTCTTAGGAAGAATTGGTAGTATCATCAAGGCTGCTTAAAGTTTCTTAATGGTGGGGTGATGAGAAAGTATAACAACTCCTTATTACAGCTAGTGAGATGAAGGGCGAGTTTGTGAAGTCAAACGTGCATGGATTTCCAAGTGGATGATGTAGATTATTTGAGGGGAACTGTCCAGCTCAAGAAACTAGAGTCTTGGGAGAGCTAAGATATGGCAGTTTACTTTTTCCAAAATATCCTCAGCCTCTTTAAGAAAAGTTAAGAAGCATGGGAGAAGAGAGGAGCAATAAAATCAAAATACATTAAAATATCAGAAGACAGTAAATGTCAATTAAGTTTGATTCAAAGCAAGTAAGCCTCTGATTGAGGACTTAATCTATTAAAGCTGATTCCTTCTTGCTGTCCCATAAATATAATTCTGTATAGAGCATATTTCAGTGCTAACTTGTTTTTACTCATGAAGAATGACATTGTATTGACATTGACATAATAAAATAAAAGCCAAAGCCGTAAAAACATGCACAAGCTAACAAAAATCATCATTATAGATATTACCTTTTCCATGGGTTACATCTACAGTCCATGTACAATTCAAGGAATTTGGATAGAATTCAGGGTATCCAGGGGATAAGATTGTTCCACTAGGCCCTCGAACATCACCTCCGCATAATGCTGAGAATTAAAGAAACACAGGCATGTGGTTAGTTGTGATACAGTTAGGTAGCAAAGGCTGAGGAAATCTCTTATGTCTATTAAAATATAATGAGCCAGTCTCTCATGACTAAGCTACTTCCTATTAGTTCTTGAGATATATATGCACAAGCTTTTGGCATCCGAAAAAATCATTCCATCCAATGTAGCAGTAATTCATGTAATGGTGAATTGTTAACTGGAAGGGTTAAGTGAAAACCTGAGAGAATAAAGCTCAACATTTTATACTGGAATTCTAATGATTTGCTTAGCTCATATGTTTTTAATTATAAGCAACATTTGCATAAATTCCTGGAAATTAAACATGACTAATTAATTGTTGAGCAGCCCTTGTTATTAAGTATTAAGAAAATGAATTGTTAATTATGCCAAATTGTTCATTATAGAGTCCTAAAGGAATATGTCATTCTTTGTGGATTTTCATTTAGAACATTAAATCATTACAGTATCTATTTCTGTATTTCTTTTAAAAAGTGATCACTATGAGATCAAGATCTTCTACCAAGGCATATAATACATGAAATCTGATTTTAAACCACTGAAAAATTAAAACATAATTTAGAAAATTGTTAATTGATCGAAATTAAATAAGAGGCACTGATGTGTGGCAATACTGTGTTGGCTCTAAAGTTTGTTGTTCTGGATTGAAAGGACCATAGCCCAGTGACCACAGGGGAAAAGGAAGTTTTCCAAGTAAATATTACAATCATAATTAAATGCTAGCTAAAGGAAAGAAAACAAGTGATAGTGATATGATAGCAGCTTATAGAAGAAACTTGCAATGCAGTTATTAAAATCTCATCTCCCTCCTTTTCTCTTCTCTTTCCTCACCATCCCTGGAGGCAAAAAGAATTGTTTCCTGGATGGTAGTTCTCTTCTGACTGAAGTTTCTTTGTCAAAATCCCCAAATTAAATAGCAAATATTTCTTTTCGAAACTTATTTCTATTAGTAGTTCCCACATAATCTTGATTTGTAAATTGTTATGGCAATTAAAAATTCTGAGAGACTGGGTTACAGGTAGGAAAATCAATTTGTTGATCAGGTTAGCAATAACCAATAAATTAGCTATCAGTGATATTTCTAAGTGATTGAAGATCTTTAATTCAGAATCTTGAGTCACTAAATACAATTTTGGAGACTAATTATTCAGTCCTCCCCTAAAAAATTGAAGATGTCTTTAACTGGTGAATACCTAATGAGAAAGTGAGCTAACACATTCTTAGGCCCTCCTCAATTCCTTTATGATGATGGGGAAATTACATGTCCAAACCTAGAATTCAAATGTCTAAATAAAGAAATCAGCTTCTGCCTGATTAAGAGTGATCTTATCCAATTCATTTCAGTGGTGGACTCAAAGACATTACCCTGCTACAACACAGACATATCTGGTCAAGACTAGTTCCTGTTTACTAGACAAGATGGTGTCCACAATCTCAATCTCAATCATCCTGATGTGGGACCCTAGGTTTACTGTGTACCCCCAAATTATAGAAGTGTTTCAGGCCAAACTGTAAGCAGGAAAATTCCTTTGTTTCCTTGCATTCTTGGTAAGGCTAAAGAAAAGGTTGGCCTGGACTTCAAAGGCTAATGATAAGAAAGACTCTTGAGAGGATTATCCTCCTTGGATCATCCTTTTGGTTTTGAAATGGGCATAGAGATACATCTCCAGGCTATGCTTTGATACTATTGGATTATATCTAAGATATCTATCTGTCCCCAATCAGATGAACCCTTCCCCCACTGTGCCTGACTGCATACCCCTCTGAAGTCATGTATCACCTATTCTAAAGAATATAAAGACCCCAGAATTGGTGGCCTGCAAATGGCAGCTTTCCATCTATGCTGTCCTCCCAGCCAAATTCAACATGAATTCCAAATTAATAAATTTCTCAGCTAAGTTTTGGAGTCTTGCATTCTTGGAAAGGGTACCCTTCCTGAATCCAGGGAGTTCACCTAAGCCCCACACAACATCCCAATCCCAATTTTAGAATCTGCTTTGGGGTAGGGAATGTGAGAGCATTCCTTGAATTTCTAAGAAAAAAAGGAATGAGAAAAGAGGCTTCAAAAAGAGACCAAGCCCCAATTAGAAAGTTATACAAAGCATTATATTGAAACAGAAATGACACAGGATTAGAGATAACTTTTCTCAGGGTGTGCATAAATAGGAGCACTCATAGGTGTGCATGAATGTGTCCTCTCCATCTCATCCACCTTCTCTGCCACCCACACATGATATGGAGTTGAATGAATAAGCAAATAAATAAAATAGCATTGACATGATATTCACTATGGGTCAGGTACTTTTCTAAGCACTTAAAATTATCTCATATGATCCTCACCCTAACCATGTAAGGTAGGTGCTATAATTATTCTCATTTTACACTTGAGAAAACTGAGGCAAGTAGAGGTTAAGTGACTTGTCCAAAGTTACACATAGTTCTCAGGGTCTATGCTGTAAGCACAAACTCTGCCAGCCACTGTTAAGATGAAAAATCTTCAAGTGTAGGATCAGAAATAATATCTAGTATCAATTTAATATCTGTCATTTGTAAAAAAGGAGCAAAAAAATTATACATCCACAGGGCTAAATAGAAGAAAACATTCTCTGCCAACCATGGCAAGTGAGGAAGGCCATTTTTATGACAGAGAAGTTGTGACCTGTGTTGATAGAATTAGCCATACCATTGAAAAATGTTTATTAAACATATAATATGTACTTTTGAAGATAGCTAGTGCTGGCCCTGGAGTCGGGAAATCCTAAGTTCAAATCCAACCTCAGACCCTTAGTAGCTGTGTGATCCTTAACTTGTGAGTTTCCTTGACTCTAAAACAGAGATAATAATAGTATCTATTTTCAGGATTATTTTGAGGATCAGATAAGAGATTTTTTAAAGTACTTTGTAGTCTTTAGCACATAGTAGGCAATATGTAATTCTTTTACCAATTCCCTTCCTTTCATCAAATAGATAGAAAGTTGAAAAAAGACAGTAAATTTTTAAACGATTAGAAAATTTCTCATAAAGGTAAAAACATGACACATTTCAGGGGAGGGACTGCCCACTCATAAGAAAAGGTGTCAATTTTAGTAGATCGCAGGTGGTGAAAAGGGATTCTATGAACATTCTCATTTATTTTGATTGACATTACATTTTAATGACTTTTAACCAGTTCTTGCAATCTTGCCTGCCCACTGATGGATGGTGTAATCCTCATGGTTATAGGTATCAGATGGAAGAAACAGTAAGGATTTGAGCCCCAAGGTTGGTAAGTAAATAAGCTCTATATAGGCGAGAACCCTCTGGAAACAAGAAAATTCATCCTGCTCTTTTTCGTGATGGTATATCTTTATTTGAGAAAAGCAACTATAGCAGTGACAAAAACAAGAAGACCAAGTTGCTTAAAGAAAAGTTAAAAAGGTAATTAGCCAAAGACCTCTTTTATTCCCAGGTCTCTACCTTGGGAGAGTTTTTTAATTGGAAAAGAAAAAATTCTGTTATTTAAACTAGATTCCTTTTTTTTTTTAAAGCTTCCCATATTCATCTATGCTCTGATAATGTATTTAGAAACTTAGGTAATGGCACAGTAAATAAACAAATCATAACAAAAGCTGTTTTTTTAACAGCTTACCAACCAGCAAGAGATTTGAATATTCTCTGATACAAATTCTCAGCATGAAGTTGAATAGATAAAACAACTAAACTCAATATTAAAGTAGAAGACCAACCATAACAATTTATTTATATAGATATGATCACTGCCTTGGCAGATTTTGATGAGGTCTCTTAACAGCAATAGAATTATGAAGGAGCCCCTAAATGATCTAGTTGCCTGCTGTACAAATTTCAGCTCAACTAAATCTCAACTAAAATTTCATCTTCCATTGGAAGCCTTTCTTTCATCTCCTTAATTCTAGTTTTTCTCCTAATTTTATTTCCTACTTTTTCAGTATGATATTTTTCTTATTGTCTCCCCCATTAACTTGTGAGCTCCTTGAAGCCAAGGATTGTCCTTTGTCTCTTATTATATCTCTAGCACTTAGCTGTCACACAATAGGAATTTAAAAAACATTGACTGACATCACATAACTTTCCTCAGCCTGTTTCTTTATCAGTAATAAGAGACAATAAACAATTTGTAGAGAACTGTGCTAAGTCAGAAGGAGAAGCATGTTTTAAGTAAGACATGATCCTTATCTTTAGAATGTAATATTTAGACATGGACACCATATGAAATGTTATACAATTTCCAGATTTGAGAGCAGAAAACCAAATACCACAAAAGGATTGAAATGGCATGTTAAAACTAACCAGAAATATTAGAAAAGAGTTGGTGAAATCAAGGGATTTGGACTATTAAAAGATCAACAAAATTTTCATTTGAATAAATATAATTCTCTGATTCCTGGTCCGCTCTAACTTATTCAGCCTATACACATTTACCATTCTTTTTGCCTTTGCTCTCCTTCCATCTTGAACATTTGGAAACAAACCCTTAGCTCATGTTCATAATAGAATCACTGTAACTGTGTAACCTATCAGTATAAGAACTTAATAAATTCTCTGCCTCTGCCTGTTCCTCTGGCCTATATACTATTTTGGTAACTCTAAGGCAGTGGTTCCCAAACTTTTTTGGCCTACTGCCCTCTTTCCAGAAAAAATATTACTTAGCCCACTGGAAATTAAATTTCTAAATTTTAATAGCAGTTAATAGGAAAGATAAATGCACCTGTGGCTATCACCCCACCCCATCCCTATTACTTGATCACTGCAGCACCCACCAGGGGGCAGTGACACCCACTTTGGGAATCACTGCTCTAAGGCAAACCAACTCTAATCTTGTCCCTCCTGGTCAGTCCTACTCTGATTTGTCCCACAATTGTCTATAACACTAAAAACAACCTAGAGAACTACTGAGATACAAAATTTCAATAAATAACAACTGGTTTGCTTGTCAAATTTAAGGAGTATTTATAAAATATATTTTTAAATCTTAACTATTTGAGAATATTTAAGTTTTAAATGAGTACATTTATTAAAGCTGTGTTTCATACCTTGAATGTTCTCTATCATTCTTTCTGTCTTGTTGAATCTTTTGCCTTCGTGTGAAGCCTTCCCTAAGATCTAGGCAGCTTTTAGGAGAGCTTCAATTAATTTAATTAACTAAAATTATTAGCAAGTTGGCATTCTAGATTTTCTCAAGATAGCAAATAACCAAGCAGTAGTATTGGGAATTTCCAATAACGATTCATAAAAATTGGAGAGGCAGCTTCAAGTTCAAAGCCATCATCTCTCCTAAATTGGCTAATTGATTCTAGGCAAACCATTTCACTTCTCAGGACTTTGGGAAACATTCTGAGACTCAAAATTAGAGAGATGCACACTAGCTAGATAAGTCAAGCCATTTCCTCACCTGTTAGTTCCCTATAATAATTAAATCATAATAAAATACAAATCCTTTTCTTTATCATAAAAATGACATTGAAAGAAAAATTCCCCCCTCGACTCTAATACTTTTTTTCAGGAAGCTTTTCTTCATTCCTTCAGCTGAAAGCAATGTCTCCTTTCTCTGCAAAAAGAGAGCACTTTGTTTCTCTCTTGTTATTTTTTATCCTGAATTGTAATTATGTATATTTACTTTATTTCTATAATAAGATTTATTTATTCTTATTTATTTTTTAAACCTTTACCTTCCATCTTGGAGTCAATACTGTGTATTGGCTCCAAGGCAGAAGAGTGGTAAGGGTAGGTAATGGGGGTCAAGTGACTTGCCCAGGGTCACACAGCTGGGAAGTTTCTGAGGCCAGATTTGAACCCAGGACCTCCCGTCTCTAGGCCTGGCTCTCAATCCACTGAGCTACCCAGCTGCCCCCTCCATACTAAGATTTAAACTCTAAATGCAGGGATGAAATCTTTTTGAAATTAAAAACTACTTGAAGAATAGAATAAAATGTAAAATGTTATATAAATGGGATCACTATGTCTTGAATATAGCATGCACATAACAATTTTGGAATGACTCACATGAAAAATAAATATTATAACAACACAAATACAGCAAAATTTGAATATTTTTGTTGTATTCATCAGTAAACACAATGATTAAAAACAATATACCATTAAGTAAAAACAAATCTAATTAAATTAGGACATTCATACTACCAGGTAAAGGATCAAAGATCATTTCTAGAACAGTTATCTTTCTAACTGGGAGAATATTTAGGATACTCCAATTATTTAAGAGTATTAGTAGAGAAGTTAAGAGAATCATTTTCAAAAGAACATTTTTTTTTCAGAACAGCAGAATTAATGGAATTATGCCCAAAGGGCTTTTAAAAGAATGCATGCCCTTTGGTCCTGCAATACCACTACTATGTTTGTACTCCAAAGAGATAATAAAAAAAGATTGTACAAAAATATTCATAGACGCACTCTTTGTGGTGGCAAAAAAATAGAAAATGAGGGGGTATCCCTAGATTAGGGAATGGTTGAACAAATTGTGGTAGATGATGTTGATAAAATACTATTGTTTTATAAGGAATGATGAATTGCTTGATTTCTCTATGACCTGGAAAGACCTCCATGAATCGATGTGAAGTAAAATGAGCAAAACCAAGAGAAAATTGTACACAGAAAATGAAACATTGTGTAATGATCAAATGTAATGGATTTCTCTACTAGTAGCAATGCAATGATCTAGGATAATTCTGAGGGACTTATGAGAAAGAATGCTATCCACATCCAGAGAAAGAACTGTGGGAGTGGAAACACAGAAGAAAAACATATGATTTATCACTAGTTTATATGGGTATATGATTTGGGGTTTTGGTTTTTAAAAATTACTCTATTACAAAAGTGAATAATATTCAAATAGGTATCAAATGATAACACATATATAACCCAGTGGAATTGCTTGTCAGCTCTAGGAGTGGGGAGGGAAGAGGGGAAGGAGAGAAAATGAATAATGTAACCATGGAAAAATATTTAAAAAAAAACTTGGCAGAATCAAGAGTTACAGTGTGATATAATGGAGAGGACAGTGGACTGAGGAAGATGTAGGGTTGGTCTACTCTCAGAGAGTTATCAGCAGTGGAAAGTCAAAAAGCCTCTGTGTGCCTTTATTTCCTCATCTGACAAAGGAGGTTTGGGGACTTGATGACCTCTGAGTTTCATTCCTACTCTAGATCTACAATATTATAAGAGCAGGTGAAAGTAACATGTTTTTTGTTAGTTTTTGACCTATATTTTTCTATCACTTATGTCATATGGCACTGAGCAGCCATAAAACTTTTAAACTGCTAAATGTACATTTTTGGTACACAATCCCATAAAAATAAATATGTGGCATGGTGGAAAATGTCAAGACTATTTTTTGTGGGCTGACATTCTGAAGAATTTATAGTTTTCTGTGGATAAATGTGTGTGTGTGTTTTTCTAAATGGAAAGAAAGTGGTCACTAAAACCCTTTAAACACATTTAAAGAGCTCTAACTAGGTTTCATGGTAACAGAATGGTAAAGGCTATGGGTTCTGAGCATGGAGTACAATGGACTTCAAACTTTTAAAGGAAAAAATGCATTTTATTTTTGTTAACATCAAAATCAAAGTTAATATTTCTTTTATATTATTTATATTTTCATACAACCAATGGGGTCCATGACACAAAAAGGCTAAAAGCTTCTAAAGGAATATTGATAGTACTTGGACACAGATGACTCTTGAGCTTTTTTACACTTAATTTCTTATCTCTCAAATACTGCCTACAACAGAGTTATAAAAATTTCAATTTATGAAACATAAAAGCTATGTTACTATGAGTTATTTGTTTTGGGAGGAGGGGAGTGTACCATAAACTAGATAACCCTCAACAATGGGAGCATTACATAGCTTGGGCTATATATTAGTTTGATGTGTTTTAGGCCTTTGGAGACCCCTAACCACATTCTTGAATCTGAGGTTCAGAAAAGTTAAGTGATATGATCATTAGTGAGCATACAATGAAAGATTAAGAACCAAGCTTCTCTTAACTCCAAGGCCTACATTTATGTTCTATCATACAAGGAGATCTTTGATTTCATTAAAAGAAATCTAGTCTCCAAAAGGAGAGCGGGTATATTCTATTTTCAGATAAGAGCCAAATTTTACAGTTCTAGGTGCTACATTTCACAAAGTAGAAAAAATACAAATGACCACATCCAGGATGTTAAAGGATCAGGAGATTAACTTATATGAGGCTCATCTAAAGAAACTGGAATTTTGGCCTGGAAAAGAAATGGTAAAAAAATGTGGATTGCTGGATTCAGGACTGGTTAAATGTTTTAAAACTGCAAAATGTTGATTAATGTATTAAAGTCATTCAAAGGAAAATCTATAGTAGATTGTTTTTGGACTCTGTTCATGGTCCTGTTCTGTCTAAAATTTTAATCACTGGTTTCAGTGAAAGCAAAGATAATATCCTTTTTTTTAATTTTCAGAGAAATATAGTTAACATACTAAAGGACAGAGTTTAGGATCCAAAAAGACTTTGACATTTACAGATGATCAACATTCATAGATTATCATCTACATCATAGATTTCATTATATTATCCCTTCCCCAAAATCTACCTCTTTTTCAAACTTCCCAATTATTTTTTGAGGCAACTATGATCCTTCAACAATATTGTTGCCATCTTTGTGTTCTTTATTCTTCTTCACTCTACATTTCCAATCAAGAAGCAAATTTTGTTTCTATCTTCACTTTTCATATCTGTTCTCAGATAGGTAGCTACCACTACATTTCAGACACTTCCCATTTCTTGTCTGGATTATTAAAATGGATTCCTAATTGGTCTTTCTGAATCCGATCTCTCTTCTATCCAATATGACCTCCACAAAAATGTCAAAAGGATTTTCCTAAACATTAAGTTTAACCATATTACTAATACCTCAATCAATATATTTTAAGGACTCCATATTGACTCAATGACAAAATATTATTTCATTTTTATCTCATAATCTTAAAGATGTCTATTTTTGTAACCCCTCTAGGGTTACATGTTTATTAAGGTAATAGGACGTGTTCTAAGATTGTAGTGAATTATTAAAGATATTAAAACTTAAAACCACACTAAGACTTTCAGAACACTCTTAGAATACGTATAAATATACACATTGAACATATATTACTTCTCTTGTTTTTGTTAGAAAGCATGATAAAAAATGTTTGGAGATCACTGGCATAAACAATAGAGAATCACTATCTATGAGCAAGAAAATGTCATAATCAGGTATATATGTTAGGAATATTACTCTAATACTAATATAAAAATGGATTGAATAAAGAGATGGCGGAAGCAGAAGATCCTAGGTTCATTCACTGTTAAAAGGAAAAAAAATACATAGGACTTTTTGGAACAATAAAATTAGTAGATTATTTAGATATATGGTCTTGCCACTTACATAAATATATATGCATATATATGTATATTATATATATACATATCTATATACTTGAATGTTTCACAGTTTAGATCTGGATTAAAATTTTTCTCAAAGATAACAATATTTTTTCTTTCTTTTTTTTCCTGTTTATTTCTGTTCTTCCAGAAGGTTTACCATCCTCTAATGCTTTATTTGTTTGCTTATTTTTGCTATAACTCCAAAAGGTTATCTAGTCAGGCTCAGAAGGGAGGGAGAGGAGAAAGGTACATCTCAGTAGCAAGGGGTACATTAATGACATCACATAATATTGAAGAAATTAAAATGAATTACTTCAGAATTAACAGGTATAATAATTCAAAGTACACCTTTTTAAATAGAGACCATTTTGAACTACATTAAACTTTACTCTTTAATGATGATTCTGTTTAAACCAAGTCACTTAAATAAAATGATACATTAATTTTCTTATGATCAATGAGCTAGTCAACAAACATTTATTAAGTGCCCACTAAGTACCAGGTCCTGTGCTAAATGCTAAGGATTAAAAATCAAAACGTCAATAGTCTGACTTCAAAGAATGGACATTCCATTGGAATAAATGAACTATAGCTATATAACTAATACAAAATATATACAAATTAAATTAAAGGTGATTTTTTTTTTGGACAGAAGATGAGCAGGAAGATACCCCAAACTGACAAGATTAGTGAAGATTCCACAATGGAGATAGTATTGGGGCTAAGTAATCTAATTCCACTTAACAGATATGTCTTACTTGTCTGCTATAGCCACCACACTGCACAGTACACAAAGCTAGGATGAGTTAATTCATTTTTACCGTCACAAGTCGGAAGCGGGTGACTCCACCAGTGGTTTTTTTCACATAGAAGAGGCTCTTCATGGCTTAGCCTATATCCTGGATCACAACTAAATGACACGGTGGAACCTATGGAGAAATCGTGACCATAACGCCGTCCATGCACTGGTATGCCGGGATCCAAGCAGGAATACGTGTTAACTGTAACACCTAGAAAACAAACAAACAAGCAAGGAAGTATGTATATACACACAGACATACAGAGGGAGAGAGATCAATATGCAAGCAATGAAGGTGCTATCATTTGGTCATAGGGCAGCACTATGGGAGTCTCTCTGCATTACTTCCCGTTTGCATTCAACTACCCCAGAAGACTGTTTTATTCGTATTGGATAGAATGTCCAGAAAAATCCAAGAACCGGGGCATGAGACCGATTTTGAGAGTAATTCAATTGAATTAATATTTACTAAGTGCTTACTAGGTGCAAGGCACTGTGTTAGACACTGAGGAAACAGACAAAAAAGAAAACTAATTTGTGCTCTCAAATAACTTAATTTCTTCCCTAGGGATACATATGAACAGATAAGTAAATGCACTAAAATTGGAGGAATAAAAAGCACTAAAAATGAGGAAAAGCCCCAGATTTCCTCCTGCTGCCATGTCTTCCTTCTTCATGTTCATCTTTTTTTTTTCTTAAACCTTTTCCTTATGTCTTAGAATCAACACTAAGTATTAGTTCCCAGGCAGAAGAGTAAGGGAGTTAAGTTTTTGGAGTTAAGTGACTTGCCCAGGGTCACAAGGCTAGGTAGTGTTGGGGGCCATATCTGAACTCAATGTCCCGCATTTCTAGGCCCAGCTCTCTAGCCACTGAGTCGTCTAGCTGCCCATCCATTTACGCTGCCTAAATACTCCTCTTTCTGAACTTAGCGTTTTGATTGTCCTTTTGTCTGATCTCCAATTCTTAAACAGCAGTATTATTAAATTTATTTTATTTTTTGTAATCTACCCTTTGGAAAATCTATAGAAGCATGTAAACCATTTATCAGAAAAAAAATATGTCAGGCAATAATACCGAGAAATTATGCTGAAATGCTATTATCGAAATATATTTCTTAAAATGTGCATAGACCCAAGAAGAATTCCTCTTACATAACCTTTCTACAGACTGTATAATCCAAAAATTACCCAGGTCCTAATTTAGCCTTCGTATCTTTGCTTCTAGTGGTAACACTTTGTCTAAAACTTTGTTCATCCTTAGTATTCTAGTATTAAGTACTTATGTAGATTAATGAACTTGCCCTCATCTTGATGCTGGAAATTCTTTCCCCATAATCACACTTATCCTTAATTATTCACACTGACAAGAGATTTTGAAAGACTTTTCTATGTTCTTTCTAAATGACAGACTCATAAAAATAAATATCTGTATTTTATAACACTGAGAAGAATAGAATGAATATTTAAGACACACGTTCATAGAAGTAAAGGGGGGGAAAACCTTTATTTTAATTAAGAATCTATTTAAAAAGTGGGGTCAGCATGGTAGTTCAGTGGACTAAGAGCCAGGCTAGAAATGGGAGATTCTGGGTTCAAATCTGACCTCAGACATTTCTTAGTTGTGTGACCCTCGACAAGTCTCTTAATACTCATTGCCTAGCTCTTACTACTCTTCTGTCAGAATCATATTGTAAGAAGGTAAGGGTTTTTTTTAAAAAAGAATCCATTGAAAAAGCAAGAGGGAAATTTGAGAAATTTGAAATTTACTTAAGCACTCAAACTATGAATTTTAAATATTTTCAAATAGGAAATTGAACAAAATGATTCTTTTTAAACAGATAAACAGAAAATAGAAAAATGTAATTTCCTAGGTAAACAATCCTTAGTCATTTCAGAGAACAATGGTTAAAACTAAATTGCCTAACATTATAGATTTTATATTCATTATATTCTGTGTACCCGATGAAAAAAGGCTTCAATAATAGAATGTATATGCTTCATTACCTAAAGAATCCAAAATGAAATAAATGAAATCATACTGGAGGTATGAATGCAAGTACACATCCCCTTTAGGTAGTGAATACTGGAATCTTCAGAGCAGAAAACTTGGAACATTGGAAAGAGTCATGAAGTAGAGATAAATAACACTTAATAAGAGTAATAGCTAACATTTATATGCCACTTATCCTGTGCCTGGAACTGTGCAAAACTGTTACATCTCACTCGATCCTCATAACAACTCTTGGAGGCAGGAGTTATTATGTTCCTCATTTTGTAGACGAGGAAACCAAGGGAAATAGGTTAAGTGACTTGACCAGGATTACATGGCTAGTGAGTATCTGAGGCAGGATTTTTAACCCAAGTTTTCCTCATTCTAGCCCCAGAGTTTCATCAGCTAGATAAGACCTGGGCCCAAGTTCAGGCTCTGCAGTTTACCGGCCATAGGATTTTGAATATGTCACCTAATCTTCTTATCTAGATTCTTCATTTGTATAATATGGCTCATAATAATTTTGCCACCTTCTTTATAAGGCTTTAGTAAGGAAGGTGCATTGTACAACTTAAAAGAACTATGTGTTGATAATAATGATCTTCAAATACACACACAGATAATAATATTGAAAGCACCTTGCATTATGCAACACGATGGCACAGCCACAGACTAGGAAGTGGCTTTAGAGGTCCACTCGTTAAACCTATTATGGTCAGGATTCCTTTCATATATGGGTTGAACTAGGTGGATGCTAGGGTCCCTTTCAGGTTTCAAAACCTCGCCTTCAGGTAAATCAGTCTAGAACAACCTCCTACAGATCTATTCTTGGTGAAAAAGCGTACTGTCAATCAAATTTAAATTTACTAGGGAATTTAATCATTTTAAGGAATATTTTAGAAAATAAGTTCCATGACTTTTATCAAGTAGTCACCACCCAGGCTACCATAACCTCATTGTTCCTTGTGGTACTTCTTGTGTATTTGTGAATACTATATGTGTAATGTAAAGGATATTTAAACTATAAACCTATATTACAAAATATTAAAGAACTCTACCATGATTGCTCCCTTGAACCTACTAAGGTCAGCTAACGCATCAGTTTAAGAAGCCAGAAAACTGGAATGATCTGACAACTGAGCTCAAAGGGCATGATATATTGTACCTTTTTCCCCCAACTACATCAGTGACATTTTAGAGAAAATATTTTTCTTCATTTTTTTAAAAGAAATCCAGGATAGGCATTGAATTATGAGAATTGAATAAGATAAAATATTCAAGAGAGCCAGGGATCCTTGATGACAGCTGTTTATAAAGAGAGAGTCAAGGATGATTCTTTTGGGGGGGATAGTACAATCTAGGTATCCAGAAGAATATTCTGAAAGCCAAAGGAAGAAGTTCTTGATAATAATTTGGGAAGGCTTTCTTCTTATCCAGTGAGTTAGGAGTAAGATTAATTATTGAAATATACTGCCACATAAGGGTTAGTTAAATAAACTAGGATAATTTTGCTTGAACAAGAAAAGACTGAAGGAAGTTTGACACTTTCTCTTCAGGATTATCCTGGGAAGGATAAAGCTTATACTTGGTCTTTTTGACCTCATGAGGCAGAATGAAAAGCAAAAGATGAAAGTAACAAAGAGTCACATGTAGACTTTTTGTAAGGGAAGTATTCTTAATAATTCGTTTTATGCCAAATTGGAGTTGTCAACTTCAAGAAACAGCAAGATCTCTTCTATTTGAGGTATTCAAACCAAGGCTAGTTGACCACATGACTGCCATGTTGTGGAGAAGATTCTTTTTCATTATAGGTTGTACTACATAGATATTCTTCCCAGCACACCTGCTGGAAAATATGTTTGATATCAGAGAATTCCTATGTATTTGCAATTTATATTAAAACAGATAAATCACAATATGCCCCTGAAACATGCTGATATACACATCACATAGTATACGTCTACCCACATCTATTCATTTAGTCATACCTACTTAGATATAGGCTATGGTTTTAATGAAAAATATGAAGTTTCTTATTTGTGATCAACAAAAGCCTGTAACCTTTTAAGCTGAGTTCCTCTAATTTTATTTGAACTCCGTGGGTTTGCTCAGGTAGATTTTTCCTATGACAGGTTATTACTGTAGTTAGATACTTTTTTTTTAAAAAGTCATTTTCTGCAATTTTTACAGAATATTAATGGTGCATATTTTAAGTAGAAATATAACTTTTTTCATTTGAATGAAAGTAAAATATAAAAGGATGTTTCATAAGGATGACTGAACTTTAAAAAATAGTTCTAAAAAAAAGCATTGTTCATAACTTACTGCTTAGTCTGAAGTTGCCTCCTAGCTCTCTATTATCTGATATTTTGAACTATACACAATACAAATATATGAAAACTTTTTTAATTGCATTTTGATACCACGTAATTTCTTGTTATTTTCTACTATTTATAATAAACATTAGCTGGAGCCTGGAAGGAAATTTGCATATGTAGGAGAATTCAATAGAGAACAGCTTGTAAACCAACACCATTCTAACATTAAAGAATACACTGAAGTATTTGTGAATAAAATTCCATTAAATCTATAATGATAACATTGAATTCAAAGGGAAATGAATGGGCACAATAAAGTCAGCATTTTGGGTAGGACTTACTTTCATAATGAATCTTGAATCCATTATTAGAACGACTGTTGTCTGTTGTAAATAGAAGGTAGATAAAATTGCTGCTACTAAACAGGAACTGGGGAACTTGAGTACCATTGTAAGATCCAAGCAGAGGTGATAGAAGGTTTGGCCCATCATGAACTTCCAAAACATCATAATTGAGTTCAGTCTGAAATCTAAGATACAAGAGACTTACATATGAATTTACATTTAATGGAAAAATAACACATATAAAATACTAACTTTTAATTTTTCATCTTTCTAATCTAAAATTCTCATAAGTATATCACATAGGGGCAGCTGGGTAGCTCAGTGGAGTGAGAGTCAGGCCTAGAGACAGGAGGTCCTAGGTTCAAACCCGGCCTCAGCCACTTCCCAGCTGTGTGACCCTGGGCAAGTCACTTGATCCCCATTGCCCACCCTTACCAATCTTCCAACTATGAGACAATACACTGAAGTACAAGGGTTTAAAAAAAATAAGTATATCACATATTTTTACAAACTTATCTAATTTATTTTCAAGTTCATGACAATAATCTCAAAAGTATTTTCCTAAGCAATGTTATAACAATAAAAAAATATAAAAACCTATACTTCTAAGTGTTTTCTATGAGTAATGTTTCTCTGTCACTAGCACCAATGCCACCTTTGGTAGAAGGCCTTTAATATGCCTAATACCTATGGTGTTATTCCTCATTCCCCAGTCTTCCCTTCTAAAATCTATTTTCTCTAAATCTATTTTGTTTGTACCTATTTCTTTACAGGATGACTCTTTCATTAAATATAAGTCACTTGAGGGCAAGGACTCTTTCTGTCTTTATTTCCATAGAGCTTCAAAGAATATCTTGTATTCTGTAAACACTTAATAAATAATTATTGACTACTGTTGTTAAATTATTATTAATTATTCTTTCCCTTTACCTTCTGTCTTAGAATCAATACTATATATTGATTCCAAGGCAGAAAAGTGGTAAGGGTTAGGCAACTGGGACTAATTGACTTGCTCAGGGTCACACAACCAGGAAGTGTCTGAGGTCTGATTTGAACCCAGAACCTCCTATTTCTAGACCTGACTATCCACTAAGCCACCTATCTGCCCCTCAATAATATATCTTTTAGTTCAAATATACCTCCCAAATATCTCGTTATGTTATTATAATAATTATTGATATTAAGTATTTTAAGTATTATATGCAATATGCCTTATATTACATTAATATAAGATATTAAGTATTATAGGCATCTTCAATATACTTAGTATAATGTGAAAAATTATTCTCAAAGGGAAATTATTTTCAAGGAATCTAAACTATTACTTTCACATATCATTTTCAAATAACAATAGTGAGCTAATATAAGTTAACTATTTTACTCTTTTAAAAATAATAAAAGAAACCAAACGATGTTAGGATTTTAGCTAAATTCTCATCATTAGGAAGTGAGTTTCAGTGTTGCATATAATTTAAAACTAATTAAAAGAATTAACGTAATATTAGCTTTCATATATGTGAAAGCACTCTAACATAGGTCTATTTGGTTGCCCACTTTAAAATGACGACTTTTCATAAACTTAATTTACTGCTATCTTTGCAGGTAAAATAACCAGCTTTTCCCTAAAAGAAATGTTAGATCATGGAAAATTCTATACGACCACAGGGACATCCACGGGAAGACAATTAGTCCTTCAAATGAATGTGATATTGGTTTACATGAATTACAGATTTCTGTTATTTCAGATACTTGTTTACACTATTAAAATTAAGTTCCACCCTTAAACATCCTATCTCAAATAGCAAACCATCTAAAATCATACTAATTTCAAATGTATGTAAGAAGAGCCAGAGATTAATTTGGGCTGAAAAATTAAAAGACTTTGTATTGAATAGGATAGGGATCTTAATTATAAAGGGAATGAAAGTTTTGGTTTATTTGTTTTGTAAGAGTATATCTTTATAAAGAAAATAATGAAAGACTAGAACTAGGATCATAGATAATAACAAGGAAATTCAGGGAGGGTCACAAAAAAGATGATTATAGAGCACTGATAAAAAGTGACAGAGAAAGAGAAGGAAGAAGTACAGAATGGGCTTAGTCATTTTGATTCTCATTCATACAATGCCACATAATACCATTTAGAAACTTCTTATTCAATGGTACAATGTAAAGATCATGATATCACATTGTATATTGTTTTCTGATTAAAAAGCACTACCATATGATGGTAAAAACTAGTTTAAAAACCATATTCTGTATTATATTCTCAAGTTAGTCATCTATATTTTAAAATCCTGGGAAAAGAAGAAATCTTAATTTGATAAGATAGGATATTCACATTGTCTACCATGGTACCTAAGTGGAAAGAGTAAATTCTCCTAAGTGGCCAATGGCATGCTCTTGGGGGAGAGAATAGTGAATTTTGAAGCTGGAAAAGGATAGTGTGTTTTGGGATACTTTACATATAGTTTCTGTAAAAAGAAGAAAAAAACAAGTTATCTAAAACAAAAGATTTGATATCAAGGGAAAGTTGGATAAGATAGAATATGACTTCCCCTTTGGCAGGTTTGAGAAGAATCAGAGAAATGAGGCCCTCCTAACTCCAGGCCAGAGAGTAATGGGCTCTGAAATACAACATCTTCTGGGAGCAAAACCCAAATGAAGAGTAAATCTAAGAATATAACTTTGAAGATCTAAAACAAACCTATGTTTTAAGTGGGCTGTATAAAGAACATTTAAGGAAAGAAACAAAGACTTGAGAAGGGTACTTTTAAAATTTGGTACAATGGCATTTTTACTTAACTTTTCTATATTCAAGAGCAGAGACAAAATCTAGTCTTTGAAGCATATTGCACTTTCCCCCTTCTATTTCAAGTTCTATTTAAATGTTATGTTATAGAATGGAGTTGAGTTGGGCTCAAAGACTAGAATAGTTTAATGAAAGCTTTTAAAATAGAAATATTGTACCTAACTGGAAAACATACTGTAAATCTCTCTTAATTCTATAGCCTTTTCTATATTATTTTCTTTTTATCTTGTATATTGGTGGTTTTACATAATTTTTTTTTTATGTTTTCTCCCTTTTAAGAGAACTTTGAAGGTAGAGACTATATTTTGCCTTTCTTAGCATCCCCAGTGCCTGACAGAGTTTAGCAAATATTAGGTGCTAAATAAATGCTTAATGATAAACTGACAAGCTTAAAGGAGGAACTCTGAAATGGACAAATATATCAATACTCAAAGATAAGCCTAAGGGTTCAGTCAAAGGATTATAAAAGTATAAAAAGGTTCTTCACTAGAAGGCCAGAGCAACCCATGAAGACATTTTTATCTGTCTTGATGGCAGAATATTTTGTATAATTTTATAAAATGGAATTAAACTTTATATTTTCTTAAATATATTCATGGCTTCCTTCTTGGGCTTTCATGTTCCAATATGGAATAAAAGAACAAGTGATGAGCATCAGATCTGGAATTTAAGCTTGACAATAGAACTATGGAAAGGAAAATTCTTCTGAGCCTCATTTTCTGCATTTATAAATGGCCACAATAATACTTGCCTTACATAATTCACAAGTGTGAAGTGAAGAAAGTATATACCTAAAAGGGCATTATTATTGTTGATCACATTTAAATTATTACCATATAATGACTAAAAATCTAAATAGCAGTTTTTGTTTCTTAGAAGTAAGTGAATTTCTCCAACACTGAAACAATATGGAATTGATAGTTTTGGAACTGTGGTTTTACCATTTTTAAAAAATTAATTTAATAATGGTTATTCTTGATATATAAAACCACATACAACAATGTGCCGTGTACCTAATTATCTTGTCAGGAAGCCTCATAAACTTTCCAAAAAAATTAATTTAAGACCTCAAGTAGCAGAGGGCAAATGGTATGTTTTTGTTTTCTTTTAATAAATTTAATTATTAATTGAATACATTTAATTTAAATAAATCATTTTAATAAATGTATTATTTGATACCAAATCCTGCTACAATGTGTCATGTGTGAAGTTATTAAGATATATTAAGTGGAAGATTTGTGGCCTTTACCTAACAATTACAATAACTTCATAGATTATCCTAAGGAAAAGATTATTATAGATAGAACTACTGAATTTAAGACCTTTTTAAAGAATGAGGCCAAGACCTTCCAGAAACTAGATTCCTCTTTTTCTTCCTCTCTGGTACCAGGTAGTATTAAGAGAGAAGGATGATTCTTTATCAAGGTCTGCTCCTTCCCCTACTGAGACTGGTCATCTTTCATAAACATTAAAAAAAAAACCTATTTGGTAGAAGTTTCCTAAGATCCTGTGCTTTTAGCAAAATTTCCTGGAAATACACATAGCTTGAATTAAATTAGCCTGAAGAGACCATTTCTGACCCCTTCTTTTGAGACTCCCTTTTAATAGAAAGTATCAATCTGTTCTTAAAGATGTAGGTTTGTTTTTAGAAATACTAGGATTATATTGTATTGAGTTAGGACAGTAGGATAAAGGAGGATCTCATACCTATGGCTGAACATTTGGATTGAATTTGGAAAGCCCAATTTGGAAATATAAGTAGAGATCACAGGCTCAGTCAGAGATCTATAATGATCCAGTCAATCACTAAGCATTTAAGAAGCTAATATATGCCAGTCAAAGTGCTAAGAATTAAGCATGTGAAGAAAAGCAAAAGATAGTCTGTGCCCTCAAGGAGCTCCCAATCTCATGGGGGGAAATAAATTGCAAACAACTATGTACAAACATGGTGATTTTAGCCAAATAGGAAAATAATCGACAAAGGGTATACCTAAATGAAAAAAGACTGAGAGAATTAGAAAAGAAGAGAACTGAGCACTGGCCAAAAAAAAAAAAAAAAAGACAGTTACTAAATGAGTAAACTGACAGTTCCAGGGAGAAAGAACTGTGGTTTTAAGTGGTGAGAAAGAAGGGGGGAAATAAGAAAGTACAATGAAGGACAAAGTTCCTTGATTATAGAAAGTGGTCCTAATGTACTTTAGAATGGTTAGATCATATCATGAATATTGTATTCATTTCTGGGTACTATATTGTAAAAGGAGTATGTCTAAATTGGAACAAGTCAAGAATAAGGGTGACCAAGAGGGTAAGAGCTCAAAATCAGGTCATACAATGAATAATTGAAAGAATTAGAGATGTTCAGCATGAAGGAAAGAGTGATGGTTACTTTAATTTTTTAGAAGAGATTTCATATAGAAGGAAAAATAAATTTGAGATATTTTGCTTCTATGTATAGACCTAAGATGAAGAGATAAAAATAATTTATCATTTTGAATAATAATTCTAAGGGAAATTATTAATTACAGCTTGTGTTCATAAAGTTGTTTGGAGTTTTCAAAATGCTTTCCTCAAAACAGCCCTTTTGAACAAGTAGTATGGGTATTATTACAATTTTACAAGTGAGGAAACTGAGGTGGGGTGATAACCAAATGATCCAAGGCTAGAACAAAATTCCTTAACAAAAAGTTAATCAAGGTTCAAGATTTAGGAAGGGGAGAGGGCCCCCCTTATGAAGTATCCTAGTAGTTTCATGTTAAGAATGTGCTATTTTAAGATTGGCAGCTTAATGATCCAGGAGACAAATGGGAGAGGGAGAGAAATAACCCTTGTTTCAGAAACTGATACTATTATACGAAATCCATGCAAGAAGGTTAAAATAATTTTTGTAATATGTTTACTATAGGGCCTGGCATATAGGTATAATCGATGCTTATTCTCTCCTTAATAGGTGCTTATTCCTGCCTTTTCCAATCCCTAATGGAATGAAATCTCCAAGAAAAACTCAAAGGCTGAAGTATCAATGAGACCCAAAGTAAGAAAGCCTGAAAATATACCCAAAATGAACTAAGAATTACACAAGACATCTTCCTTGGGTGATAATAGAATTTAGTTTTAACTGGGTCATGTGCAAAATTCTTCAACCTGGACAGTAACCAAGTCAGGATATGAAGGAATAATGCTAGGCATCTAGGGAAGGGCAAGTTTTAGGAGGTGTCATGATATAGGAGGAGAATGGTAGGTGGCTTAATTTAAATGAACTGCTGTATCTGTGATTAGAGTTGGACTGAAGTAGCTTTGGGTAAAGAAAATTTCTCCTGCATAACTTTAAGTGTTGCTACATGAGTCTAGTAAAGTATTCAGATAAATTTGCATTTTTAAAAAATTATCTCTGGCTCGTGAATTATTGTTGGGAAAAACCACAATTGGTGACAAACAAATAAATATTTATTTGAATAAATTGAATGAGACTATTAATATTAACATTGCTCTGTTACTAGGGTTAATACCTTAGCATTGAGTAATATAAGATAGAGAACTTTCAAGAAAAAGAAGATACATATTAAACGTATCCAGTAGCACAGAATACGATTCACTTTCCTTATCCTGATTTGCTTTCCTCTATCACCTATGAAGTTCTTTAACTTCTAAGAACCTTCCTTAAGAATTACTTTCTATGTTGACATTAGCTCTTAAGTTCTACATTTATTTGTGATCATGTTGAGCAGAAGTAAAAAACTAGCAAAGCATAAAGGAGCAAACCAGCATATTATACATATATATTTATGTATACAATGATGCATATCTGCATATATTTCTATTTATACAGACTCATATGTGTGTTTTTATATGTGTAAGTCTTATGTAAACAATGCAAATTATTTCTAATTTTAAATTTATGCTTGCAAACAGGATATTAAGTTGAAAATAGAACTTTTTATCAAACAAACTAATTTCAAATATGGATTTTAATTAAAATTGATTGTACAGCACCATATTCTGAATAAAAATTACCTAATCTTTGCCCTATTAGAGAAGGATCATATATTGGGGACTAGAAGAGGCCAAGGAGGAAATAAAATCAAAACCTCTCATTTTAGAAATAAGAAAATAGACACAGACAGTTTAGGCAACATGCCACAACTCACAACTAGTAAGTATCTGAGGGGAAATCTGAACCCAGGAGTTTCTGACTAAGTCCAGTGCCTTATCCACCATGTTAATAGTTTAACAAAACTATAAATGCAAAAAGAAACACTCTGCCATTACATTTTGAATTTTACATAAAATATTATTCTGGCTATAGAGAAATTGCTTTATGAGGTTTGGCTACCACTTTGAACAATGTAAAAATGGACAAAAAAGAATTTTTTGAAAATAATTTAAATAGATGTGAAAAAATAGGCCTGAAATGTCCAATAATTATCATTTACACAACCTTTTGGCATGAAGATTATCGCCTTAATATTTAAAGTCAAAACAAAACATTTTATGAGGAAATTTCTTTCTGAGTTATTTGTCTATATGGGAGGATTCTGGGTAATGTTTGATTTCTTAAAGATAGTCAAAATACTCTGTTAGTTTATATGAACCTCTCCATCATACCAGATGGTTAAACTGACTGGAGGATTAGGAAGACATCTGTCAAGTTGAAAACAAGACTGTTAAGGGATATGATTTAGAAAAACTTTCCTGACCTATGGAGGGTTGAACTCCTAGACTATTTCTCATAATCACAATATGAGATTTATCCATGCTTTTCTGAAGGGCAGATAGGTTCAGGTATCTAGGGAAGAATGTTATATATTCAAAACTAAAGCATAGTGTTGATTTGAATGTGTTTACAACACCTTTGCCTCATGGCAGTCACCAGAGCAGAATTCACATGCCTTTCAAAATACAGGACAACTAAACTCATTAAACTAAAGGTCACAGATGCATTTCTCAATCCTGTGCATTTATATAAAATAAAAAGGTCATGCATGCATATCTCAGTTGTACTGATGCAGCATTTAACACAGCAATTAACTTAAGAATATGCTGAAAACTTAGAGAAAGCTCAAGAAAAATGAAAAATACACAATTACATACTACAATTATGTCATAACTTATACTTTGAAATTATTTAGAAAATATCCACTATTTTTATAGACATGACTTTTTTTAAAAAAGAGAAGAAAAGTATTTTCAAGACCTTTCAAATGTAATTTTGATAGAGTGTCCAGGTTCAGCTTCAATCACCCACTCACAATTCAAGGAATCTTTGTAATAACCTGGCCATCCTGGGGAAAGGATCACTCCACTAGGAGAGGAAAAATGTCCACCACATGGAGCTGAAAATCAAATAATTGAGAAAAATAAGAAGAAAACATTTTTAAAGGAAGTTAGAGGAATGATTAATATTATACACGTGAATATTTGAAAGATTTTTGAGTTAACCAATGTGAATAAATACTTCTAAATATGTAGTTAATCATTTCTGATATTAAATTAACTTGTGTCCTATAAGTAGTCTTTTACTATTTAAAATCTTACTTGTACTCAGTAGATCAAACAAGGCTCTCATTATGCTTAGGTCTCAAACTAACATACTTTACTAATTCCTCTCTAAAGATCTCCATTCACCACCATTTCCTCAGTCTGGAAGAATCATTGGATTTAGGTCTGAAAGGGATCTTAGAGATTACCTATGTTAATTCTCTCACTATATATAAGACCCAAGCAAGAGGTAATGCTTCTTGACCAACATCACATCTCATATAGCATGGTGCAATAGAAAAGTTTTGGATTTGGAGTTAGAGACTTTATTTTCAAATATGAACTGTGCTGCCTATTGGCTGTGTGACCTAGGATAAAAAAGAAACTCTAGCTCAATTATTTTATTTTGGAAGTGAAACAGCTAGGCTAAGATGATCTGTTTTCTAAACTTGGAGTCTATGAACTTATAAATAGTAGAAATGGATCTCAAATCTAACTCCTCTGACTTGAAATTTGGTGACTTTCTTCATCACACCAAAATTTCAATTTAATAAATTCTTATTAAATATCTACAATTTGTTGAGCTCCATGGCAATTGTTGGGCACTCTACAAAATTTAAAAAAGACACAGTCCTTTCCTTCAAGAAAATTGTAAGCTAAAAAGGGGATGTGAAATGTTTGGACATAGCTGTAGTGATATTTTATATTTCTATTTTACTTTGATTGAAAATAAAAATGATTATGTGCCTCCTATGTATTTTCTGAATTCACTCACCAAGTTTTGATAATCTTTTCTTTGCTGTGTTTCTTGGATTCTTTGGTTCCCATTTCCAGAGCTACTATACTAGTCCTTATTAGCTGGGGAGCTTTGAGGAAGTCATTTAAATTTCTAGATCATAGAACCAGCCTAAACTTTCTAACTTTTCTTAGTGTCTTAATACACTTGTCATAATAATCTATTCATATGTTTTAAGCATGAGTCCTATGATTCAGAAACGAAAGCAATTTTCCACTAGTTATTGATTCTATTGCCTCATATCCAATTTAGACTTCACAACATAGCAATAGAAAACCTCTATAAACTTATACCTATAGTTTCTCTTATGGAATCATAGTATTAAAAAGTACGTTTAAATTAGGAGTTCTAAAAATTTTGTGATGTGTACCCATGTAGCCATCTGATAGTCTTTGAAGTCATTCCCATAATAATGCTTTTAAATATAGAAAAGTAAAACTCATAGGATTACAAAGCAAACCAATTGCATTGGAGGGGGAAAAATACTTTTTTATCATTCAAATTCATGTACTTTCTGAACTCTATCCATAGAACCTTTGGGGATCCACAGACCCCAAGTTGATAGCCCCTGCTTTAAAGTCATCTAATCTAATACATTTCCTCATTTTGCATGTGAAGTAGTAGAATCACAGAGAAGTTGAATAAATGATTTATTCTATTAACTAGAGGCAGTCAGGATGAAAACAAAGGGCTTTTCATTCCTAGTCTTGTGTTCTTCCTACTATTCTATCATGTTTTTTCTCTAACTTAACATTTCATATGTCCATAATCGAGTCAAGTCAGTAAGGGTTTATTAAGCACCTTCCCTTCTGTATGCCAAGTATTCTGCTGAGTTCTAGGGACATGAAGGCAAACACAAAACCAAAAAACCTTCAGTTTAAAAATTCTGCTGCATCACATGTGCTCATAGTCTATGCTGGCTCATTAGAAAGTCTCTTTTACATTTCCAATTATATTATTTTCTGATCTGCAAATGGGATCCATTCCAGCAAGAGTTTTTTGTTGCATTTTTTAAGTACTCTATTAGTTTTACACTCTCCTCATCTTAAAAGCTTTCCCACCAGGCTTAACTCCACACCAACATCAATAACCTTTATTCACAGTCCTTTCTACATTTATTTATTGAGTTTAGACTATGTTATAACACTTTATAAATGTTCACAGGTTGTTTTATAAATCTGTATGTTGTCTCAACAGTGAGACTGTAAAGTTCAAGAAAAGGTCTACTGTTACTTATTTCACACAGTATGGGCATTGTGGGAAATGTGATGAACTTGGAATCAGAAGACTTTCCTTAGACTTTGATTCTAATGATTACTGGCTATATGACCATGGACATACAAGGTCTTAACCTCTTTGGTCTTCAGGTACCTCACCTAAAACATGTGGATAATCACATCAATAGCACCTAACATACAGGTTTGTTAAAAGTGTTATATGAGATAATAGATATAAAATACTCTTCAAACAGTTCTTGTTAAGGCTGTTTATATATACGGTTCAATCACCTTCTTGACAATTCTCTCTGCACAGTAGAAAGAAAATAATAAATAATCACTAGTTATTTAGCTAAACCTAACACCTTACATGTCTATATTTTAGATGATACATTCTTTATCAAATAGTGCTTCATTTAGATAGATATTTTTAAAAAGGATATTTCATAGGGTCATAAACTTAAATCTATAAAAGACTGCAAAGGCTATTTAATTTTTTTATTTTATAGATTTGAAAGATGACATGATACAGCTAGCAACACCAAAGATAGAATTTGAAACCAGGTCTTTTTATTATAAAGCCTTTTCATTGACCCCTTCTAACTTCATTTTAATGGTCACAACCAATCTGATGTGTATGTTGGACAGAAATTACCATTAGTATTTTACAGACAAGAAAATAAAGGTCAGAAAATAATTAGTTAGAGGTAGAGAGATTAACAATCCAATGTATCTAAAAGCAAAATGGATAGCTTTCAGAAAGTGTTTGGCTCCCCCGAAGTGGAGATCTTCAAGCAAAAGATAGGGGACCACTTGTTGGGTGTGTTGTAGCAAGGATTCTTATACAAATATAGCTTCTGAACTCCCTTAGAAGTGTGTCTCAGTTTTTTTATCTGTAAAATGGTGGTCACTACAACATTAAATTTCAGAAAGGTTAAATATCTTGCATGATCTCATATAGCTAGTTATTTCCAGGCCCAGAACTTAAAGATGCTTTAGATAGAGAGCTGATTTCTTACTTCAGTTTGTTTTTTCCACAAAATCATATGATTATTGATTTAGAGAGATAAGGGACCTAAGATCATTTATAAAAAGGAGTTCTTAGCCTCAGAGGAACTGAATCACAAGAAGTCCATGAATTTGTTCCAGAGATTCTATAAACCTGGATTTGAAAACTATATTTTTATTTTCACTAACCTCTGAAATTAAGTATATCTTTAAATTATGAGTGTAGGTAATAGCATTATTTTAAGAAGGAATCCAGGGGTTTCATCAAACTATGGAAGAAGTCCATAATACAGGAAAATATTAAGAATCTGGTCCAGCACCCTCATTTTACAGAGGAGGAAATGAAGGCCTAGAGATGTTACATAATTTGCCAGGGTCAGTAAGGTATTAGCAGAATCAGGCTCTAAACATAGATTCTCTGCTTCAAAAGTCAGTGGTCATTTTGCTGTACTATCCTGTCTTTCAGACCATGCTATGCTTTTATAGGCTATAAAACATTCTACAGAGTGAACAATGATTAAATGATAGAAGAAAGGGTCTTATGCATCTTAAGCCCTTGAGTTCCTGAAACAGTGATATTATCCAGTTAGACTCCCTCCAAACAAACTCTTGTTGCTAGAAAACAAGAAGTACTGGGGGAAAATTCTGAAGCATATCTATTGGAATAGAATGCTTGAGCCAACTCAGTATTAATGCAGGCTAGTAACTAGATTCATATGCAGACTAGAAGAAGAGAAGGCTTTAATCTTTTTTCTAATGAGTGGAATTTTAGGATAAGTATAAATTATTTTGAAGTGGAAGAATATGTATACTAGTGAATACTAAGCTACAAATATTTTCAAAGCAAATTCATCCATAAGAATTATTTGCAGGAGGGCAGCTAGGTAGCTCAGTGGATTGAGTGCCAGGCCTAGAGATGGGAGGTCCTAGGTTCAAATCTCACCTCAGACATTTCCTAGCTGTATGACCCTGAGCAAGTCATTTAACCACCATTGCCTAGCCATTACCACTCTTCTCCCTTAGAAGCAACACACAGCATTGATTCTAAGATGAAAGATAAAGGTTTAAAACAATAGAAAATAATAATTATTCACAGGTTGCATGTGTAGTGGGGCAAGAGGGAATGTTTGGATACTACACAAAACACAAGTCATCTTAAAGCCTGAAAGAATTTAATTAAATTTCCAGAAGTGCCTAATTTATAAATAGTAAACAACAGCAAAAACATGAGGAAAATCTGGCTCCAAAAATAATGTGATAAAAGAAATGTATGAGTATTTTTCATGACTAAAATCAGAATAAAATAATTATGATTTTTAAAAATCACAATCAATTGGAAAAATAAAAATAAATGAAATAGAAATAAGTAATAGCAATTGCATATTCCTTTATTTAATTATATTAGGAGAAATATGTCATCATAGTATTTAGAAACATTAAGAACTTTAGATATAAGTCTAACATACAAGGCACAGGGCATAAAGCATTTTAATATGCAACTATATTGTATATTTATGTAATAAATATAACTTATAAAGCATAATATAAAAATATCATACACACATACATATATGTATATATATATACACATATATACCACCTCACATCTATTAGATTGACTAATATGATAGAAAAAGAAAATGAAAAATGTTAGAAGGGCTATGGGAAAATTGGGACACTAAAGCACTGTTGGTAGAGTTGTGAACTGATTCAAACATTTTATAGATCAATTTGGAACTATATCCAAAAGGCCATAAAACTGTGTATGTCTTTTGACCCAGCAACAACATTATTAGATCTATATCCCAAAGAAAAGACATTTTTAAAGGAAAAGTACCTATATATACAAAAATATTTATGGTAGCTATTATTGTGTTGGCAAAGAACTGGAAATTGAGGGGATACTAATTAATTGTGAATAGCTGAATAAGTTGTGGTATATCATGGTTTGGGAAGGATATCATGCCATAAGAAATGACAAGTAGGAAGCTTTCAGAAAAACCTGGAAAGGCTTACATGAGCTGATGGCAAAGTGAAGCAAACAGAACCAGGAGAATAATGTACATGTTAACAACAATACTTTTTAATGGATCATCTGTGATTGACAGTCATACAATTAAGCATATGCTTCAATCTGCATTCACTCAGTATACACTTCTTTCTCTTGAGGTTAGTAGTATTTTTCATCTAGGATACTTAAACTATCTATAGTACTAGAGATTCTTAAGGGATTTAAAGTACTTAAGATGCTTAAGAGACTCAATGAGGCAAAACTGATTACTCCATAAGAAGGTGATCATTAAGATATTTAAGAAATTTATGATGATTGTACCTAAAGTATATTAAATAGGTAAAATATTAAACATACACAGCATATTAAAGTTATCAAAGGAATCAGTGGTGTCAAACTGATTATATTACTGCATGGGAAGGTGATTAGATGATGAAGATGTCTATGATATTTGATATAATGAAGGTACCTAAAATACTTAGTATCTTAAGGTACTGAAAATAATTAAGATTTTTATCACTGTTTGGGCAAAGAGTAAGGGCATACATAGACAGAAATCAGGGAGTAAGTTGAATATGATGGGATGATTTTTTTTAAAAGATAGTAAAATTAAGGGATCTGAAACAGGAAAACAGTAGGGAAAAAGAAAAGGAGAGAAAAATTGGGCTAACTTTTCTCACATGAGGAGGCTCATAAGAGTCATTAGAGTAAAAGCGAAGAAGGGAGGGATGGCAGGCAATGCTTGAACCTTATTCTCATTGGAATTGGCACAAAGCAAGAACAATATCCACACTCAACTAGCTATAGAAACCTATCTTAGTATAGTAAAAAGGGGAAGAAGAATTACAGAAGGTGGTGGATGGACAAAATTCAGGAAGGTAATAGAATCAAAAGATCTGTGAACTAGGAAAGGCTGAAAGGAAAGAAAGGTAAGAATAAATAGAGGGAAATGAAATGGAGAAAAACAAAGAGTAATAATAACTATGAATATGATTGAGGTGAACTCACCCATAAAAATGGAACAGTCTAGGAGAGAAGATCAAAAGACAGAATACCACAATATGCTGTCTACAAAAATCACATTTAAAGGACAGACACGCAATGAAAAACATAAGGGGCTAGAGCAGAATATATTATGCTTCAGCTTAAGTTAAAAAAGCAGGGGTAGTATTTATGATATCAGACAAAGTCAAAGAGAAAACTGATCTAATCAAAGGAGTTAAGGAAGGAAGTTACATTTTGATAAAGCTACCAGTAGACAATGAAGTTCTATCAATACTAAATATATGTGTACCAAATGACGTAGTATCCAAATTCCTAAAGGAAAAATTACATGAATTACAAGAAGAAATAGACCAAATAGGAGACATCAACATTCTTCTCTCATAACTAAAACAAATAAAAATAAATATAAAATATAAAAAAAAACAAGAAAAAAATTAAAGAGGTAGATTAAATTTTAGAAAAGTTTAATTTGATAAACCTCTGAGGAATATAGAATGGGAATAGAAAGGAATATACCTTTTCTCAGCAATACATGGCACTTTCAAAAAAATGGAGCATATTATTGCACATAAAAGCCCCATAACCAAATGCAGAAAAGCAGAAATATCAAATGCACCTTTTTCAGACTATTAATGCTATAAAAATATATTCTATATGGAGCTGAAGAAAAAAAGACTAAAAATTAATTATAAAGTAAATAACCTTAACCTAAAGTACTAGTGGGTCAAATAAAAAATCATAGAAACAATCAGCAACTTCAATAAAGAGAATCACAGCAAGGAAAACATATAGCAAAATTTTTGAGATGTAGCCAAAGTAGTACCTAGGGGAAAATTTGTATCTCTAAATACTGATATCAATAAATTAGAGAAAGAGCAAATCAATGAATTTATCAAGAAAGAACAATAACAGCAACAAGAATTTGAAAAAGAATAAATTTAATATCCCTAATTAAACACTAAAATAGAAATCCTCAAAACAAAAGAGATTAATAAATTTGAAAATAAGAAAACCATTGAACTAATAAATAAGATAAAAAGTTGGTTTTATGAAAAAGGCACTGAAATAGAAAAAAAATTTTAATTTGATTGAAAAAAAAGTTGTCCTGGATCTTTGTATTGTTTATCATAGTAAAGTTATTCAAAGTTGATCATTATACTTTGTTATTACAATGTACAATGTTCTCCTGATTTTGCTCACTTTTCTTTGCATGGTTTCATAGAAAATTTTCAAGTTTGTGTGTGTGTGTGTGTGTGTGTTTGTGTGTGCATGTGATTATCTTGCTTTTTCATTTCTTATGGCACAACAGCATTCCATCACTATAACATACAACAACTTATTCAGTCATTCCCCAATTGATAAACACATCTCTTCAGTTTCCAGTTCTTTGCCACCACAAAGAGTTGCTATAAATATTATTGTACAAATAGGTCATTTCCCCCTTATCTTTGATCTCTTTGGGACACAGACCTAGTAAAGGTATTGCTGGATTAAAGGATATACATAGTTTTATGCCTTTCTGAGAATGGTTCTGAATTTTTCTCCAGAATGGCTATATCAGTTCATAGCTCCACCAACAATATATTAGTGTATCAATTTTTCTATATCCCTTCCAACATTTATCATTTTCCTGAACAGAGTCAAATTTATAAGAATACAAAGTATTCCCCAAATGGCAAGTAGTCAAGGATATGAACAGGAAGTTCTCAGATGAAAAAATTTAAACTATCTTTAGTCATATAAAAAATGTTCCAAATCACTATTAGAGAAAGATAAATTAAAACAACTCTGAGGTATCACCTCACATCTATCAGACTGGCTAAATGACCAAAAAAGAACAATGACAAATGTTAGATGCAATGTAAAAAAAAAAAAAGAGGGGACATACTGTCATTAGTTTGGTTAGGCTAGGAGGAAAAATGGGGAAATTAGAAAGACTTTTGCTTAAATTTTAATCCTGTCCTGGACTTTATTGTTATACATGAATACCTTGACAACTATACCATCACCAGGGGTTTAGGTATTGGCCAGTAATAGAGCCATGGACTCAGTAAATTGATATTCAAGTTCAAATATAATACTTCCCTTCATTAATTCAGATAATAAAATATTAACAGTACAATAATTGTGACTATTGCATTGTTTCCTGTAATGTTTGCTGTTTCCTAGTGGGCTGATATTTATTCGTGCACCTATAAATCCAGTACTAAGTGGGAGAGTTTATGTTTGAGTTTGACGTCTCCAGCTTCTCTTGATCTTTACCTTTAGTGTCCCTCAATGATAAAAAACCCTTCCTTTTCTGCTCCCACTCAACCTAATGCTCTGTAACTTGATACAACCCTACTCCTTTCAAAATGTGTTCTTAGATATTTTAATTATATTGAGAAACAGAAGACAAATAAAAAACCAATTAATTTGTTAACTCTCTGAGAGGTATTAACATTTCAACAGAGACCAGAAGCTTAAGCTAAAAGGATCCATCTCTGATGGGTGAATTTCAGATGGATGGGGGAAATTTGACTGGGTTCAGGTAAATTCATATCCATTCTTTCCCTTAAAATCACACCATATATGTATCTTCCTACTTCACCATTGTATAAAGGCTAGCTCTGCTAGCAATATAGCAGTATGAAATATAGTTTTCTGTCTTCTTTCTCTTTTTCACTCTGGACTTTCTTACTACAACCCCACTCTAGTCCAGTATCCTTTTTCTTTCATATACTATACCCTCACATAATTTTTTCTTGTTTCTCTTGTCATCTATTAAATGATGGATGTTGACTGTGTTTCATAAGTTGGAAATACATATAAGGAACTTTAACAAATCTTAATTACTCTGATTATATTAATCATAATTATCATTATAACTCTAATGCCTCACCAAGCTTCTTCATGATTATACCAGAGGACCATAAACTCTAATTTCAAAGCTCTGACACAATTAAGCATCTTTGAGGATAAACCTGGCATGAAAGTATGATACACGATTGTATATTTATTGTAGGAGGAACAAGCAAGTGTGCATCCCCGTGTTGACTACAAGATGATTAACTTTTCAGCCATAATTGTCAAAGCTGATCTATTAAAGAGTTGGAAGAGTTGTAATCTACTGGAGTGCAGAAAATACTCAAAATGATGCTTAAAGGGGGTGTTTTTTTTCCCTCTAGAATCACAAGTTTTAGTGATCTTAAAGTTCATTGGTTCTAATCCATTCATTTTATAAATAAAGAAACCAAGACTCAATAATATTAATACTTTCTCAAAGTCATGAAACTCATATATATATATATATAGCCTTAAAGATTTATAAAGCACTTAGCATAAATTATCTTATTTGGCCCTCACAATAACTCTTTGAGGAAAATACTACTTCTAACTTTACTTCACTAAGAACAGAGTGTGTTATATGACCGGCTTAGTGTCACAAGACTATAAAATACAGAGGGTCGAATTTTAATCCTGGTCATTATAATTCAAAGGCAGAAATTCTATCAACTCTGTAGAAATTGTCCCAAGTAGCAGAGCTAGCATTGCAAATCAGGTCTTTTGACTAAAAAAAATATAATCTTTTCAAATATATCTTTCTCCCTTCCTTTTCAATTCTTTGGTACATACTGCTCAAATACCTCATGTTCTGTGACCTCTTTTTTTAATACTCTTTATACATGACAGACAATACAGTGTTTATCAATTGCTTTACGAACTAGGATTCTGCACAAAATATTCATTTGAGGAAAACTTTTTCTTTGTGACATAGAACACTAAGGTTTACATTAGATTAAACTTTCACGATAGATTTTTCCTTAGAGAACAATTCAATTCTAAAGGCTTCAAATAAGTTTCATAATGATTGTTTACTATGCATATATATATATATATATATATATGCTCATTCACCATTACATTTTCTTAACTTTTTTCAGTATTTCAAAATAAAAGCTGTAACTCAATATTTATCCTAATTACTTTATCTTAAAAGGCAGTCAAGCTTACAGCTTGGGAACAGAAACATGGAAAGTTTACAACATATGCATAATTTCTCACTGGCTGACATTATTTTGGGAAATAATTTTTCCCCCTGAAGACTGTGATGTATTGAAGAAATTGATGGTATGTGATGTCTAATTTTCTGATCAGTTTTGAAAAAATAGAGGTTAGAAAAAATTTCTTTGGCTAATAACTAAGATGTTACCTTTTATTTTAGTGCACTGGCAGAAAGCTGCTAATCTCAAACTCAATATACTTGGCCAATTAGTATCTTCTAAATAAAGAAAAGAAGCCATAAATCTAAATAATTAATATTCCACTGACTTACAGATAATATGCTACTGTTGTATTTCTTTCAGAGTTGGCAAATAAATATAAATTTATGAAATTCCAAAGTTAACAAATAAATACAGCTATACAAAATTTCTACTAGAGAGGTGAAACTACTAGAAGGATTCCTCAATATCCTCAGTGTTGGAGAAAATAAAGTTTTCCTTGCAAGAAGAGTTTTAAGGGAAATGAAAGAAGAGTCAAAATTAACTAAGGCAGAGAAAAACCGAAATACTTCAGGAGGATAGAGAATGATGTAATGTGGCATACAGAAGGAAAGAAGGAACTCTGTACCAATGTAGTTATGAAAGTATTTGAGACTCATTGCATATAGTGTAGAGCTTGACTCTCTGAGGAAGTAGCTAAAAATGATAAATGGCAAAATGACAAATATTGGAGGGGATGTGGAAAAAATAATAACACTAATACATTATTTGTGGAACTCTGATTGAACCCTTTGGGATAGTAATCTAGAATTATACTAAAAAAGTTACAGATCTGTGGGTATCTTTTGAAATTATGTTTCCTAAGATGATTAAGGAAAAAGGAAAAGAAACTGTATGTTCTAAAACATATATAGCAGCTTTTCTTTTTTTCTTGTGGTGGGAAAAACTAGAAACTCAAGGGATATCCATCAACTGGACAACGGTTGAACAAGTTGTGGTACATGATTGTAACTGAACACTATTATACTATAAGAAACAGCAAACAAGACAATAACAAAAACTAGGGAAATATCTATATGAAGTGATGCAAAGTGAAACGAGCAGAATCAGGAGAACTTTGTACACAGTAAAAAAATAATGTGTGATGATCAATTTAATGACTTAACTATTCTTGACAAGCCAAGGATCCAGTACAACTTCCAAGGGACTCATGACAAAAAAAGGATATCCATCACCATGGAAGGAACAGATGGAATTCCAAATATAGATTGAAATATACCATTCATCACTTTATTTCCTCCATAAATAATCAATATGTATCTTGTTTCACAACATGATGAATAGGGAAATATGAGTTATATGATAATATATGTGTAACCTATATCATATTCACTGCCTTTTAGGGTTTGGGGGAGGGGTGGGAGGGAGAGAGGGAAAAAGAATGTGACAGATTTTTGGACATAACTAATGAGATAATTAATCTCAATAAACATTTTTATTATAATTTAGTATACGTTTATAACAAATCATATGTATTATATTATTTGGTATGTTATATATAAAAAATACAAATAAATCATAACTGGGAAGAACTTGGTGGCTCAGTGCATTAAGCAAGACCTAGATATAGGAAGTGCTTGGTTCACACCTGGCCTCATATACTTCCTTGCTATGTGATCCTGGGTAAGTCACTTCACCCTCATTGCCTCACCCTTACCACTCTACCTTAGAACTAATATACAGTATTTATTATTCTAAGGCAGAAGGTAATGTTTTAATGGTAATAACAACAACAAAAGAAATGATGATCAGTATCCACAGGTTTTAGTACTGGTCATGAGAAAACAACATAAATCCTGGTGGTTTCAGAAACACTAAGCCATCCAAATCTTGAGATCTGATATAGAAAATGGTGAGGTATGTTAACATGTTAGCACATGTACTTGGACATAATAGAAGGTCATAAATGATAAAAAATATGAAGTAAAAAACTCATTTCTGGTTATTCTCATGGGTTGTGATAAGAAGTATACCTGTAAGGTTTAAAAAGTCTTGATAAAATTAAAATGTATGAGATACAAATTGTGTTTTCATCTATGTTGCAAAAAGAAGACAAATATTTTAGTTGAGAAAGTAGCATATATATAGTTTTCAGGGTACTTAAGATGTATAAGAAAATAATATTCAAATTTCTGAAATATGGCTTAATATACATAAATGACAGCCAACTGGTTTAAAAAGGTATGTGTAATAAAAACCTAGAATATTTTGTCTGCAAAAAATGTGAAATTGAACAAGAGAACATTAAAATGAAGATAGAGTGATATCATCATCCAACTATATTTATCTAGCAAATAAAACATAATTATAGTGGAAGATATAGCAAAGATAAAACTCTAAGTATATAAAATAAAAATATTTATAGGACAGTCTATACAGAAGAACATTAATAACAATCACAGTTTTATCCATCTATACATGAATGCAAAGATGAAATTGAGATTAAAATGTAGAAGGCAAATTCAACCTTTTTAGTATCACTTAGATTTGGTGGATGACTCAGTAACTCATGATTGCAATAAGAAAAAAAGGACTTGCAACATATTTAAAAGGAAGGGACAGGGGGAAAAAAAGAATGAAACAGTAACATACCAAGAAGAGATGCTACTATGAAGATAAAAGTAGACTTTGAAGTCAGGCAGACCTGGTTTCAAATCCTTTCTCTAAAACATACTAGATTTATGATTTTGGAAAGATTAACTTCATAAGGCAAATCTCTAAGAAAAAAAATAGGTAATTCTCTAAATAAAATACCAATGTACAGTGAGAAAGGAATTTTCTTATCTTAGAATTCTCTAATTCAGTGAAATCACAGATCTAATTGTTAACTCTTAAATTAATTTTCTCAATAACCCTATTAACTAGCTATTATGTTTATTTAAAAGATAATAAAATTGATGCTGAAAGAGTTTAAGTAACTTGGCAATAGCCACAGGATATCAGAGGCAGAATTTGAACCCAGATCTCTGTTACCTCCAAGTGTAATGCACTTTCTCCTTCACCATAGTGCCTCTTATAAGACACTGGACAGAATCAAGGATGATGAAATTTAATAGAGACAAATTAAATGTAAAAAAATACACAAGACAACAAAAATCAGAACTATGGAAGTATTGATAATAGTGGTGCCACTAGACTACAGTTAACATGAAAAGAATTAACAATTTTGATTTCAGAAAGGTAAGTATGAATAAACAATGAGGCACGGCAGCTAGAAAACTCTTATTAAGACATCTGGGGTGTTAGCATCACACTGGTCAGATCATATGTACAATACAGTTTTTCAGTCTGGATTCCATACTTTATATATGCACACACACACACACACACACACACACACACACACACACAAGCACACACACAAGCACACTTTCTCCTAGATTAGTAAATAAATTCTGTGATTCTCATCTGATTGCTTCTCAACACATTGGTAAAAAGAATGCTCTCCAAAGATCATTTAATTTTTGTGAATTATAATGGCTTCCTATTCTTCCAGCCTAATTAAGATTCAGCAGAAAACCCCTTATCTTCAGTGGAAATGTTCATCAGGCATTAAGCAACAGCCCTGCTTCCAACGATAGTTCATTAGGGATTTCATATTATATTCCCTGCTCTGGTTTTCCATAAAGAAACAAGATAGCAAATAAATCATCATTTAGCAAGGGTAAGGTGGCCTAAATGGCCAAGAGGTTCTGGGAAGACTCATTTATATCATCCATTGCCTTTTATTTTTATTCTTAGTAAGAGGTAAGATTTAGGGATCAGAAATAACAATGGTAAAAAGCATTGTCAGTATTACATTACTGTGAATCTTCAAAATAATGATGAATATATTCACATTGTATTCATCAATGTAGCCTCTCAGGAATATCTTTTAAAAGAAGCCAGAAATTTCATTCTGACCTGGAAGCAAAAGAACAGGCATGAAATACCAGTTTTGATATTTACTAGCTATGTAACCCTGGGTGAGACATTTCATCTCTCCAAGTATCCATTTCTCATTTGTAAAATTGGAATTATGATACACTATCTACCTCAGGGGGTGAGAATAGTGCTTTCTAATCTCATTAGATATCCTGTAGGCATCTCACATTGAACAGAATCAAAATAAAGGTTATTCTCCAAACCTTCCTTCCCTCGTATCAACTTTCCCATTTTAGTCAAAATACCTTCCTTTAAGTCATTGAGGTTTGAAAATTCAGTTTTGTCCTTGACTTCTCTTTCCTACATACTCCACATATTTCAACAATCTGTTGTCAAAAAATGCCATTTCTATTTATATTCCTTAGATATGTGCCATTTTCTTTATTCACATAGCCACCATGCTAGTTCAGGCACACATGACTTCTCACTTGGCCTATTATCATAGCCTTCTAATTGCTCCCCTTCTCTGGTGTCTCTCTTGACTCAAAAATATCCTCTCCTCAGATGCTAAAGTTATTTTCTTATAGTCTGTCCACTTCCTACACTATCACTCCCCAGTAATTAAATTCCAGTGACTCCTCATTAATTCCAAGCGCATATGTAAAAATATCTGTGTACCATTTAATATTATTCACAATCTGATCTCCTCCTTTTCCAATCTTCTCACACTTCCCTCTACCTATTCTATGGAGAGCTAGGTAACACAGTAGATCGAGTATGGGATCTAGTCAGGAAGATCAGAGTTCATAATAGCCCTTACACACACTAGCTGTGTGACCCTAGACAAGTCATTTAATAGCGTTTGCATCAGTTTCTTCATCTGTAAAATGAGCTGGAAAAGGAAATGGCAAACCAAGAAAACTTTGCCAAGAAAACTGCAAATCAGGTCACAAAGAGTCAGACATTACTGAACAATTAAACTACTCCATGACCTAGCTACATTGATTTATTCGCTTTTCTTTACACAAATATCACTCCTCCTGACTATGTGCCTTTTGAAAAAAAATACTGGAATGCTCTTCCTCCTTGCCTCTATGGCCCAGCTTGCTTGCTTCCTTCAAGACTCAGCTCAACTTCCAGCTTATGCAGAAGAAGCCGTTGTCTTCCTGCTTCTCACGCTTCTACCCCAGACAAGGGCCTTTACTCTGAATTTTTTCCCCCATTTACATTATATATCATATTTTTACATAGTTATTGGTATGTGTTTCCCTTATTAGATTTTGGACACCTTGAAGGAAGAAACTCTCATTTTGCTTTCTTTCTTTCATCATCAATTAGCATAGTGCTTGAAACATAGTAAATAATAAATGCCAGTTGACTAATATCAAAATGTTATATAAATGTGCAGTTATTATTAGAGGATCATATCTCCAAACATTATGCCTGATCCAAGATGAATGTGTTCTCATTTAAGAAATAATAAATGTAATAAAAAGATAACAATGACAGCTTAGGTCTGAGATATTTTTTTTTTTTGCTATTTGCAACATAATCGATTAGCAATTAAAGGAACACCAATTATGCTTTTAGCATTTAGGTCTATAGTCTATATAAATATAAATAAACCTATTATGGATATATCAAGATTCTTTCTGCAATATAGTTTTAGGGATAAATATTTGTAAAAGGAACAAGTTGATATTAAAAAAAAAACCAACAACACACTATTCACTTCAAAGCATTGCAGAGAAAGAACACATTTACCAAAATCATACTTTTGAAATATATCCTATTTTGACTTAAAATTGCTCGGCAAATTCTCATTTTCCTATCCACAATTAAGAGTTCATCCTTATTTAGAAATTTACAAGTTTATATTCTAAGAAGCTAAATTACCAGGAGAAACAGAAAATGAAGCAAAAATTACTCATGAGAATTTTTGCATGTCATCCATATTTATAATTTCTTAGTATGATCTTTCTGATTACTGCCCTTTCAATAGTTGCTAAAAGTTTGTATTTTATATAAAGTATTGTGTTAATTAGTTTTATTATATATTACATATTTTAAAATAATATATAGATTATTCTATATATACATTCTATATAATGTGAATATTTAAGAAGGGGTCTATGTATGTATGTATCTATTTATCTATCTATAAATAACTATGTACTAAAGTTAGTTACTTAATAGGCTTTTACCTTTTCTCAAAAGACTCTCCGCCCCTAAACTTACATCAAACTGTTTTGTATTTCTTTATTATACTTTTCACACAATATTGTTTACTATATTATAGCTCTACATATTACTGCTTCATCTCCTTACTAAAAAAGTTCTTTGAGGTCACAAATCATATCTAATCTTACTCCCCCTTTCTGCACCCCCACCCCATGCATCATAGAAGGCATCATTTGGGAGACAGATATGTAAATATAAATTATGTCTTTCATATTTTCATTTTTCAGTTCATTCTTTGGAGGTAATATTCATAAGTTATTCTTCAAGTATTAACTGTAGCTGTGTATAATGTTCTCTTTATAGAGAACAGCTACTCATTTAGCTGTTAATTATTCCATGTAGTTCTTTCCAAGTTTTTATTTTTTAATTAGCCTGCTCATTATTTCTTATGGTACAGAAGTGTTTCATCAAAATCATATACCACATTCTCCAATTAATGAGTAACCTCTAAATTTTCAGTTCTTTGCCACCACAAAGGGAGCTGCTGTATATATTTTGGAAGGTATAGGTTGTTTTCATTTTTCCCCAATCTCCTTGGGAAACAAAGCTAATAAATTTGTTGAGCTTAAGCTTACACACTGTTTTATAACTCACTGTATAATTCTAAATTGCTGTTCAAAGCAGTTGGATTAGTTCACAGCTCCACCAGCTATGTATGTCTCCCAATTTCTCCACATCCCCTCCAACATTTATCTATCATTTTATATTTTTGTAACTTTAATCAATCTTTTGAGGGTGAGATGATTTTTCAGAATTGTTTTGGTTTGCATTTCTCTAATCAGTAATGAATTAGAGCATTTTTTCATATACCTATATGGCTTTGATTTCTTTATCCTAAAATTGTCTGTATCTTTTGTCCAAGTATCAATTGGGGAATGGTTCTTACTATTATAAATTTGTCAAAGTTCTCTGCATATCTTAGATATGAGACTTCTACCTGAGAGGCTATCAATTTTTTCCTTTTTTTACCTTTCTTTTGTATTCTTAGAATGTTTGTTTTATTTATACAAAACCTTTTCAATTTACTGTACTCAGAATTATCCATTTTATATCCCACAATTAAATTGATTCTCTTAAATTGATTCATATATTCCTGTCCTATACACAAATCCAATAGGTAACATGTTCCCTATTCTTCTAATTTATTTATGATATTTCCTTTTACATCTAGATCACGTTTCCATTTTTGATCTTAGTGAATGATATAAGATACTGGTCTATACCTAGTTTCTGCCAAACTCCTTCATAGCTGTCCCAATAATTTTTACCAAATAGTGTTTTTTTTTTTAGTCCCCAAACCTGAATCTATACTTTAGCCAAATATAAAGTTAGTATAAACTTTTACCACTGTTTGTTATTTCCCTATTCTGTTCCACTGATTTGCCTTCCTATTTCTTAGTCAGTACCAGATAATTTTAACAATTATTGTTTTAGAATACAATTTTAAATCTAGTACCAATACAACTCCTTCCTTTAAATGCTACTTTATTTTTAATTTCTTTTGATATTCTTGATCCAAATGAATTTTGTTATTACTTTTTCTATATCAATCCTAACTATTAGGTAGGATTGTCATTTTAATTACATTGTCTCTGCCCATTCATGAACAATAAATATTTCTCTAATTATTTGGAACTGATTTTATTTGTATAAAAAGTATTTTATAATTATGTTCATGTAGTTCCTGGCTTTATTTGAGCAGGTATTCTCTCATATATTTTACTCTGTGGTTATTTTAATTGGAGTATCTCTTTATATCTTTTCTTGCAGTGCTTTATTAATATTATATAGAAAAGTTAATTTATTCTAATAAATATTTATAATAAATACTTATAAATATTTATTCATGTGGGTTTATATTATGTCCTTCTACTTTGCTAAAATCATGAATAGTTTCAACTAATTTTTTAGTTGAATCTCTAGGATTTTCAACCTATATTGTCATGTCACCTACAGAGTTTTTTACCTCCTCATTCATTTTGATTCCTCTCATTTCCTTTTTTTCTCTTATTGCTATTTCTAGCATTTCCAATACAATGTTAAATAATATTGGTGATAATGAGCATCCTTGTTTTGCTCCTAATCTTATTGGGAAGGTGTCTACCTTCTCCCCATTACAAATAATACTGACTGGTGGTGTTAGATAGATGTTTCATACCATTTTTTTAAAAAAATCCATTTTTACCTATAATTTCCATTGTTATTAATAGGAATGAATGCTGTATTTTGTCAAAGGCTTTTTCTGCATCTATTTACATAATGCTACTTTCTGATAATGTCTTTGGTGGAATTTCCAAATTTTTGCTGATTTTCATGCATTTTTGTCTTCTCAATAATTGTGGGGTATCTGCACTTATCTGTGATTATGAAAAAGATAACAAAAACATATGTATATATTTGTATATACATGCAAGCACACACATATAGGAACTTACCTCCACATCTGGGAATTGGTCCACTCCACATTACTTTGCCATCCATAAGTATGCAAGTAATTGTTTCAGTTCCTTGTGTCTTAATAAATCCTTCTTCACAAATAACTGATATTGAACTTCCTAACTGAAAGTTGTCTCCAAACCGGCGAGCATTTATTGGTATTCCAGGATCAGGACATTCATTGTGTCCAAATGCTTTAGAATAATTAAGAAATTTAAAAAAATAGAAAGAAGTCATAACACACGTGAGAGATAAAGATAATGATCTAGGCTTTTCTGGAGAAAAAAAAAAAACATCATAGTTTCTGAAATTTTTAGCTCAACTGACACTGAAACCTTTGATTCCAAACCTAGTCTATTAATATGGCAGTCCCAGTGTGTTTATTGAAAGTATAAGGGTGTGGTTAATAGAGAAATCAAGTATGAATTATATAGCATCAAGTTTTCCCTGTCATTTTTATCACTTAGTACATCTAATAAAAATGATAAATATTTATTGAAAATTATTATAGTGAAAAGGATAGATTATTTTACATCACAGACTTATAAAAATGCTTGAGGCATGACTATATAGTATTGAATGTTGCTCACATGACAGTTTTACTGCCATATGAACAAATATATTTACAGTATATTGGGAAATATCCTATACAACAGTGTTATATTCTGGGAGACACTTTTATCTATGCTTAATCCTTCAAATATGCAGTGGTAGTTGCCTGAACTGAACAATTATATATTCTTATCCATAAAGCATGACATGGAAAATATGAATAAAGTTACATGATAATGTTAAAGGTGCAATAAACATGAAAATTTAAATGCAAGGACTTTTCCCAAAAATAAAAATTATATGAACTTAAATATATAAGTACATATATATGTATATATGTGTGTGTATTTATGTGTGTTTGTTTGTTTGTGTGTGTGTGTGTGTGTGTAAAGTATCCATCCAAATCGCCCTAGGCAAGGCAACAGATTTAAATTATAGTATTTTGCCATGGCACAATTCACAATTGATTTCACTTTAATGCAATGCAATTACACTTGAACAACTTATTACTTACAGTATTTATCACTAGTGCCACTTTGAAAAGACTACAAACGCATATTATTATTGTCTAAACTTGGCATTGGGAGAAAAAAGACATCTATTATTCTAAGGGACCAATATGAAGAGACTTGAGTCCTGTTGTCATAAGGAGATGTATTATTCAATAATCTAGCTGATTGATAACTAACAAAGCTAATTAATTTGAAGTGGGGTGGGGAAAACAATGAAAAGTTCCTTAATGTTCCACATTTTAGACTTCTGGTAGAACCACTGCATGAAGAAGCACTGATATGCATGTTTATTGAACCACTCATGAACTCTTTCCATTTCACATTATATTTTCTATTGCCTCATTATTTGCTTGAGATAGAAATATCAATTTGTATCTGAAACACAGATAGAATATGACCTCTCCCTAAAGCAATATCACATGTACAAAAGGACAATAAATTGAATTATGTAAAAAAGGAATACTCCTATTTACTAGATTGATGGTCTATTCAAGAAGGTATTTTGCCATCTAAATCAGCTAAAAAAACAGTAAAATTTAAAATAGACATTTTTCTTGAAAAAGGGGTAGAATTGCATAGTGGATAAATCTTAAGAGCCAGGAAGATCTGAATTCACTAGGGATGTCAGTTGCATCAATTGCCAAAGGATACTTCTAAAATATATTTTTTATAATTTTCAAAATAATTTCTCTCATCTCTGTAAGTTAACTTTAAATTCAAATAATAATAGATAGATACTATAATTTTACATTAAAATAAATATCATTTTCCAGTCAGTAGTATGCACAAATATATGGAATCAATTGACACAGCTTTGTCATGTGAATTTAAGTATTCATAAATTCTGGTTCTTATTTAATCTTTCCAATGATTCTGACCAATACTTCAAGAGTATAATAGGCAGGGCTGTTGCTGGTGTGCATTGGTAGAGACTGTTTGGGTCAGTGAGGTGGCACAGTGGACAGAATGCCTGGCTTCTAGTCAGGAAGACTCATCATCCCAAATTCAAATCCAGCCTTAGACCCTTTCCTACTATAAGACCATGAGCATGTCACTTTACCCTCTTTGCCTAGGTTTCCTCATTCTCAAAAATGTGTAGGTAAAGGACAAAGGCAAACCATCCTGGTATCTTTGCTAAGAAAACCCAAAAGAGTAAAAATAAAAGGAGAGAGATTTCCTTTTTGCTATCTAAACAGGATGAATTAAGTATGAATAGATTTCTGTCTTCTGGAATTTGTGCCTTTGCCCTGAGGTACTGAATTTGTAAGAGGGTACTTAACTCTTAAATATATCTCAATCATCCTGGATATGATTAACAGATACAATCAAATCTTAAGTACTCCTTTAGTCTATTTAGTTTCTCTTACATTATCTAGGCCACTCCCATATACTCTATGGCAGTGATAATGAGCCTGTGGCATGTGTGCCAAAAAGGGCCTGCAGAGCCCTCTCTGTGGGCATGCCTGCAGTTGTCCTCCAGAGTTTGTTACTAGAAAGCCAGAGGGCCTGGGGTGGACCCTTTCCCCAGCCCAGAGAGGGTGCCAGAGGACATTCCTTACTTCACTGGTCCCTCTGCTCAGCAGCCCAATGGGAGCACTTCTTCCCTCCCCTGTCAGGGTAAGATGCTGGGGGACAGGGTGGCGCAGATGGCAGTCAGTTGAGTCTGTGTTGAAAGGGATTCCTGAGGTGGGATTGGAGAGGAGCTAGTTTTGAAGGGAAAAGAGCTCAGTGTGGCACCTCCCTGGAGAAGAGTGGAGTGCTGGAGCCACTCTCCTCCCCCTCTCCACACAGGCCTCTCATCACCTACCCTCCCTGTCCAGTAACCCAGTGGGATTGCTTCCTCCCTCTCCTATCTAGGGTAAGAGGGGATTGGGAGGTGAAGTGGGGGTGGGTCAGGGGACTCAGTCTGAGGTGTGGGGTGGGGATGGGGACAGGCACTCCATTTCTAAAAGGTTCCCCATCTCTACTCTTTAGGGCCCTCCATTCCCACATCCTTTGTCCTAAGTCTTTATGTAAGCAGTGGGTTGTCCTTCCTTGCATATGACTCCCCCTTGCTGTATGTACAGGAACTAAGTTTTAGGTAAGTGAGCATTCCCAGTAATTAGATTACTGTGGGTCATTACAGAGTGGTTGTGGGTCATCCCAGGGTGACTGGCTCATTGTGGTGGCTGTGATCATTGTCTTCCTTATCCCGATTAAAGACTTGTTCTTAAAACTACTCTGGTAGTTATAACATATTTTTTAGGATGGCGTTGTTTTAATTTTAATGTCAAATGAGAGAACAATTATAATGACAAGTCTGTGTTCAGAGTTCTAGCTTTACTAAGAGAACCTTTTGCAGACCTCTACATAAAAATATTTTTATATGATTTGAATTTATCAGGGAAGTGAGAAAGGGAGAAAAGAAAGGGGGCCACTACCTTAGACTAAGGGAGGGAGGCAGCACACTTCACCTACAGGTTGGGGGCTGCGGACAGAAGCAAGAACAGGAGGGGGAACACATAGAGAATGGGGTCAGCCACTGAGAGGAAACAGGGGTTGGGAGAAAATGTGTGGGAACAGGACATAAACACAGATAGGAAAGGGCAAGCCACTGGCTAGGACCTGGGACAGACAGGTGGAGATAGGAGGAAGATGGCAAAATGGCCTGTCTTGTGAGTGAATGGGCAGAGCCTGAGATCTCAAGCTAAGTCTCAGATCTGAGGCTGTCTTATGCTTTCTTCCTTTTTTTTTTAAACCCTTAACTTCTGTCTTAGAATCTATACTAAGTATCTGGTCCAAAGTAGAAGAGTCATAAAGGCTGGGCAAATGGAATTAAATGACTTGCCCAAGGTCTTACAATTAGGAAGTTTCTGAGACCATATTTAAACCCAGGGAATATACATGTCTTTCAGAATTCTTTATGTAAAGTCTAATTTGTGATGAGAAGAGATCAAGAATTGTCAATAGTTGAAGGGGGGCTAAATTAGTTTAAGGCAAATATTACTTTGTTCCAAGGAATTTAAATTTGAAGGTGTTTACAAACAGATGAAAATTGATAAGATTATCAACTAGTTAGAAAGACTATTAGCCCTTTCATTTAAACCTCCAGGTAAGCTGGTCCCCTATTTCTACTTTTCTCTCCCCCTGCCTCCTCCTTTATCTAGTCTTTAAAGTGTTCTATGATATGTTTACCCTCAACATAGAGACATCTGAGACCTCTTCCCCTATAAAGGCTCCTGCTCACCTCCAAATTAATTTGTCTTTGCCACAGGTGCTTTGTGGTGCTTACCTTGAACAAAAGAATAACTGATAGAAATAGCACTAGACTAAATAAAAGAAAACAGATTTTTAATCTGATCTATGCCTTCCTGGTCATTTTAGGCAACTTAATGTTACCTCTCTGGGCCTTAGTTTCCTCAGTGTTAAATGATTAGTGGGCTTGATTATTTTTAGGATCTTTTCTCGCTTTGATGTTCTTTGATTCCATTTAAAAACAAAAAAGACTTACTATTATATGTTATGTTAAAGCCTCTTCCTGACATTGAGTGGTCTGCTTGAAATTCCAGTCTCAAAATATGACTGTTGCTAGTGAGATGAGAAGGAACCTCTGCACCAGTGAATGTTCCAAGGATTGGAGAGTCTGGAGAATCACCATCCTTAACAGCAAGGAAGTCAAACTGAGATTCCAAGTCAAAGTCATTAAATGAAAGATGTATCCGGCTCCCAGGGTCTGAGATGATTGTCCAGATACAATTTAAATTATTTCCATATCCTTCAGGATAATCAGGAGAAAGCACTGTTCCCATTGGTGCAGTAAAGTTAGAAAGGCAAGGAACTGTCCAAAAACAAAAACGATATTTTAGAGCAATATGCATTTTTAAAAGTTTCTTCTGACATTTTTTCATCTATCCTCAAGATTACTGTAAGTGATTTTTTTCTCAGTCGAGGAATTGAATTTCAGTGAACATCCAATACTCAAAGCTATCATTATTTCAAAAGGTTGTACCCAAAATATATATTAAAAACATCTAACTTTTCTGATCATGTTGATCCAAAAGCTATACAATAGAAAGTAACTGGAGTATCCATATCTCCATCTATCTATCTTTATCTATCTCTATCTCTATTTACTTGGAAAGGTTTAGAAAATTACTTAGCCTTGTTGAAAAGCAAAACAAAGAAATGGACTTATGAAGCTTGATTTTCTCAAAACTGTAGTTAGATGTATTGAAAAAAGAAATGTACCCAGATAAAACAGCATTGTTATAGTGAATACTGGTGGCAACACCTATAATAGCAGATGAGTGGATATATTGGGGGTCAAGCTTAGTTTTTAGTTTCTTAGAAAGTCTCACCCCAAATTATGAACCTGTTCTGTAAGAGAACTGTCTATAAGTTGTTTGCAGAGTCTTGGCATGGGAGGAGTCAAACCTCATTGTGCCCCTCACCCCCATTACACCTAATTTTCTATGAGGCAACCTTGTCTTAATCAAAACTTAAACTGAAGGCTAAATTTATCTAAATAAGGGGGTGAACAGACTTCTTTAGGCTTAAGAAAAAAATGGTAAGAGTGTGGAAGAAAATGTTGCTAGTGTATAATTTGAGTAAAAAGCTACTATCAATAGATTTCTCAAATTTCCTATTATTTTATCACTCTTCAATAGCTCCTGTAACTATGGTAACTTGATTAGGATAAGAAAATAGAAACCACTAAGATTTTCTGACACTTTAGAAATTGTAAAGGTCTTAGGGACCCCTCTCTTTGGTTGATTAGATTGATTTCAACTGAACCTAAAAGGGTTATCCCTCTGGGCATATAGAAAAGGATCTCAGCAATTAAAAAAAAATCCTTTTTTTAATCCAACAATATCTTTAGCCTAGAAAATGTTACAACACAGTTTTCTCATACAAATAAAGTATCCTGGAAATGCAGATCAGAAAGTAGTCTATTATTTTAGGAAGTGGATATAGGTTAAAAAAAGGCTTGTGACATGTAAATATCCACACTATTAGACTGGCTTTATCTTTTCTAGCTCATGTGTTATCATTTCCTGAATTCACCTGCTCACAGAATGCATGCATAATAATCCTTGTCTACAAGCTTAATATCACAGCCATAGTCTCTCATTTTTACTTGGTTGGTAATTAAGATAGAGTTTTATTGAACATGGGACTAGATCAATAGATAATGGGGATTAAATTTTTAGTGTAGTTACACCATTATGTTTTAATGTATGCATTTAGAGAAATATACTTTTCACTCAAAAACATTGTATATTAGGCCTTGACACAGTTCATTATGCACAACATAAATAAGTGGCAGCTAAATGAAGTATATACCATTTTGTAAGTAAGCATTTAAGAGCAAAAAGTAAGTTAATGCATTATACATAGGAAAAGCTCTTTAAATAATTTAAATACTCTTGATTGCAAGTCAGCATCTACTAAACTGATGAAATAAATCACCTTCTCTAAATTAGCATATAAATGTATATATTACATGAAAAACCTAGACATTTACAAAATATACTTTTAAAATGATGGGTGACATTTATTTTAATAATTTAATCATGTTATACTATCATTTTAATAATTAGCAATGGGAAGATAAAAATTCATTTTAAATATCAGTGAAATGTATTTTGCAATAGAAAGATAGAATCATAAGAATTCTAGTTTATTGCTCCCCTCCACAAATTCTAACAAACTTTTTGCAAATAGATTTTAACACAGACAATTCTAGGCAAGCATATTGTACGCAAATGAAATATACTGGACTCACAGATACAAATTGGTATGTTTGCAGACCACTGGTTATTTTCTTGACAAATAATTGATTTTTCTCCAATAAGCTCAAATCCAAACTGACATTCAAATCTTAAAATATCTCTATTTGAAAATCCATCCCCTTCTCGAATTCCATACAATGGTGTTCCAGGATCTCCACAGCTCTCTTTTTCAATTTCTATGGGAATAAAAGTGAAGCATTACTTTACTAAAGAAGTATATTATACACATATTCTCAGTCTGATAATATAGGTTTCATGATTTGCTCCAGAGATGCAGGCAAAATAGGAAATGAACCCATATTTTGGATGATCTTTAATTCTTTCCATCTCCATTTTAAACAATGAGTCAGAAAACAGGATTCACAGAATCTCAGAGAAAATCTTCCTTTAATAGATATGAAAACTAAGGGATACATATAATAAAGGTAGAACCAGAAGTTAGAATTCCTTTTACTCCTTCTCCTTTTTCAAAAGAGCAAGATACCAAATAAAATTTTTTTTAATTTAATATCAGGAAAGCCTGTGTTGAAATGCTGCCTGCAAAGCTAATAAACTCTCTGGCTATGAGTTAGTTATTTAACTTTTTAACTTTTATGGTCCTCAGTTTTATCTGTAAAATGGGGATAATAATATTTCCAGTACTTACAGCTCACAGGATTATCTCAAGGATCAAAGTAGATAAGGTATGTGAAGAAGTTCATAAAATGGAAAATTTAACTTTAATAGCTAATAATATTGCTATTACTTTCATTATATGTTTTCTATATTTCTATATTTTGTGAATAGTATTTTAAACACTTAATTGGGGATTGGGACTAAAACATAATGGATTTTTTAAAGTATGGAAATATCATTGGGGAAAAAAAAGGATTTCCCACCTTAAAAGCCTATTGAACTTTGTTTCATTAGTCTTCTAGTGTATCCAAGATGTTTTAGGAAATAATAACTCACAAAAAATTAATTCATTTCTAAGGATTTAAATTTTGAAGTCGTAAATCTTCATGCTGTCTCAAAATCTAAATCATTGTTTCTTCAGGAACTATTTTATTACTAAAAATAATTTTAAAATAATGATGTGCCTTTCAATCAAAATATATTTTCACTCAAAAATAACAGTTCAATGTTCTTTCTATTATTAAAGTAATGTCTTACATAGGTTTTCATTTCATACTATTTTAGACAACCATTCACAATGGAAATGTAGCTAAAAGTATATGTATGGGGTCCCATTTTTCACATTCCTGTGCTTACAATTGAGAGGAGAGATGTTTCCATCCTCTTGACAGATTTAGATTGGCTCACCAATATCTGAAAGTAATTACCTGGTGAATCCTGCTGGTTTATCGTGTTTCTCACACAGCTTAGAAGTGGTAAAGACAAGATGGATGGATAAGTAAGTACATTTGAAAAGATTGTTGACAATGAGTCAGATTATCACTGTTACCCTTTGCTGGACAGGGAACACAAAGAATCCCAGGGGCTCTTTAACTCAAAATATGACTGTTTCATGAATTGTCTGGTTTTTTTTTTTAGGGTTTTCAAAAACTTGAAAAATCATACAGCAGGTTTGTGGGCAAATTTCAGAGGTGGCAACTGTCTGGGTGTTAATAGGGCAGAACCTGGAGCCTTGCTTCTGACACCTGTGATTCTTTTAGTTCAATCTTTCATTTGCAAGGTTCTAGAACTTGGTTTATTCTCACCAGTGGAATATATTCTTGACTGCATTCCAAATTGGGAATTGTTTAATTAGCATTATGGATTCCATTTTGTATGAATTAAATATAAAGGGTATCCCTTATTCCAGCAGACTCACCTCATTAGGCAGGATGCCATTGAGTCATGGGATTGAATTGCTGTGTGGCAATTCAGGTCCTGAGTAGTGGAAATCCCCATGGGGTGATGTGTCTGAAATTTAGGACTGGGGACTAGGACTGAAGTATAGTCTGTCTAATTAGAAGCTTTGAGAAGTAAGCCAGCAAGAAGCACAAGGATCTCCCTTTTTCTTCTGGGAGTGGAACTCTTTCTCCTTGGCCAGCACTCTTGGCCTTATTTAGCAGGAGTGATTTTGGTCTGCTGCCATTTTCACTGAGGTCCCAGTGGCTTGGGCTTTTCTTTGGCTGGGAATCACCTTCTTTCCTCTCTGGAATGGTTAGTTAGGGAGATACGGTGATCTTTCCCTATCTCTCTCCAACTTTCATTAATAAATACGTATAAATTAATATACAGTCTCGAAAGAAATTTTAAGCATAACTATTTTGACATTGTTCTTGAATCAAGAAAACAATATCAATATTTATTAGTATAGGCCCAGCTTGCTTTCGGCATGAATCGAATCAGGAACTAGGAGCGATGACAAAGTATGAAAATAAAAGGAATGACTCCAATAATGTTAAGATTAGGAAGATGTGGCCCAGAAGAATATCAGCAACTTCAGATTGTCACCAAACTTTCAAAATCCAGCCTATCTAGTAGTATCTTTCCTTCTTGGCAGAAGCGGGAGCAAGAAGCCAAAAATCTGAGCATCAGAATTGTACATATTTGGGTTGCTGGGTTTTAGCTAAACCAAGGGACTGAGGATGGTTGCTTTTTCTGGGAAGGAACCATGGATACCTGGTCTACCTTAAATCCATAAATACATTTGGTTTTAGTCTTTTTTTTTTACTGTGGTTAAAATTTAAATCTGAATAAAGTTATGCTATACTTCTGTGAATGAACACCATTGAAAGTCATCAGTAACAAGAAGGGCAGTGTTTTCTAGTAGGATAGGGGGCATATTAAATATGAGTAGCTAAAACCTACAATAAGGGACAAAAACATCACCATTTGCAAAAAGGGCTGAAAAAGTATATATACATACAAAGAAAGAAAAAGTCAGCAGCTTCATATTTTTCAAACATTTTTGCTTACTCCAGTTTTCTGTGGATGTATCTGTGTGCGTGTGTGTGTGTGTGTGTGTGTGTGTGTGTGTGTTGCTGCACATGCTAGGAGAAGGTGTGAGAATAAGGTTGTTTTTTACTATTTTCTTTTCTCCTTAATAAAAATAAACTAGAAGCAATATAATCATTTTACTGTGACAAGAATGACAATAGCCACAGGAAAAACACTTTTCAAAGTGTAAGGAGCCTGATAGTAATGCATACCTAATCAGAAATGTTTACTACTGTTTATTTAAAAAAAAAAAAAACCAGCATCAGAGCAAAAGGCAAAAAAACAAACAAACCCAAATATTCAATCTCAATAAAGAATTGAAAAAATATTAATACCATGTTCAAAGAACTCACAGCAAGAGCCCATTCAGCTGAAATATTTTGCACTTTGGCACTTTTCCTAGCTATACTTATTTAGGAGAGCAATTCTTATTGAATTCTATCCTTCTGATACATTTTTGAACAAATCTAGGTCGGGTGTTGGTCTTGAATTCTTTTCATATTCTCATGCTCCCTTAGTGTAGGCTGGGCACATGTAATAGATTTCTACCTTTTGTAAGCTGAGAACTCCAGTTATAGCAAAGTAACTCTCAGGAAGAAGCTGCCCTTTAATGTTTAAATTCTTCATAATGGATCAGGCTTCCTGATTATTGGCACTCCACCTCATTCTACCTCTTCCTTTCTCCCTTGAGTACTTGGCAATAGCATGGAACAAACATGAGAGTACCCTGCATTGGCAGGGAAAGGATATAACACTTAAGAACAGAGCTGTTGCTTTAAATCTCTGGGAAAGAGATGATGAAAAGCAAATGAGGGGCAAATTCCATTGGCCTGTTTTTTGTTTGCTTTTTGGCATAGTTACTGCCTCAGTGAAGAGGCTCAGAGAATAAGAGCATAACAGCACTTGAATGCTTATAGCATATGAAGCACTCACTGTATAAACCATATGACATGATATAAAACTATAAACTAAGGCTATACAATATATACATGTAATTTGTGTGTGTGTAATATACTCAGATATATATTTACATTTTAATTTACTTTATATATATTTACATATTTACATATATATTTACACATATATCTTTATATTTGCACACACATATATCTATATATTTATATAAATGTAAATTCCAGCAGAATTTACTGAGCTCCTACAGGTACCTCAAATTCTTCTACATGCAAAATATACATGGCAGGGACTTTAAAATATTTACTGAATGATATGGGAGGTGTATTTGACCTGACTCTTCCATGAGTTTAGTCTTTGAAGACCTCACTAAATGAATCAATTAGATAGGAGAAAATAGCAAAAAACAAAACATATTGGGTTGGGGGTGGGAAAGACAATAAGTTGTGGGATGGAGTGAATAAAAACCACTTGACAAAATACGTGGCATTCACATAGAGTAATCATTAAATGTAGAGGGTTAGAAAATGTTACTATTGGCTAGAATTTTCTATCAAATTTCATGGAAAAGACTGGATTTAAACTACAGAATTTTAGACCCAGAAAGATTTTTAATTGAGTTCAACTCTTTCATCCATAGACAATGACACCAAAGCCTGGAGAGTTTAAATAGCTTGCCCCAAATGATATAACTTTTTAAAAACATTTTATTTAGAATATTTTTCCATGGTTACATGATTCCCCCACTCTTTCCTCCCCCCTCCCAAAGCTGACAAGCAGTTCCGCTGGGTTATACATGTATCATTGTTCAAAACATATTTCTATGTTATTCATATTCACAGTAGAGTGATCTTTTAACATCAAAACCCTAATCACATCTCTATTACACTACATGATGGAGCATATATATTTTTCTAATGCATTTCTGGCTCCACAGTTCTTTCTAATGATATAACTGTGCCATCTAACGTACATGTATTTCATATGTAAATACACATGTATGTATTTAGAATATATGTGGTGTCTAATGACAGAAACATATTGTTTCAGACATTATCTCCCCCCAAACAGAATGAAGTCTCCTTGAGGACAGTGATATTTTATTTTTGTCTGTATCCAAGTATCTAGGATGGTGCCTGGACCAAGGTAGATTTTTTTCTTGTTTTTATTTTTTCTTGGTTTTTTTTTTCAAATTATTATTTGGTAGAATTTTCAATAATTATTTTCTGACATTTTGCCATCCATGTTCTCTCTCTCCCTCCAAACCCTCCCCTTTCCCCAAGAAGGTAGGTAATGTGATACAAATTGTGCATGTGCTATCATACGATGTATATTTCCATGTTCATCACGTGAAAGAAGACATCATTTGCTCTAGAGAAAAATTCATGGAGGAAATAAAGTGAAGAATGGCACATTTCAATCTGTATTCATATTTTATCAATTCTTTCACTAGCAGCAGAGAGTCTTTTTGATCATGAATCCCCTAGAGTTGTCCTGGATGCTTGTCTTGCTGATGATAATGAACTCCTTTGCAGTAGATCATTTATTGCTGTTACTGTACACAGCATTCTGGTTTTGCTCACTTTGTTTTGTATCAGTTCATATAAGTCTCTCAACGTTGTGTGTGTGTGTGTGTGTGTGTGTGTGTGTGTGTGTGTGTGTGTGAGAGAGAGAGAGAGAGAGAGAGAGAGAGAGAGAGAGAGAGAGAGAAAGAGAGAGAGAGAGAAATCATCTTGTTCATCATTTCTTATAGCATAATAGCATTCCATTAAAATCATATATCACAACTTGTCAGCCATTCTTCAACTGATGGACATCCCCTCCTTTTCCAGTTCTTTGCTACCATAAAAAAAGAGCTATGATAAATATTTGGTCCTTTTCCCTTGTCTTTGATCTTTTTAGGGTAAAGATCTAGTAGTGACATTGCTGGGTCAAATGATCCCCACAGTTTGATGGCCCATTATATCAATTCACAGCTCCACCAACAGTGTATTGTGTTCTGATTTTTCTACATCTCATTAAATATTTATCATTTTCTTTTTTTGCCATATTAGCCAGTCTGATATAAGTATATCAGGCTGAGGTATAAGGTAGTACCTCAGAGTTTTTTGTTGTTGTTGTTTTTTTTTTTTAATTTGCTTTTCTCTAATAGCAATTTGGAGAATTTTTGCAAATGACTAAACACAATTTAATTTCTTCATCTGAGAATTGTCTGATGATATCTTTTGACTACTTGTCAACTGGGATTGCTTTGTATTCTTATAAATTTAATTCAATTCTCTATGTATTTGAGAAATGATACTTTGTCAGAGGCATGTTATAAAAATTTTCCCCAGTTCATTGTTTACCTTATAATTTTGGTTTGTATTTGGTTTGTTTGTGTAAAAACTTTTTTTTTAATTTAATGTAGTCAAAGTTATGTATCTCTATATATTATATATATGTTTTCTATGTTTTGTACGGACATATATTCTTTCCTCATCCATAGTTCTGATAGGTAAACTACTGTATACCCATCTGATTTGTTTATGGTTTTACTCTTTATTTCTAAGTCATGTATACATTTTGCTTTTGTTTTGGCATATGGTACATGGTGCTGGTCTGTGCCTAATTTTTGCCATGTTATTTTTCAGTTTTCCCAACAGAGTTTTTTGTCAAATAGTGAGTTCTTCTTCCAAAAACTTGAGTCAACAGATTTGTCAAACATTAGGTTATGATGGTCATTTACCATTACATGTTGAGTGCCTAATCTGTTGCATTTACCTCCTATTCAATTTCTTGAGATCTGGCACAGCAAAGCCACTTACCTTCACATTAAAAAAACTAATTCCCTTGATAATCTTGGCCTTTTATTCTTCCTGATTAATTTTTTTATTATTTCTTCTAGCTCTATAAATAATTTTTGGGTAGTTTGATTGGCATAGCACAGAATAAATAAATTATTTTAGGAAGAGTCATAATTATTTATAATTCTATAAATAATAATACAAATAAATTATATATAAAATATATAAAATATAAAATAATAATTTATTATATTGCTTAACCTATCCATGATCAATTGTTTTCCAAAAGTTTAGATCTGAATTTTTTTGTGGGAAAAGTATTTTGCAGTTGTTATATAAATCCTGGGTTTGTCTTGGCACATGGACTCCCAAGAATTGTCTACAGTTATTTTAAATGTGATTTCTCTTTCTTTCTCTTTCTATCTCTTCCTGTTGGACTTTATTGGGAGATCAAAGATGGCTTTAAACAAATGTTTATTAATTAAGTAATAAAAATATTTGACTCTTAACTGTAATGTATAAAGTATATATAAATATTCATATGTATTATGATGCAATTTTATATACAATATTAGCATGTACAATTACTTTATATTATAATTACTTTATTGCAACATAAAGGTCTATCAAATTCAATTGCATTATAAATTTTCACTTTGCCGACATTCTTATGAAAAAGTTTTAAAAGCAATAAATATTTATTAAGTGGTTGCTTCATGTGAGACACTGTAAAAGATCCTGGGAATGCAAAGATGAAAGTTCACAGCCCTGTTCTCAAGAAGCCTGCATTCTAATGGAGAAAATGAGAAATACATGTTGGAAAAAAAAAAAAAACAAACACTACCAAATAGGGAGTGCCGTGGGAAAAAGAGAACATTGTTGTCATTGGAGTAATACACATATACAGGAAGGAATGTATAAATGCAATGTGGAGGCTGAGAGGTAGCTACATACAATAAAATAAAATAAATGAATGTACACATAAAGCTGCCATTGGTTTATGTTGATAATTGGAAAGTTGAAGATAAAACCTTCATGGTTGATAGTTAAATACCTGTAGAAATGGATGAGTATCTCTTTTCTTATTGACAATTCTTCTAATTTGTTTTTTACTGACACTATCTCATTCTCCAAAAACAGCTGTTCCAAATATTTTCTTCTCTGCACAAAAAGAGCAACCCCTAATAACACATTTACAGCAGATAATTTGAATCCCTGTTCACAGAGAAGATAGAAGGCATCCCAGAAGAGTTCATTTAACTCCTTCATTTCTTTTCCACATTACCCAAGTTGTTTTCTTTTTTCTCCCTCTAACTAGCATTAGAGGAAAATGTACCTTTACTCTTTGCCCAGATGAGACTTTCCTGGTACCTCATTACTTACTCTCTCCTTAGTCTCTTCTATTGAAATTCTATGAAATTTATTGCTACCACTTACTTCTCTTCATCAAAGGTCATCTGAGGGCTTTATCTCAGTACTCATCTCCTAGAAATAGGCTACACTACTAACTCATCTTGATAGGGCTATCTTTACTATGTCCTGGACCCAGGGTCTCTTTACTCTCTCACCTTTCTCAGTTCCCTTAATATGTTGTCTTCCCATTAGAATATAAGCTCCTTGAAGGGAGGGACTACTTGTTTTCTCAGAACTTAGCATTGTGCCTGGGACATAGTAAGTACTTAACAAATTCTTGTTAATACGGGAAAGTGAGAGGGAAAGTAATAAGTATTTACAGTGTCTACTATGTGCCAGACATTATGTTAAGCCCTTTATAAATATTTCACTTGATAACTTGACTAACTGAAACAAGCCATTTCTCTCACTGTGATCCTTCTAGGTCCTAGAAATTCCAACACTTTTTAGGACTTGCTTTCCGATCAGGTTGGGGTAGACTTCTTACAATGTACCCTTGCCATATATGGTTTCATCTACATGAAATTTATGGTTAAATGAACAGGGAAAGAGAACAGAATTGAAGGTGACAAAATGATTGCTGCCACTCCTTGTCACTGGTAAGGTACTTCCCTCCCTACCTATCCAACATATTTCTTCTCTAAGGCTGGATTTCATTCTCTATAGTGCCTGATAAATGTCAAGTGCTTAATAAATGCTTATTAGTTGATCGATTCATTCTCTCATACTCCTACCTCTCAAGGTCAAAAAGAGGAAATATCATTCTTTTTGCTTCTCACTGCCATTCTCAGTCCTATTCTCTTCTAACAATCAGTAACTATCTTTACTTCACTTTTGTCTTGTCCAAATACTAGATCCTTCTACGTATGGATCACTAAGTCACTTTTCATTCTTCCAAATAAGTTCACTACTTAGCTCATAGCTCTTCAACTAGCCTTTCCTACACTCTGATCTTCAGGCTCTTCAGTCTTCTCATTTCCAGTCTAATTCAATCTTTAACAGAAATTCTACCTTCAACCAAGGTCTCTTAAATATTTTTGCATGTCACGAACCTTTGGAAAGCTGGTGAATTAATGTACCTTTTCTCAGAATGCTTTTACATGATTAAAATAAAATGATTGGATTGCAGAAGAAAACAAATATATTGAAATGAAATTTCCAAAATATTTTTTTAAAGTCACAGATTCACAGTCTACTTATTTTCAACTTCTCTGCCTCTGCCCCCATATTCAATCTGTTTTCAGGTCCTTTCATTTCTAACCTCGAAAACTGCAGTGGCTCCCAATTACATCTAGAATAATACTATTATTTTGGTGAACTGTGATTAGATGAACTGATCAATCTCAGTTGGTAAGTTGGTAACATCCCTTTTTTCTTAGGTAAAGGCTTAAAATATTCTAGTAAAAAAGTTTTGTACTAGGTCTTACACTGAAAATTTCTTTACAAATATTTCCTGAGAGGTATATACACTATATACAAGAAACCATTGCATATGGCTCCCTTTCACAAGTTGGAAACAGATATTGAAATGCTCGAAACACTATGTCCATTCACTTTTAGGGAGCAAGTTTGATTAGCATTCAGCTGTAGGTACCTTCTAATTATTTTGATTAGCTCACTCATGTTGACATAATCTGGTACAAGGAGGAATTTGGTTTTATCCATTATAAAAATTGTTTCTCATCTTTCCATCTTTCTATTATAAGTGAAGATCCCTGCCCTGCTTGAAGTTTTTCCCCAAAGGCTTTGTGGGGTAACAGAAGGGATAGGAGAGGGAGGAGGCTTTGGTCAGTCAGATAAGCTTGGGGACAAAGGGAGCTCAGGAGGTGGAGACAAAACTGGTAGAGACAGAGGCTTCTGAGGTGCCTTTCTGGCAGCAAGACTTCCCTTCTATCTCTCTTTGATTTTTGAACTTCATCCTATCTGGTCTTTTCTAACCTTTCCAGTTTTCTACATACTACTTCCCTTCACAAAACCTTGAATATAGTAACACTGTCTTCCTTGCTCTTTCTCACTCAAGACTCTCCATCTTCTGACTCCAAGCATTTTCACTGTTTATCATCCATACCTGAAATGATATTGAGTCTTCTTATCTCAATCATCTGTCTTCCATGGTTTACTTCATCTCAGCTGAAATCTGACCTTTTGCAATAAGCTTTTCTCACTTTTGTTAGTGTTAACAAGTTTCTAATGGTTTTTGTAATGTTTATAATTACTTGGGAACATCAAGATTATGGAATAGTAACATATGCTTTCTTTGCAATATTCTGGACTCCGCAAATCAGCATACCCTAAAGAGTGCCCATATTTCACCTTTATTTTATCTGACTTTCATCCTGATGCACATTCCAAAAGACTGACAGTATATTTCTTGTGCTGGATAGAAATTTTCCACATTACATAATCCTAAAAGACCATTCTTCCCCTTTATCATGAAACACTGTATAAGCCTGTGCTTCCTCTAATCTCTTTTGGGGGACCTTAGGTTTATACAATATCTCCCCAGCACACACACACACACACACACACACACACACACACACACACTTGTTTTTAATTCTCTCACAGGAAAAAACAAAACACCTTTGCTACAGAGCTGTACACTTGTTTGATTTTTAAGATCAATAGAAATGGTGGGCTGCTTGTAAGTTTAGAAAGAAGATGCCTCTCCTGTGTTTCAGTAACCAGTTGAGACATGGAACCTAAAGTGACCCTTTTGCACTTCAACTCAGTCTGGACTCCTGTAGATAGCAGCAAGTGATATATCTTTTCTCTGAGTTTAATTCCTGAAGTTCCTGTTTTTCTGTTTTACCTATTTGTTTCTTTTGAGATAGTGAAGAGAGATGGTCCATCTCCTCTTGGAAGAGCTATTGGTTTAATCATTTTGGTTATTTCCTTGAATTATGGAAACTTGGTTATCAATGAGATACTTCCAAAGGATCATGGTGTCAAAGGGCATATGCATTGATTTATAGACCTCTGGAAAGATAATGATTTAGTAGGTGTCAATAGGCAAGGGAATCTTCAGTTATTTCTGTAAGAATACTTTTTAGTCTTAATGATAGGTAATAAAAATAACTCCTATAACTACTGGCCACAAAAATGAAGGAATCTTTAATGAGGACAAAATTTCAAGATTTTTTAAAATTTGACAATGAAAATTTTAACCCCCCTGCAGTTTTATGTCTGTTCTATGTGTCTGTCTATCTGCATCTATATGTGTAAATTTATTCCAGCCTGTAGAAATAGCCAATGAGCCTTTTTCTAAGGGATAGTAAATCAGACAAGTAGGACTTGGGAAAGTGCTCATGTATCATGTCTGTCTTTGCAAATCTGTGTTTTGGTCTGCCTGCAAGTAAGTTAGGATTTTAGAAAGAAAGCTTCTGTGTTTCATCATATATTTTTTAAACTTTTTCTTTCTATCCTACATTGCATTCTTGAATGCAAAGGTTTATGCTAAGGAGATTGCATCTCTCTACCTGCCCTTACCATCTAAATCTTGCCCTACCCAATCTCTGCCTTTCCCTACCCACCTTCTCTCTCACCTTGCTGAGTTTTCCACTCCGCACTGCACAGCCTCTACTCTGCCTCCTCCCATTCAGCCTCCCACTCCCCATTTCCCTCCCCCATCCATCTCCCACTGCCCCTCTCTTCCCCCTTTCCTTCCCCTCACCTAGTTTCTCCCTCTCTCTGACCAGACTCTCCCTCTTCTCTCCCTCACCCAGCTTCTCCCTTTCCTTCTCCCTCCTCTCCTTCCCCCCACTCATACTCTCTCTCTCCCTCTCCTTCACCCTACCCAGTCCCTCCCTCCCCCTGCCTGCTCTCTACCTCTCCTCCCCCTTCCCCAATCATACTATGGACCAACATTAGGCTCAGTCTCCACCCAAATAACAAGCCAAGCTCAAGGAGTCACAGATAAGTTCAATACAGACCTTTTCCCCCTAAGAGATGCTCCAATTTATGATAAATGAGGGAATTTAGTAAATATTAGACAGCATACATCTTTTTCTCCATAACATATTAATAGATTCATTGAGAAAACTCCTTCCTTTGATGAAGAATCTATGGTGTTGATTAAAAAGTTTGAAAGTATATTTGGGACATATAACCCAGGTTGGGCAGACATTACAAAATTGTTTCATGCTCTGTTAATGGAAGGTGAGAGAAACGTTATCCTTTCCATTGTGAACAGATCCCAAAATGATAATGCAATACATTAGCCCTTTGAAAATCCAGAAAATAATTTTAATATGGACAAAGATTACACATAATTATGTGAGGCTAGGAATGCCTTATTAAAATGTATGAAAGCTTTCTCTATAAGGCCAATTACTTGGATTAAATTTAATCACATTAGGCAGGAAAAGGATGAGAGACCATCTTGGTTTCATGACAGAATTGTTGAGCTAGGGTCTAGGTATCTTGGCCAGGGAGTCTCCAGAGGGACAGACTTTAGAATCATAAGGAATCATTTTGTAAAGCACTGTTCCAGAGATATTAAGGAATATTTTGAGAGCAGTGGCCCACACTGGCCAAGCATGGACATAGAAAAATTAAAGAGTATAGCAATATATATCTTTGAGAGCCATGAAAGGCAAGAAAGAAAGTTGAAAAGGAGGAATTGGAAAAATGATAAAGAGAAAAAGCCAAACTGGAGAGACAAGAGAGGGAAAAAGTCGAATTAGAAAAATGAGAAAAGAAAGAACTGAAAAACTGACAGAGATCATAGCTCCTTTAAAGGAATCCATGATGCAACCAATAACATGCTATTTTTATGGGAAACAAGGTCATGTAGCTATGAATTCTAGAAAGAGAAACAGTGTCTGGAGAAATAATAATAATAGATCCTCCAACAAGATCAGTGATTGTAGTGGGGTAAATTATAGCTCAGACTATAACATCCTTCAAGGAATCTGTAATCACTGTGGGGCACCATGGAGAAATGGTCAGAATGGAACAGGATGGGAGGGGACCTCAGGAAGTCTGGAGATGAATTTTAAGTCTTTTCAGACCCCAATGCCTTGTAGATGCTATTTTAGCCTGTCTCCTAGTGAAGAAGTCTATGTAATGCAATCTTAAAAACAGATCTACACCAAGGAGATCAGGTATAAAGAATTTCCTGTTAACTACTCCAACAGCTATCAAAATTGGAGAAAAAAAAACCTCTTGGATTAATTGCTTGTATGTAAAATGGGTACTTTCTACTGACATTAAGTGGCAATCCTGTCATATATATTGTATTTGCTATTTGTTTTTTAATTTGATTTTGCTTTAAGTTTACATATTAATCTATTCTAATATAAGATGTGCTATTACACAATGTTATCCTCAGTTAGTATGTTTTGGTTATTAGCTATAAGTTCTTTTATATTGTCCTTATTTGTATCCTCTTCCTATGATTGGACTATGGATAATGCCATTAGAAAAGTCTACAGACAAGTTGGACAAACTCTTCTCCATGGCAAAGCTATGTCAATTGGGCCTTTCTGGTGATTCAAGGACTGGTTATATATTTTTATCTAGAATTCTTTTCTCTTCTATTTGGTTTTTGGGTTGGTTTGTTTGTTTTTTAAGAATTGATTTATATATCTCATAGCTCAGCCATGCATCCCAGGGTAATTCTGGTGTTGTTCAACACCATCCTGAGGGGGGGATTGCATAATTATCCTAAAATCCAAGGTTTAAGATCTTTTAAAGCAATTTTAGGAAAAGAAAATTGCCAATACCCCAAATCAAGTAAGTGGATCTTCTGGAGTAGATGCCATAAGGATTCCTACAAAAATCAAACAAAACAACAAGAGATTCAGTGAACTTTGGGATATAATGAACTGAATTGAAGGGGGTTCATTTATTCTGAATGTAAACTCTTATGCCAAAAGGGGAGTGCCCCCAATTGGCTTTTTGTCAATGCATCCATCAATCATTTTCTTCTTTCATTCTTTCCCTGTGATCCCCCAAATTGTTGTAATTTCCTCTATATAAGATGCAATATTTCATACCTCTATCGTGAAAAAAAATCTTTAAATGTATAGGCTCCATATGTAGAATTATTTGATTGGGGAGATCTGACATGTTAATATCCTGAGTGAGGAGATTTAACATGCTGGTTTCCCAAAGAATCAGAGTGGGGTGGGGAGGATCGTTCAAAGGAGATTTACCCTGCTCCCTTTCTGGGGATGTGCAGGTGATGTCAACTCCTGTTGATTACCTGCAGTAAGAACGAATTTGATTGTGTGAATTGAGTCACAAGGATAGAATGGCATCCTGAGAAAGGCTGAAAAAAATAGTCAAGAAATCATGAGACAGAGGACAAGGTGATATCCCCTGGACTGCCCCCTGGATTGCCCCCTTGGGCGACCCAGGCAAAATATAAAGCTATAGTTGGCTTCCAAGATGTGATGTGTGAGAGTTAGTGGGCAGAGAAAAGGTTTGATATACTGAGGCAAGAGTGGATTTCCCTGTCTTCTCTTGTGTTTGTTGCTGGCTGGACTTCCCTGTGAGTATAGGTAGGGGGCCCTAAAGGAGGCCACAAAATAGCAAGCTAAATGGAGCAATAAAGAAAGTCAACTATATCTCTCTCTTTCTCTCTCTTATTTTTCCATTTTTTCCCTCTACTACCTTTTGATTAATGAAATTATTAATTTACAGCCAGTCTCATAATTTTCTCTCTTATGAGCTCTTTGGGGGGGCAAGACAATGAGATGGAGATAAGGGTTAAAAAAGAATGTGTGAGACTGTAAATCCAAATTGTCTTTTAAATTCTTTTCACAAAATTTTAAGTATCATGTAGTGAGTTTTGAGCTGATTTTCCTTAAACTCTAAATTAAGAGAAATCAATTTAACAAGAAAAATAAAGATTATCCCTCAGAATGCTAGATTTATTGTTTTAACAGCTGAGAAAAGAAGGTCATTCCTCTAATTAAGCAGAGAGAATTTGGCAGAAATAGTGAAGAAAAGCTTTTGTAAATTGGGGATTAAAATTAAGGGTAAATAAATTATTAGGAAACTTAATTAGATATTTCCAAAGCTTTAAAGTGAGGTAGAAATTATTCCTTTATTAATTGGAAATTCTACTGTAAATTTTAAGGTTGTTATGTATTTAAATTCTTGAGAATTATTTTTGCCTCCTCCCCTCAAAGAAGTAATTTGTTTAAATAATGCAACTAAAATTGTATATGATGTTTACTTAGATGAATTCTTTTTGTTATTCTTGTTGAACTTAATTGTTCTTTACATGATTTTTATATTTGTTAAAAAAGAGATTTTAAAGAATTTTTGATGTTTCCATCTCAGAGTATAATAAATGACCCAAAGGGAGATGGTAGAAATGAGAGAGAGAGGTCAGTGTGGTAATTCTCTCCACTCCACACCCCTGGGGTCAAATTACTGAAGAGAACTTTGAGGGAGTATCACCTCATTATTGGGCAACCAAGATGAATGTGCCACTCCCTCAAGAGTTGAGGGGAAGGCTCCCCAACAAGAGGAGGTAGGCGGTGCTCTAATTCAATGTTGAATCAGATTGGCTCTGTGCCCTATGTCCTCTGATGGCACAGCAGGTAGTCTGGGTCAAAGATGGAGTCAGCCAGACCAAGCTGTGGTTTTCCTCTCCCTTGTTGTCTCCCAGGCATTCAAGAATGCTATCTGGCTCTAGTTGAATTTTATTGTTAACAATCAGGGTACTGTGGAAAGGGGTGAGGGGCAGAGGGATTGGGGGTGCCCTCGCTAATTATCCTACGGGGTCCATCACTCTAACTACTAAACTTCTACCCCCACCTTCCCTTTCTATTATTATTCCTAATCTTCTTTGATGATTATAGTTTTTGTCAAGAAGGGTGTCTCTGAAAGGACAGGTAAAGATTGAGGGAGTCTGAGAGATTTGCTTCCAGTGGAGTCCAAAATCTCAGTCGACAGCATGATGTAGTCTTGAAGGATGAGGAATGACTCAATGGCTGTGAACTGGGAATCAGGATTTCAATCTCCAAGGAAAAGATCCCTGGGAAGGCCTTCTGTTGGATGAGAGCTGGTTTTTTTCTGCCTCCTCTCTCCTCTCAGCCCCCAAACTGAAGCCCCCTCTTCCTCCTCCTCCTGGGAAAAATTCCCAGCATCCCCTGTTGGTTCCAACTGCCAACAACTATCTTCTCCTCCTTTGGTTCAACTTTCTCTCCCCTCAAAATGCCATCCTTATAAGAGTAAATAGTCAAATTGGTAATAATTCAAAAGTTTAGTAATTGCATACTAATATTATAAAGAAGGAATTGAGTAAACTAAAAATTGAAGATCTATTAATTTAAAAAGCTATTGCAATAAATATTATTGAAAAGAAAATGTTTGGAGGAAATTTCACATTTGGGAAGTATGGAAATGTATGTTTTTATTATTAGGAACATTAGTACTAAAAATTAAAGTTTGATTTGGAGATAAAATAAAGTAGAAATGAAAGTGAGTTAGGACTGCCCTGAAAGCAGTAAATTCTTTTTGAAAATCAGATTTGTATTTAATTTAATTCTGTGCTTTAAAAAGTGGGCTAATTGAGATAGATTAAAACTTAACATGTGACTGCCACTCTAGAGACTGAGTTCTTTAACAAAAAAATCTGAGATATGATGAGCATTGTATATACAACTTGTTATTTTATTGATTGGATATAAAAGTCTCTTACTGTATAATTCTACATGAAGTTTTAAATGCTATAAAATGCATATATCAGGAATTTTGTTAATGTGATCTTATAAAAAGTTATTTCATATTACCAAATGTTACCATGGATTAAATTAGTATCTTACATGAATTTGATTAAGCTCTCTGGATTGGAATTAGTATTTGAATAGTAAATTATTTTAAAATCTAGACTCTTTTGGGTCACTGATTGCATTGTTATAGCTTTAACTGCTGAAGGAATGATGCAAATTATTTGAAACTGTTCATTTGCAAATATAATAGATAATATTGTTAATACTATGATAGTACTTGAATTCTGAGAAGTTCTCTATCTCAATGCTGAAGTCTTGGAAGTGTTTAATTGGGAATAATTCAAAAATAAAAACAATAATTAGTAGTGGTTTATTTGAATTATGTCCACAAAAGCATATAAAAGAAGGTGAGAAAAATGATGGATTACAATTTGACAGAAAGATGTCATAAAGGGACTTTATGTTAATTGATTAGTTAATTATTAATTGATAAGTTAATGATCCACTGATCCATGTAATATGTAAGTTCTAAGCAAGTAACAATATGAGGAGGTAAGGCAAAAAGAAAGTTGTAATCTGTTTTGAGCAGTGAGTTTGGGGATAAAAAAGTTTGAATGTTTTAAAATACTAAAATAAGTTTTAAGTTATGATTAATTTGTAAACTTTACATATTTTTTATTTGTTTAATTAAGTTTTAAGAATTGGCTTGTTGGCCAGCTACAAAAAGAGAAACTTTTTTAAGTTAAAAGAATGGCAAAGTTGAATCCTCCCAAGAATGTCAGATAAATGAAATGTGGGAATGTGTATGGGGAAAATCTTATCAGTTATATCCATTATTGAGTTTTGAGACTTGGTAAGGAAGAGAAAAATACAGGAAAAAGATAAAAGAAAACAATTGATAATTATTGTGTGAGAGAAAAAAAGGAAAAATCTTGCAAATTTTCCTTTATCTGTAAGTTTTCAGTCTATGTGAGCAAGATCACCAGTCCTCTGTGTGTGTGTGTGTGTGTGTGTGTGTGTGTGTGTGTGTGTGTGTGTATGTGTTTGGGGGAAGGGCAGAAAACTTGCTTGGGTAATGGGATTTCTAAGCAATGAAATTGGATTACTGAGAATATACCAGTCTATTGATAATAGAAAATGATTTTTAGTGTTTGATGTTTACTCCAGGATGAGTTTATGATTAAGAAGAAGAGAACTAAGTAAAAACTCATACGTGTGAATCCTATTAAACTTTTATTAATATTGCAGCTCCATGAGAATAAGTTGGATTATATTCAGCCCTAAACTGTGGTTAGTGATACTTGCCATGGGAGATAAAAGCTCTTGGGCTGCAACTAATATTATTTTGAGTTTTGTATTTACGTGTAGCTATAAGATGGATCATTAATTCAGTAATCCAACATAAGAGAAAAAAAACACAAGTAACTCAGGAGTGTGATCTTGAATTGTGACAGGTTTGCAAGGTCTTTATTTGGGAAAAGTTGGAAGGACAATCTCAGCAGAGCTGAGATGGGATCCTTCAACATTTGCTATTTCCTTTTGAATTGGAAAGTTCCCACCTGATTATTCCTGAGTCTGATTGTGAGGTATAATTGTTATCACATGATTGATTGTCAACCAGAACTTGTTAAGGTTAGGAATCATAGACCTCAAGAATGGAGATTCAGAAACAATGCAAGTTCACAGGAGACACTTTATTACTAGCCTGGGGGCTAGGATGGCTCTGAAATAGGAGCCACACTTGGGGGAAGGATTACAGCAGATATATAGACCCTTGGGAATGTTTGCTTAAGCTAGATAACAGGGTATCTCTGGTTCCAGTTGGGGGGGGGGCTGCAGCTCATTCTAGGAAGGGGCCCAGAGGGGTCCTGGTTCTCTAACTGCCATAAATCTGAATTCCAAGCTTACATTTACTAACTGCTATAAATCCCACTAACTTGCTATAAGTCCAAATTCCAACCTTATAGACTCTCTACCTGAATCCCCCAAAAGTTAATGAGGCTAGTATACATGTAATGAATCACTCTGTGCCTTTAAGGTATATGCCTGAAGGAACAGTCTTGATACTTTTATAATCCTGTCCCTGCTTCTTCTCTTATATGAATTTCTAGAACACAGCAAATGTTTAGTAGAAGGCATGAGCATAATGCAAATATGTAAACTATTTTCAGCCTGATGGTATAGTCATTCCATATACCAAACAATTACATAAAATTAGTATTTGGATTTGTCATCTGCCTAGTACTATAGAGTCATGAATAAGATAAAGACCATCTGAATGTGGTTAAGAATTGAACATGTTTTATTATAGGCAACTCGTTCTCTATACTCTGTTCTTTGCATAGAATTGGAAATTTTTTAAGTTTATCTGCACTCTATCCCAAGTTTTTATTCCAATCAGGATACAATCAGTCTTTTGTAAGTTAATTAATTTGTTTAATCATTGAACCTGAGGGAAGAAAAATCTATTTACAAAAAGTATTGGTGGGGCAGCTGGGTAGCTCAGTGGAGTGAGAGTCAGGCCTAGAGATGGGAGGTCCTAGGTTCAAACCCGGCCTCAGCCACTTCCAGCTGTGTGACCCTGGGCAAGTCACTTAACCCCCATTGCCTACCCTTACCACTCTTCCACCTATGAGACAATACACCAAAGTACAAGGGTTAAAAAAAAGAAAAGTATTGGTTTTATGTTTTTAATATATAGGATTAGCTCCCTAATGGCATCTGTTGTCCTACAAGGAACTGGAATGGATTGGAATGGAAAGTTTTGAGACAATAGCAGTTTAGATAATACTGAATGTTAAATGTAAACTATTCTAATGAGCATGTAAAACTTAAATCTCTGTATTTTAACTGATTTGTTCCATTGTTAATAAGATCAGAACCATGAGGCTTTTGAAGGTTTTGGTTTTTTATCACCTCAACTAGTTACTGAAGAAATAAAATTTTAAAAGTCGTTTTGATTTGTATGGAGATGTTTGTTATAAAAGATTTAAGCAGGAAGATCTAAGGAATTCCTTTAAGTAACTAGGAACTAAAGAAGCAAATCTACTAGAGAGTAAGCTCTATCCCAGCATGTTCAGAAGATGTTTTTGAAGATAAAAGTATGTGGGACATCTGAGACTTAAAATGGAATTTGGAGAAATTGGGGATGAACTACAGAAATGCAAAAGGACTTGATGTTAGTTAATGTTGACAGTCGTTATTGTATTATTTTGGACTTTTGTTTCATGGTATTTTATATTAAATTTTTTTCTGTTTCTAATGTTTTCATAATTATTGAGTCAAGATATGTATAATGGATTGTGACAAAAAATTATGTCCCACCAAGTTTTCCTTCCTTGGCCACTGGAGGGTCAAATTGCCCCTCAGGAAAAAAAAAATGGAGATAATATTAAGGGTTAAAAGTTTCTAACGGCTTTTGTAATGTTTATAATTACTTGGGAATATTGAGATTATGGAATGGTAACAATGCCTTCTTTGCAATGTTCTAGACCCAAAAGGCCAGCATACCTGAAGAGTACCCACATTTCACCTTTATTTTATATGAGTTCCATCCTGATGCACTCTCTAAAAGATATTTCTTTTGCTGGCTAGAAATTTTCCACCTTACCTAATCCTAAAAGACCACCTTCTTCCTTTGATTTGAAATACTATATAAGCCTGTACATCCTCCAGTCTATTAGTGTGGGGCCTTGAGGCTATACCAGTGATGGCAAACCTATGGCACACATGTCAAAGATGGCACACAGAGCTAGCTCTCTCTGGGTACTTGGCTGCTCCCCTGCACCCCCAGAGTTTGTTCCTAGAAAGGCAGAGGAACTTGGGCAGAGCTGCTCCCCTCCCTCTCTCCACCATGCCTGAGGACAATTTTCCACATCACCTGCCCCTCCACTCAGCAGTCCAATAGGAGTGTTTCCTCCCACCCTTGTGTAGGGTAAGGGGAGAGCATGACATGCCTGAGAAGAGGTGGGGGGAGAGGGGCATGGCACATGGTCTCTGGGGGGGCAGGCATGGCACTCAGTCCAGGGGTAGGCTGGGAGTGGGATCTGGCACATCATCTCTTAAAGGTTCACCATTACTTGTCTATACAATCTCTCTGCCAACCCCTCTACCCCCCTCCCCTCCATGCCCCATGTATGTTTTTGAATTATCTCAATGGATATAAAATCCTTTGCTAAAGAGCTATATACTTGTTTAGTTTTAAGGTTGATACCTTCCATCCATGTATATACTTACATTTTTTTTTATATATGTATGTGTGTGTGTGTGTGTGTGTGTGTGTGTGTGTGTGTGTATTCTACCTATCTATCTCTGTAGTTTCATTTGGTTTTGTTTCAATGTTATTTCCTTCATTACATTGTTATCTCTTTAAGGATAGGAACTGTTTTTGCCCCTCTTTGTATATATATAGCAACTGGTATAGTACTTAGCACATAGAAAACAACAAATAATTTTTAACTGAATATTAACTGATCTTGCTCAATTGACTTTTCTCCTAGGTATCAAAATTTCAAATGTGGATCTAGGGTGTATCATCTGGCATCATTGAATATTATACCTATTGATATACTTTTTACTGTTTTCAATTCAAACACTTCTGAACAGACACTCATTATCATTTGCCTTGGTAGTAATAAACCCTCCCTGTCAGCATGCCATTCTTCATATTTTTGCTAAATATTTTCCTTTTGTGTAAATGCAGTCATATGCCTTTTTCTTTGAAATATTTTAATAACTTACTAATTTTGCTTGATAAATATGACAAATTCCAAAAATCAGAGATTCTAAAAGGTAAGTCAACATAAGAATGATAAGCAACTTCCTAGAAGGAACTTTTCACACAACTGCCAGTGTTATTAAAAAAAAAGGAAAAATAAAAGGAGGGAAACATCTAAAGAGAAATACCAGAAAGCTTTTCAAATACTTCCTATTTAGCAAAAGATGAAGGATAAAAGGACAAAGAGAAACATAGTCAAGGAAAAAATATGAGAGCCATGGTAATTCTATCAGGAAGATTAGAATGTAGAATGATGCAAGAAATATATTTTAAAAAAACAACAATCTAATTTCAAAGGTTTTTAATCTCTCAGAAAGGCAAAAGAAATAACAAGAAAGGTATAGGCCCACTAAGTGGAGCTATATACTCAATATCCTAATGGATTGATATTTCCCCAACAAAGATAAAATTTGTAACTCATCCATACACATTCATCCTGTGTAACTCTTGTCTGTGTCTACCTATAATTAACCACTCAATATGTTAGCACCCTTTGTTTTTATTTTATTTTATTTTTTTTATTTTAAACTCTTAACTTCTGTGTATTGACTTATAGGTGGAAGAGTGGTAAGGGTAGGCAATGGGGGTCAAGTGACTTGCCCAGGGTCACGCAGCTGGGAAGTGTCTGAGGCTGGATTTGAACCTAGGACCTCCCGTCTCTAGGCCTGGCTCTCAATCCACTGAGCTACCTAGCTGCCCCCTGTTTTTATTTTTTAATATGGTGAGAAGTCCAATGAAGGGAATGAAAAGGGAGGGAATAAGTGTTTATTAAGAGCCTACTATGATCCAGGTACTGTGCTAAATGCTTTATTTACAATTATTACCGTATTTGGGCTAGGACTACCTAATTAACTCCTTTTTTTCTTCCTGTGAGAGTAGTCTATCTTTTTTTGTGGGGCTTGGAGGTGGAAAAATATGTATTTCCTTGATGACATTATTTACACTGTTTACCCTAAATATTTCTTCATTCCCAATATATTCTTGCCTGCTCATAATTAATTTATGATATTCTTTATTGCTCTTTAGATGACTCCACACTTCAAATATTTTGAGACTATTGTATTCCATAGATATTTCAGTTATAAAACATCAATCAAAGAAGATTATTTTTGTTTAAAAGATGAGCCTATATTGCAGGAAGAAAATGAGCTAGTAAAACAATTCTTCAATTCTCAAAAGGTAATTCTACCTGCTGTTCTTTTCTTTATTATTTCTTGAACTTATGAACTGAACATCTTCAGTTTTTGTTCATTAGACTTAAAGATATACTTATGGATGACTCCTATGGGTTGAATACTCAAAAGTAAATTTTTTTTCTGTCAATAAGCATTTATTACATATCAGTGATGTGCCAGATACTGTGCTAAGCCCTGGAGATATACAAATAAGTAAAAGATAGTTCATGCTCTCTACAAGTCCAACAATCTAATGAGGGAGACAGTAAGCAAAGAAATGTGGATAAATAAGTTAGATAGAGAAAATTATTAAAAGAAGGAAGGCACTAGAATTAGGATGGGTTATGAAAAGATTCCTGTAGAAGACAGGATTTTAGTTAGGATTCAAAAGAACCCAGCAGAGGGCAACTAGGTGGCAACTAGGTGGCTCGGTGTATTGATGGCCAGACCCAGAGATGGAAGGTCCTGGGTTCAAATTTGACCTCAGATACTTCTTAGCTTTTTGACCCTGAGCAAGTCACTTAACCTCCATTGCCTAGCTTTTACCACTCTTCTGCCTTGGAACCAATCCACACTACTGGTTCCAAGATGGAAAGTATGTCTTAAAAAAAATAAAATAAAATAAATAAGCCAGCAAATCCAAGGGACAGAGATTAGAAGAGAAAAACAAACAAGCATTCCAGTCTTATGACAAGACAGCCAGATAAAATGTGCATAGCCACAAGAAGTGCCTTATTCATGCAACAACAAGAAGGCCAATATCATTGGATAGAAAAGTTCATTATAGGAAATAAGGTATAAAAAGTTTGGGAAAGTAGAAAGGGGCTGAGTCATGAAGGGCTTTCAAAATTCCAAACATTGGAATCTACATTTAACACTGGAGGTGATAGGGAACCATTGGAGTTTCTTGACCAGTACTGAATGGTGGAGGGGGTGACTTGTTTGAGCTTGAACTTTAGGAAAATCATTTTAATTACTGAAAGGAAGATGAATTGGAGTGAAGAAGGTCTTGAGGTAGGCAGATCCACCAGTAGATCCTTTCAATAGCCCAAATATGAGGTGATGAGGACTTCACTGTTGTAGTTTCTGAGGAGAAAAGGGTGAATATTCAAAAAATGGGAAAAAATAAACTTAATAGGTCTTAGTAATAGATCATACATGTGGTCTGAGAAGATAGGGAGGAGTACAGGAAAACTCTTAGGTTCTGAGACTAGAGAACAGAAGGATGGTGTTGGCATCTATTGTAATAGAGAAATTTAAAGAAGAAAAGATTTTGTGAGAGGCCAAACTAATGAGTTTACTTTTGACACATTAAATATAAGTGCAAGATATCTACTGAATGTTGAGCACAAAATGTCAGAATGGCATTTAGAGAAGTGAGAAGCTGGACTTTAAGAGAGAGAGAGATTAAGACAGGCTAAGTGGATTAGAGAATCATCAGCATAGAGATAATACTTAAATACATAACAATTGATGAAATCACCAAGTGAAGTAGTAGAAGAGGAAAAAGCAAAGTAGAAGATTTAGGTTGGAATCCAGAGGAACAACTATGCTTATTGGACTTCAGCTACATGAGGATCCAGAAAAGGTGACTGAGAAGGAGTGGTCTGATTGGTATGAGGAGAACTACATAAGAATGGTATGGTCAAACCCAGAGAGAAGAAAATATAAAGGAAAAAGGATAATTAACAGTGTCAAAGGCTGCAGGGTGATCAAGAAGAATCAGATTTGAGAAGTGTCCATTGGATTTGGCAACTAAGTAATCTTTAGTAACTTCAGAGAGAGCTTTTTATTTTTTGGTAGAATGAAGAATTTGGAAGCTAAAATATGAGGGAATTAAGAAGAGAGCGAGAAGAAAGTGGTAGCACTTCTAGTAGATGGCCTTCTCAAGGAATTTAGCCACAAAGTTTGATCTCTGCCAAAGAGAAAACAAAAGCATTAATTTTTGCAAATGATATATATTTCAAGAACTCTAGAGAATCAATTAAAATGTAATTGAAATAATTAATACCTATATCCAAAAACTTCTAAACTACATATCCTTTGATAGAACTATAACACTACTAGGTTTATACTCCAAAGAAATCAAATAGAAAAAGGATCTATCTATCTATCTATCTATCTATCTATCTATCTATCTATCTATCTATCTATCTATCTATCTATCTATCTGTCTGTCTGTCTGTCTGTATGTCTACCTACCTACCTATAAGCGTAGATATGTGTATATACACATATCTAAATCCACACATGCACGTGTAAGAATACATATGTTACATACTATATATTATACATAGACACATATTCTCTTTTCCATGGTAGTAAAAGAGGAAAGAAAGAAAGAAAGAAAGAAAGAAAGAAAGAAAGAAAGAAAGAAAGAAAGAAAGAAAGAAAGAAAGAAAGAAAGAAAGAAA